>NC_092861.1:34428701-34445266 GCF_032062135.1 Pyxicephalus adspersus | reverse complement strand
AAAAAGAGAAAATTATAAAGTTACTCAGCAGACTTGTGATCTCAAGCAAGGAAGCACCCACATGTATGCTTCAATTAAAAGCAAGGGGCATAATAAGGCATTGCCATTGCTAACCACTGGGGGAGTGCCCATGGGCAAAGTGCTTTAGGAAAGTTGGGCCATCTGCACCTCATTATGATAATAGTAAAAGTGTGATACATGGAAACCTCTGCTGGACTCTCCACAAACAAAGTAGCTCTCTGAACCCTGATTTTTCGAGACCCCTAAATTAATGTTATAACCTTGGACTTAACAATCATTGTCTTGGAATAATAATTGGAAGCCACCGCTGATCTGGGAGTATACAATGGGGGTGATACATACATAAGATTGTCGTCCACAAAGTGCACCTATGTTCTACTGAGCCAGTATGCTGCGTATGTTGGGATTGAAGCAGATTGCAATTGCTAGGGAATCATTTTCTAAAGCAAACCGGAGAGGAGAGAGTGGGCATCCTAGTTCAACTTTTGATTGATATGTGTTGGGAATGAAATAAGGTCCAAAGAACAAAAATAAGTAATTCCAAGACAGTCTATCAATGTTTTCTTTGAGATCTGTGAACAGGAGCATAGCTTCTCTCTTTGAGCCTGAACCCCAAATAATGTTGACCAATAGTTTGATCTGTTGCTCGGCTGTGTCTCAGAAAGCCAGCCTAGTACTGCTAAATACAAAGCCCAAAAAAAGAATTAGAATGAATCGTGAACATTTTGGTCATCATTTTTTTTTTGATAAGGTGGTAAGTTTGGTTTGAGGTTGAGCTTGGTCTGTAAAAGTGCAGTATTATTCAGACAAATCAGATAAAAAAATGTCTGTAGAAGGACATGTTGTGTTTGCTTTTGAATAAATATATATATATATATATATATATATATATATATATTTATTAATATATTTAGCACATTGGTTACATGAATTGACAAAATGTTTAACACTGCATTGCTATTAGCTGCCACTGTGATTAGCTTTTATGAAGGGAAAATAAGCCATGAGTCACACATCTTTAGAATTAGGTACAATTAGATTTACCACCATTCATAAATGCATGTAGTTTAAGTTTTTTTAAGTAGTTTTTATAAAGTATAACCTTAGTTAGTTTATAGCAAATTAGATAAGGATAGTCACAAAAGTGTGAAAAGAATATATAGCTTCACCTGCTGGGTGAAAATGAAAATACAGAACATTTAAAAAAGTTTAAAAGAATATAGGCCAAAGTCATGTGAATCTATAACATTATCTATAGGATTTGTCTGTCTTTTGGAGACTTTTGAAGAAAGGTAGTACATTACACAGGCATTTATCTACTCACTTTTATTCCATAATTCCATGATTGGGTAGTGAAGGGTATAATTGGAAATGAAGGTACCCATCATACAAGGGACGCTATTCGTTTGGCTGTACTGATCTTGGCTCTTGGAAGGAAGACAATCCTCCATTACTGGCTTTCCTCTATACCACCAACACACAACTTGGAATCTTGTTAGGGAGAGACCTTCCTATATAAATTTAACTACATATTGGACCTGACTGTGATAATCCATCACTTCCTGACTCTTATATTTTTATGTATAGTAGTTATACCTTTGTTTGCCTTGTTTATGTATTGCCTTGTTAATGTACCCATGCCATATTTCAATTATTATCTATGTAAAGTGATTATCTTTATGAACCACAATAAAAAAAATCTATATATTTCTTTTTTTAAGTGACACCCCTTTTCCTCTGTACAAATATGACATTGGGTAGACCGTTCCATTCTACTCCCCTACTTCCCTGTTGCATTCTAAGAATACCTGTTGATTCTACCAGCAATCTTTTAGATGCTAACTTGTCTATTTCTGTACTGTGCACTTGCTATTTAAATTTCAGCCCCCTCTGTGGACTAAAGTAAACCACCCTGTGTTATGGAAAAGAAGAGACAGGCTTTGGGTGACAACACTGCTGCTCCACAACTACAGTAGGGTGTGTGAGTGTTGTCAAGTGTATTATTTGTAGCTTTACCAACTTAAATTAAAGGAATAGCAAGAAACAGCACAAGGAAGTGAGGCAGACACCAAACACATTTTGTTTTTAAAAATTACTCTAAAGCTGGGTATATACTGGTCAATTGGTGCACAATCAAGTAGACAATTGGTATCTCCCTGATAATGTTGGTTTATCTGGAATACTGCCACGGACAACTTGATTTAAATTAGAGGTCAGCAGAAATCTGAATAAATAATGATCAGACCCATTGTTGCTGTTTGGATTTGGGTTAAAAGTGTCTAGCACTCTTGCCATTACAGCACTAGGTCTCAGGTTTGAATCTGGACCAGGACACCATCTGTAAGGAATTTGTACGTTCTCATTGCTTTTGCATGGGTTTATTTGCACTTTGGTTTCCTCTCACATCCCAAAAACATACAGTTTGGTTAATTGGCTTTCTTAAAAAAATGTTTTTAGGTTGTGTTAATGATGACTAATGGTAGGGACATTAGATTTTCAGCCCCTTTGAAGGACAGTTAGTGACATGACTATGGGCTTTGTAAAGCGCTACGTAATATGTCAGTGCTATATAAATACTTGTTAGTAATAATAATAACCTGCTGTCAGCTACCAATTTCTAAACTCCAGTGAAGGTACAGCTGTGGCTCTGCATCAAAAAATGATACACGCATATGTCTCATAACTGCATACTATAAGGGTAATACAAACCTCCTGTAATAACTGGGCTTTAAGAACCAAATGCAAGTCTGTACTCTTCCAGTTCCCATGTTCCATGCTAATCCTATTTCACTGCAATCCTCACTTATCTCTTGTTGGAATAAATACAAAATGATATGCCAATATAAAAAATATTAATTTTATTAACTGATATCTTTACTTTAATTGGATATTTTCACTTTACAGTCACTTCAGTACATGTTAGTCTGACCTGGAACAGAATTGATTGACTTTTCTCTGGGGTCCCATAAATATCTTTTTTCAAATCTCATTGGTAATTCCACAGCTTGCCTATAGCTTTCTGAAGGCTTTGTTCTTCATTAATAAAGCTTTGTTCCTCTATATTTTTTTCGAGATCTTCCATTTACATAGCAATCTGCTTTATTCTGTATAATTGTTATTATTAATCATTTCAGCAGTGAAAGGTTTGCCATAGCCTATGTAGTCAAGGTGACTTCAATATATTTGGTTCTATCACACAGTCCTGCAAACTAAATTTTTAACTTGTGCTTCTATAAAGTATGCAAAAAATTGAAGGGAACTTCTTTTTTAATATGTTGGTGCCTTTTATTAAATATATTATGACCTTTCAACCATACAGATATGTAGTTTCCCTATACTTCCCTATATCACAGAGGTGACCCATTTATGGTCTGTGTACACAAGCTAGAATGATCATCTTGGACAAAAATCAAGCATGTGTACAGCAGTCCCCCTCCATTGTTTAGCAATCTTCTGTGGCAGATCACTAAAATACCGACCAAGTACGACAGCTTTCCTATGAAGAAGGGTACAGTGGGTTGCCCCCTTTACCACTCTTTGGACCTGAACAGCAATATGTGCGTTGTAATTGTTTGTCCTAGTACTGTATTGCGGAAACTAATTACAAAAGGTTGTTTCCAGCAACATAAATGTAATATGTATACATAGCTATAAGAGAATTTTTTATCTTTGTGATAAGCTGTTCCCAGGCAATTTTATTAAAAAACAAGGGGAAATTGTCCATGTGTTCATAGTAAAGGTATCGTAAACATACAATGGAGCATAGAAAGTACAACAGTTGAATGATCATATAAAATAGCATAAATATGGCTAATCCCACTGCATGCATACACATAAACTTGGTGTGAATTGAGATTGTAGTTTAACATATACGGTGGAAAGAGGGATTATAAATATGCATAGTAAAAAATGCTGAGCAAACATAGGAAGTTGTGCAGTTTGCAGGGAGTATGGACAGGTGCCAAAGATCACTTCCAGGATGCAAAAGAAGCTATTCTGTGCAGTGTTCACTCACATACATAATAAAAGATGCTGGGAAATATACTCAGCATGTATATCAAGAAACTTTTACTGTGCAGAATCCATATAGAAGGAATATGTTAAGAAGTAGCTCCTATACTACATCACCCCACCCCAACCAATTAAGATGGCTAGGGAGTCCAAACCTGGAGAAAGACCAAGGGAAGAGATGACAGTGGGAGCAACAAAGGACAGTGCAGCTGTTGTAGCCCTGGAGCATGGCACTTTAGCAGGTAAGTGTGACATAATGGGCCCAGATTTAATAAAACTCTCCAAGATTGGAGACGATGGCCTGTCATACAAGGACCTAGGAGATCCAGCAAAACATGCAATGAAGCTGGTCCAAGATTGAAAACATTTGCCAACTAGTAGCAAATTAGAAGAATAAATCTATTTCAGGTTTGCTGGATCACCCAGGTTATTCTATGATAAGTGTGCAGCTAGAGGGCAGGAAATTTAAAATAATAAGAATCTTTAAATGTACCATTTTGACATTTAAAAATACTTATTATTCCGACTGCCAGGAAGGTTAAGGATGAATTGGTTCCTCCATTCCACCAATATCCACCTAAAGCTAAAATTAAGATTGAGTGGACTAGCTTTTTAAATAAAAAGCACCAGAGAGGCATTCATGTATAGAAAAACCTATATATAACGATGTGTTCATTCTCCAGTTCTCTGACTAGGAGAAATATTACCCATGACAGACAAGTGAGGCCTGTAAACAATGCCCCATATTAGGCCTGTTATCTTGGTCCGCAGCAGATGTCATACATCTCTGCCTTTCCATTACAATAATAGCATTGTTTGCCTCCGCCTTAGGAGACTGCAGATCACTGTTTCTCCGTGTGCGTGGTTGTTTACACATGTATTAAACACAAGCTGATGAAGAAGGTTTTACTACTATCATATCTGGGTTGCCATAGCTACCTGATCCAAAGGCCTCAGAGAGCATGTGGTGACTAACATGACGGCAAAATGGAACATCCATTATGCTGCTTTTCCCTTATGTACAAACCAAATCTCCTAGAACTAAAAGACAGGAGCACCACGTAAGCCATCCGGTTGTAGAAAAACAATAAATCGGTCTGTGTGCTTGGCTTGTTTTCTGTTTGCTGTGGTTTTACAGAATTGTGAAATGAACACACAAGCTGCAAATCAATAGGGATCAATTGTTCAGTCACATCACCCCTCCTGAAAATCACTATTCTACTGTGATGGCAGGAATGGGCCGCATGAAGGAGAGCAGTGACTGATTAAAGGAAAACTCCAGGAGCCACACATCATTTATAACTGAACAATTTAAATATTTATTCTGCCTTGTAACAACTAAAACTCTGCAATAAGCATGGACTATGAGCTTTGCTGATTGCTTATCTCCAAACTTTCTGCAAAGAGTTAGATATTCACCTTCTGTTTCAATTGTTTTTATTGATTTTACAAGAATAATTTACAAACAGACAAAGAAAAGGGGTACATATAAGATATTTGCATTACAACAATACAACCAACCATAGATCAAACAGTATAAAGCATATCCATAATATTCCCTAGATACATTAACCCCTAATGACTAATACCAAAGCGCCTTTAAAGGCGAATAAAGTAACACATACATTTCGGTATGAGTGTCTAACATTGTAAAGTCAAAACAAGATAGATAGACGGACCTAGGGTCCATGATATTATAAGGATCTATGGTTGAAACCAATAACCATACAAAACAAACTTGAAACAGACATATAAACAACCAACAAAATTGCCCTAGGAGGGGGGGGGGGGGGAGAGAGGTGAGATGGACAGAACAGGGGCAATTCGTTCTGGGTAGGGACCCTCAACACTGTGACCGAAAATTCTCTTGGAGATTGTTTCCTTAGCAGGGGTCAGCAAACTTTTATGCCATTTCAGGGGTTGGTCGGAGCACACTAGGTGGAGTCCCGCCCTAATGGCCCTGCTACCACCAGGGAACGCCCCCTGAAGTGAAATCCCTCTCCTCTGTATGCATTGCGGAGGAGAGGGATTTACTTTCAGGGAGCGTTCCCTATTTACCGTGGCGGCAGAAGTATCAACGCCAGCCGTGGTAAATTGGGGAGCCACAGCAAGGAGACGGCACCGGAGCTCCGGCGGCTCCGTAGCTCCTCCAGCTCCGGTAGTTCCTAACGCCCCCTGGCAGATCTGGCCAGCAACCCACGGCTTCGGAGCGTATCTGGCTAGGCTGTATCTGGCCTAAAGGCTGGAGTTTGGCGACCCCTGATACGTAGAATTGAATAAAGGGGAGTCTTTGAACGAATCCCAGACACACCATGTCATTTTGAATTGTTCCGTTCGGTTGTTATCTTTCGCCACCAGCATTTCTATATGACGGATTTTCTCAAGTTCCCAAACCCAGTCCTTAATTGAAGGGGCTATGGTTTGTTTCCATAGTCTTGGGATCAATGCCCTAGCAGCGGTGAGGAAGTGGCGGAGCACGCCTTTTTTAATTGTCTTTAGTGATCCCGGAACCATAGAAAGGAGAGACACCTTAGGACTATTAGAGATGGAGGACCCAGTGTCCTCATTATACAACCAAATATTTGTCTCCCAAAACTGGAATACAATTGTTCAATCCCATTGTATGTTAAGCATTGACCCTTGGTGCCAGTCCACTGGACAGCAATACCATCTAGAAAGTATCTTGTAGTTGGTCTCCTGGGCTTTGTATGTCAGCGTGAGCTGATGGGTAAGGTTAAAGGCTTACTCCCAATCCTCTGTAGCTATTGATCCGCCTAGGTCTCTCTCCCAATATCTTGTGTACACAGGGAAATTAGGGTCAGGTTCCTGGGCAATCAGCCCCTTAAAGCATGGAGATACCATGGGTAGGGCGTGTGGTTGAACTGAGTATCGACTCAAATGCTGTCAACCTTCTATGTAACAGAGATATGTTGGTGAGAGAGGACAGGAAGTCAATTGTCCATATGAAAACCATGGGAGCAACCTACTTTTGTTTGACAAGTCAAGAGATGCCATGGGAGAGACTCCGCCATTGTGTAGGAAGATGTTCAACTTCTAATACAAAGTGGACCTGATTTATTAAAGCTCTCCAATACTGGAGAAGATACCTTTTCAGTGGGGAAGCTGGGTGATCCAGTTAGTCTGGATTGGATTACTTAAGAGTCATTTGATATTTGTTATCCTGGAGCAGATCCAGTCCAGGTTTGCTGTGTCACCCAGCTTCAAGAAAGTGTATCCTCTCCAGTATTGGACAGCTTTAATAAATCAGGCCCAAAGTATGTAGATATAGGTCAAACCCCTGACATGATTGGTTGAACTGACCATTTTTTTCCTCTATTACAATTTTCTTTACATTTGCTTTTAATATTAAAAAATCAGTATTTTAAAGCTTTAGTATTTTAACATGGTATTTTTGCAGAGGTTGAAACATCAGATGAGAAAGAGCCCATTGTACTGAGATAGCTACCTCCTGCCAGGGATCAGAGATTTCTATTTTTATGTATAAACCTGAATTTGCCTGGATTGTAATGCCCTGTACAGCAACACTCAGGGTAAGAGAAAGACAGTATTATCAGCTAATCAGGAGAGCTACATATAAATGTGCAGAAACAAGCTGGCAGGATAAGAGAACAGAAGGATACCCTAATCACTCTGCTGATTCTCCATTACTGTCAGCTGGAAAGATGACGCTGGTGAATTTCCACATTATTGCAGCTTGGAACCAAGTATTGCCTGGCTGAAAACTTAAAAGCAGCATAAGGAACGGTCCATGAAACCACTTGCAGCAATCAAGGAGTATATTTTCAACATCAAAGCCACGAAAAGCATTATCCAATGCGTCTATCATTTAGGAGTGTTTTTTAAAGTTCTTCTATTAGTACCAAAATCCTTTAATATTTTTTGGGGAAAATGACCATTATTAGGAGTCAGCAGGTGCTGATCCACTTTAGCCTTGTATAAACCATTTCTTGTTCACATAAACTCATTTCAGTGCCAGCTTCACATCATTTTTGTTTCTAAGCTTCCTGATGTACAATGGTGGACCATGCCTCTACAATGTGCTTTGGCATTGTGGCTTTAAATCTTCATTACAAGCACATGTCATCTGGTGGCAACACAGGAGCATAATTGGGGGACAGTTTTAATGAGAAGTGCCTGAATAAATTTATTTAAAGGCTGACATTTTAGAAATGGTTAGAAAATGAAATACTTGGTAAAAAAAGAAAATGAAATACATTAATATTGTAAAACATTTATAAGGTTTTGGTAAATGGGTTTAGATCAACTTTATGCTTAACATTAAAACAATAATTTAAAGTCTGCTCTCATTGAAAATAGATAATACCATCCCTGTGGCACAAGTTCTGTAGCAGCGGGGCACTTTTATGTGCTTGCAGCCAGTAATACCTACTTATTCATCCGCTGACACACAGGCCACCTATTGCCTAGGAACAAGAAGCTGACTGCTTATCCTGATTAGATTACATGCAGGGTGAGCACACCAAGCTCGGATAAACAAATTTGCTTTCATTTTTTAAACTGCACTAAATAAATGATTTCTAGGAACCAGCTGCTATAGGTAGCACCTCCACATTCATTTTAACATATAAGCTCCGAGGGTTTCAGGTTATTGTTGGCATCCTACTATAACCTAATTGGTTACAATGGTTACAATTGGTTACAATTGGTCAATAAACATTGCGCTACACAGATAGGCTTATTATTTTGAGTGCAGAAATGTGGAAAACATATTGTACAGCAAAGCTGTGTTTCAGTCTCTGCCAATGCTAAGCAATAATGATAAGCAAACGTGCATAAACCGATACCATCCAATCAGAGTATAGTTTAGGACACTTTGCCATTTTCCCTACTAAACATGTCCAAAATGTGCTGATTGAATAGTTTGTATCACCTATTGTCCAGGTCAATGAGTTTTAATGGCAGTAATTGATTCCCACTGAGAATGTTTGAGGAAATGTCAGATTACTTGTTTTTTAAATAGAGCCTTATGTGTTACTTTAATGCATTAGTTCAAAAAGGTCCTAATTGTAGGTCAACTATTCGTATGACTTTTTTGATAAATTCATAGTAAAAAATCAAAAAACTTGAATGCCACAAAGAAGCAATTTCTTCAAAAACATTGTCAAAATTGGGCTTTTATTTTGCAATACAGCACTGCTTGGTGAATTTAGCTTCCAAAAAGTTTCCCTTTAAGGCTGCAGTGCTCCTATACCTAGAGTCAGGGTAGCCAGGAAATGAATTTCCAGTAGGAAATTTGATCAGATCAGTAGGTCATGTTCAGTGCTGGCAGCAAATCTTACCCAATGGTAATGTCATTTTGACACAATAACATGTCCAGGATAGTTTACACTGGACTATCCATTTCAAAGATCTTTCTAAAAAATTACATATTATGTACAAGTTATTCACCTGAAAAAAACACAAGGTTTCCAGACATTCTAAAGCCCTGACACTGCTGTTGGGTACCACCATCTTTGAAGCAATGTCAGCAGCCCCAGAAGACTTAGGTAACACTCTATAACAGTGGTTTTCAATGCCAGTCCTGGAGGGCCGCATACAGGCCATATTTTGGTACAAACAAAGTAATTTTTGCCTCTTTGTTAACCATTCCCCTTTTTTGCTTCTTGAGCTGTAACTTTAAAATGTATTCAGATGGGTGAAAGGCAGTGATGTTAGATCAGCACAGAAGTAGATACTCCCAAACATGAAGAAGGCTATGACATATTAGAAGGGGGCTGTGTGTGAGAATTGACACTTTTCTAAATCTCCCTATTTTACAATTGCCTATTTATTAGTATGTGTTAAATATACAAACACCAAAGTATATACAAATTATATAAATGATGGTGAGGTATATCCCATTTAATCTGACACTGCTATCAAAGAAACTGTAGTCAAGGAGGCTACCAATAAAAAAGTGAATTGTTGTAGAGAGAGAGAGAGACACCAATGGTCGCCAACCTGTGGTCGGCAAGAGAATTTTGGTGATCCGCAGAAAACTACTTAGCCGGTGCGCCCTCCCGGCAGGGTCCTTATCCTGATTATGTCCCCTGTAGTCCCAGCCCTCCGCTAATGTCCCCCCAGGATGTTTAGCAAGCAGCTCTGAGCCTGCGATGGGAGAGTGGGAAGGTTCTGGCATCCTCACGTCACTCTGGGGGAAGTTTCTTCCCGTTTATGTGACACACAGCTCCCTGCACATTCGTGTAATTTAAAATTATGAATTTAGTGTTCCATAAGGTCCGAAAGGTTGGTGACCACTGCCTTAGAGAGACTGACATGTTTTTGGACAAACTGCCATGCAAAAGAGAATGTCTACTTTCCATACAGAGACCAATCATAAGACACATAGAGGCTGCCTTTGGAAAACAATAATTGCCTAGCTGATATGCTTGCCCTCATTCTCCAATGAGTCAAAGACCTGGAGAAATCATACAGGTAAGTATAACAAAAGCCAGCATTTCCAAAAGGAGGTTAGCAAAACTAGTTTACTTAAAGGGGGTTGATGTAATATTGTCTCAGCCCTGGAGCACTTATGTTTTTATCTCACATTCATTGTGTGTAATAATTATTTGTTGCCATTGTGGCGGTTGATGAGTAAGCTAATAATAAAGATTGCTCAAGGAATTCCCAGTAATCATATGTTTATTATGGAATAATTTAGAATGCAGTTTAATAGCAGATACTGCACAACAGGCCCTACAGGTAATGATCACTAGTCTGGGAATACGAGCTGACGTCTCAGCCAGGGAAAGGTGGTGTGTAGGTGTGATATTGCGGGAATTACCGTGCTGTGATGGGTTTTGGAGTACAGTGTTAAATTAGAGCTGGCATTGAAAGTGAACAGTGCATGATGTCCAACCAGTAAAATTAATAAGATTAAAATGAAGAAGCTGCTATTATGAAATATTGTTAAAGCTGAACACACATTAATGTTGCACTGTATCCAATATTAAGTCATTTATTGTATTATTTAACCCAAAGCACTGTACCTGCATATGACCTGGTATTGGCTCCTTCTAATCTGATTAATGTGTCAACAAGGGGCTGAAGCAAAAGAAGACAGCAGAGTGACAAGGATAAAAGCTCATTTATGTGCTGCTTCTTTGTTCAGACACATGTTAGGAGAGGGACAAGACCTGCAAGTGTTACTAAACTACAACACAAAAAAAGTATGTTTTTTTCTCTGCCAGGCTGGACTGTGCTGATGGCAAAATCTTAAAAATGGATGGACAGAAATACTATTCCTTTGGTAGGTAAAACTTTTTTCTTTGTATATATATATAAATATATTAGCTGGGTATTTTATTGTTTGTATGGAGTTAGGTTTTGATCTTTAGACTAGAAAAACAGACAGACAAGACAGCAGGAATTGATTTCAGATTTTAAACTCAGTCATCTTTTTAAATATTTTCAATACAGTAGTAAAGGGATTTATTTCCAGAATAGGGAAAGGTTTTTTACATTGCATTGCTGTATATCTCTCCGCTATGAACACTGTGTGGCACCCATCACTCTTCCATTTGAAAACCAGAAAAAAATATGGATTGGGTTGTGAATGCCATTAGAATAGGACAGTAGTTTAGCACTGCCCATTTCTGATATTTTGTATTATTTTGAAATAAAATTCACACAATACAAAGAATGACAATTGTGATAGTGTCTAATACATTATTCTGACAGATCAATGTCACATAGAATAGTTGTTCTTTGACGTGAAGAATTTTGTTACATTTATCTTTTAGATAATTATGAAGATTAGACATCATTCAACAGTTCACATAACATACACACACTCAACAAATGTTGGGAAGGGGGTACCCGTAGTAACAAATCAAAATATTCACTACCTGTGCTAGGAAAAATGCAATCTGGATACCAATCTGTTTACTCTTTCTTCATTTTTATACAATGACAAAAGCTCTGTCATTACAATACAGATTCTTATATTATACTGATAATAAAAAGCTTGAAAACACAGCATATATAGTCCACAAAATATAGAGATTTACAGAAACAAACCTGGAATACAATACACAAAGCATGCTTTGACAAACCATTACCCTAGGCCTAGCTGACCTGGCTATCCTTCTGGTGTCTGAATAATGCCTTACCCATACCTTGGTACTAGAGTAGTTTTACTGTACAGACCAGTATGATAGTATATTGGATAAATGTGACAAATTCTTCTCCTAGAACCTGTTCTCCTGCTAGGGAGTGCTAACAAGTCACAACCCTCCTAGAAATACCCAAGAGATGTCCTCCTTTCACAAATGAGGAAAACACCACATTTGCTGTGTACCTGGAAAACAACACCAGATTGGATATTTATTCAACTGTACTGTAAAGAAGTTACCCAGATCAATGACTCCACACTGGCAGTCTGCAAACATTCCGCTTGCACCAGTATAAATCTCACATGTAGTTTCCCATAAAAAAAGCTGTAAATGGAAGAATAATTCTGAAATGATAACACCACTACACAACTTTAAATTAAGAGTGGCAAACCAATCAGATACAATATGACTCATTAGTATGACAAAGGAAATTTAGGACAGTTCTGTTTGAATTGGCATTCTTTCCTGACCAACAAAGCAAAACTGACTACAGATATGAAGTTAACTCAACCACCAAAAGCAAACATCTACACAAGAAGGGCATGACTGGGCATAGCACAACATGTGTAAAGACTTTTTAATGCTAGAGAAATTAGGACCAACCCATCTGACAGGTCGTTTGTAGACTCCTATAGGTCCAAGATTAAAAGTGACCCTTTCCTTTGTTCATGTAGAGCAATGTAAAATAGTCACTTAACATTCTCCCCATTTCCCAGCGGTATATACCATCCTCTTGCTGGAAGTAAAGTGAAATAACTGACATTTTTAAATATGAATAGGCTTTGTACTTACTTTACATCTAACATATATAAGTCCTGGGTCAGGCAGCAGTTTGGGTGGTGAAATGGAGCAGCATGGAGCAAGGAAAGGTAAACAGTTTCTGCTGAGGATTGGGGGAGTTAAGTGATTCTTTTATTTTGCCCTGCATGGGAGAAAGAAAAGGGTCACTTTAACAAAGACAAGAAGAGCTGCAGGATGACATCATGCAGACTGCCAAATGACTGAGAATATAGAAAATCTATCAGGATAGAAACATAGGAGCTAGCCCTGCTGATATGCTTTTGAAGTACAAAGCTCAAGGCCAGTCTTTTATTCACTAAATGACTTACAAAATGCATGTAACCATCAAAGAATCTGATGTACATGTTCTGGATGAATGAGCCTGATTTATTAGAGCTCTCCAAGGCTGAGAGGATACAATTTCATCGGCAAACCTGGGTAATCCAGCAAACCTGGAATGGATCTGGTCCTGCATTCAAAACATTTGCTAGCAAATTACTTTGAAGAAATCAGTTTCTGGATCACCCAGCTTCACTGGTGAAAGTGTATCCTCTCTAGCCTTGGAGAGCTTTAATCAAATAGGCCCAATGACTCAATAAGTCATTAAAAGTTATTAAGAAAGATAAGGATAACAGACTCAGAGCACCATTGAAACTGACAGAGTAATAAGATATATAACATATATTATATGCACCACAACCTCACTATAAGTGCTGACTTAGAAGTATATTTCTAAAGATTCACTAGGAAATGGGTGATGAATGGGTGGTTGTCCCTTCCCTGTTGAACTGGTTTAAGGAGAAATAATAAAACAAAAAAAAACTAGACTTGGCAAAAAAAAAATTTTTAGAGCCAGGATCTACATCCTTACTTTCTCGGTCTTCTTAGACTGAATCTCTAGGGAAGTATTTTAATAGTTCCCTGTATAAGTACTAGTCTATATTTGATATTGGTTTAAATATGGACAATTACATGACTATGATGTCTCTTTAGGTAACCCATAGTAATTTCAGAATCATTTGGTTTGTAATAAATATTTTATATCCTGTAACATTAACTCATAATACCAAGTAAATGCATTTGATAAGCAAATACCACACTATTAGAAAACATATTCTTCTTCCAAAAAGTTCTTCTAGCTATGACTTGGAGTCATACTGCTTAAAAAAATGCACATTAACCTAAAGCAACCAACCAGCAATCCATTTTTGATCTGACTACATAAGACTTGGAAAGCTAATTCTACATTATCTTCATAAGACTGGTGAAATGAAAAGTGTCAGTGTTATTCAGCCATGTCAAATTCCAGCTTTAATTTCTCTAGGGTTTAAAAAAAAAATAGATCAAGACAATGCAAGGAGTTTAAGCAGTATTATTGATTTGTTAGCATCAAACTTACACATAAGCCTTTGACTGTCAGAAAGCTTGATTTCAAGAAGGCTTTTCACACTTTACATTTAAACCCCAGGCCTGAATTTGTTTATGTGTTAGGAGTGTGAGAATTATTTCAGGATGAAATTAGAGTGCTTTATACTTCTCCTATATACTGACTTCTTTTTAATTAATTTCCTATTAAAGGTCATCAAGGCACTGTCTTCTAGCTGTTGTGTTTGAACCTTGTATTATGCACAATGTATACTTATCACTGTTTGAAATAAATCCTGTGATCAGTGGTGTAGTGATGTTTATACATTTCATCACTCACCCAAAATATATTCTTGATTGTGTAAATGTCATAATATCATTGATATATTATGCTATCACCATGATTACATTATGTGCTGACATCAATGTAATAAACACCAAACCATTGGGTCCCTTTTTCTACGCAGAAGTGTGAGTGATAAGCATGTTAGGAAGCTTTAAAGGTGAAAATGGAAACAGCTAAATACTTCCAAATAAAAGAATCATCTTACCCTCCATACAGTGGGAATGTTAAAGTGGGCCCATTCCCACTACAACTATACACTACTTTTATAAAAAAAAAATGCACACAAGGCATCCTAATGTACCAAATCATAAAGATATGTAGTCTTGATAGTGCATGTTTAAAGGAACAGCAACACAAATTAGCGTGTTACCATGTATTATGCTTCAGTGGACTGTTAAGGTACATTTAGGATGCCATTAGGAAAAAAAGGTAACACAGAGCACTAATGGATTACCTACCATAGAAACACACATGTTACACAACGCACTAGTGAGAAGAAGCCCAAGAGCCAAAAATTAGTTAAAGCGTACCTATACTCAGAATTTTCACTTTACATAAAAGTGTAGAGAACCCTTTAATATAGGGTAAAAATTCTGTTTTTTATGTCTGATGTAGGTATCTTAGGAGGCTCTTGGGCCCTCCTTTAAGGCATGCTCGAGCATCTTAGGTATGCCCAAAAGGAGCCTTTTTGCTCAAAGAGAAAAAATTGCCGATCTCACACATGCGCAGTGAGATCGGAAATTTTTTTTTTTATCCTATGTCACCCGATCTCGCGCCTTGGTCGGGTGACGTAGGATGAACCAGGAAAAGAAGACAAAGATGGCAGCGCACAGAGGGCCGGCTCCAGGACGAATGTCGGGATGACACAGGACCAAATGCGGGACACCCTCCGAGTGATCAGTCTGCCCTGCGGGATTGAAGTTAAGTGTGTTTTTTTTTATAGTTCCTCTTTAAGAGCTGCACATCCATGCAATTAAAATCCATTCTTTATTCCTTTGTCAAATTTGGACAAAACCCTTGCAGTTGAAATGCACATTTTTTCATCCATTTTGATTGTGCAGTGTTTTTACTATAATATTTTGATATTTACAGATCTGCCCTAATGTGGGTCTTTTATACATACCTAGTGTACAGCCTTAAGACCACCCATGTGATTAATAAAAGAAAACATAGGAGAAACATGTTTTTCCTTCTGTTTTTGATTCTCTTTAAATACTTGATACTTCAAATCTGGCTTACTGTTACATCTTCAACTTGTCAACATAATTCAATAATATTAGTACTTACAATGCCATATAACGCAAAAGTCCAACTAGTGTACGCAGAACTGTGCCTGTGTTGCGTTTGCTTATTGTTCTGCTAAATGTTCTACTCTTTCAAAGACAGACATGTGCCGGGTAAGTACCATAGCAACACTGAACCTGCACAAAGTGCTTCTCTCTCCTTGTTACAAGGCCATTGTATTGACAAGCATGGGTACCGTCATTATTTTATCTATCATTTGTGATCTATACATATCTGTAACTCAATAAACTACATTTTTCTGTATGTTTGTTTCCAATAGAAAAGAAAAAAGGCACATGGAACATTAATGGTTATTTTCAGATTTTTGATTCCAACTAACTTCATTACAGAACAATCAAGATAGGCTAAATATTTATTACTTAAAAATATATTTCTAAATGTTTTTTTTAAGAAAATATATAAACACATCCTTCTGAAGAAAGAAAAGAAGCCAGAGGAACAACACACTAACCAGAAAATGATTATGTTAAGTAGAAGAAGACAGCTTATGCCTCGTTTACGTAAAAGCTGAACTGGGTCAAATCCCATTCCTCCCCTTCTAGCTAAATGTGGTCAAATCCAATCCAGAGTCACAACAGGTGAGGTCAATTTTGGGGTCTCCA
>NC_092861.1:34398062-34428471 GCF_032062135.1 Pyxicephalus adspersus | reverse complement strand
ATAGATAGATAGATAGATAGATAGATAGATAGATAGATATTCTACCTGTCACCCTATTCTAGCTGATTTTAATCAGCTTTAAAGGTCCATTCCCTCCTGCTACACATTGATGAGTTAAGACTTGATGGGATTGCTAAGCAACAGGTTTCTAAGCACCAAAATCTTCCCTACTCGTTGTGTCTTCGTGAAGATCTTTCACAGCATCTGCAGAAGCTCTGCTTACACATATCTTCCTACTTAACTATAGATCACTGTTCAGTTTTAAAGAAAACCTGTGCCAAACTTACATAATTTTTTTGCAGCTTCTTTTTTTGGAAATGTGCTTTTCTAGAATACTGTAAAAAAAAATCTGCAGGTGATGTAAAGTATACACAATTATCACCATATGACAATACAGTATCCAGGACCTGCACCATATGTAATGTGTAATGTCTGAATAAAGCACAGATTTGATGAAAATATAAATAGTTTTTGACGATTGTAACATGAATCATTCTCGTATGTCTACTCCATTTCCAAGCAGAATTGGATTAGTTTATGTCTTTGGAGTGGCCAGGCAATTACAGGACTAGCCCAATATTAAGGAGTGTTTTTACTCATGTATATCGCATTTACCTGAATGTTTTCTGTTTAAATACTTTAGGATGTCTACATGGACTGTTTCCCCCAACATTTAAACTGAGCATTTGAAATTCCCATTCATTCCAACAGGCCAGTCCACACCAGAGGGTTTTCTGGATGGGCTTTAAAGAAAACTCTAAAAGGCGTTTTCTCCTATTCTGTTTTCTTCCACATATGTTCATTTAAAGGATCTTTATGAACACATAAAACTCATACTAAATCTATATGGGTATTCCTAAGTGTTTAAAAATTAAAGTCTGTGTCGATCTAGCCTTAAAATTGTCCAAAAAAAGTTCAGTTTTTCTTTGTAAGTGTGCACAAAGTGTGGGTGGGTTATAACCTCAGTTAGATTTTATTGCTCCATTTCCTCTTACTTCTTTTACTGATAAGGAAGTATTGCAAAATCTTTACAGTGGGTAGATATTGCTATTCAAACTTTCTTTTCAGAGCAAGTAAAAGTTAGAATTTATGAAAGGTTTAAAATTTGCAATAGTTGTGCACATCTTCCTTTACCAGAGACACAATTCACCTGTATTTCTTGTTCTTGTGTAGGTGACCCAAAGGGAGGAAAATGTCCACAATATAGTCACTAAAATCAATAAAAAAAGACAAGAGGTACTCTTGTAGGAAGAAGTCTTTCTTACTCTATCCAAATCTTGAAAAATATATGTTTTCTAATCTTGATAAACAAGATAGAGAATCTAAAATTAGTGCACAAATAACTAAAAAATATCCCTAAAACTCATAATACTTTAAAAGTGTTTTAAAGGTAAATTTTAAATGAACAACTCTATTTTACAATGAGAAGTGGATATCACTTCTCATTCCCCTAGGTCTCCACAATGTTTAGTCTGCACTACACCTTCAAAAGAGAGCACTCTCTAAATAACTGTGCAGAGATAACTTGATTGGAGGAGATGATCAGTTACATGAATTTGTCCGGTCATTACTGACAGGTCAAGTGGACAAACTCACCCCAGTTTTTTTTCAGATTATTAATTAGAATGACTGTGTCATACTGCATGGCAGAAAGGTCACATTACTGCTTGAAGGCCTATGAGTGTGCCTTAAAAACACTATACCATCTCTGTAAAGATAGCGCACTTCGAAGTAATAATTGGTTAGCAAATTTGGGCATTCCCAAAAATCTCAATGCATTTCATTCAACTTTTTCAGGTAACCCTAAATAGATGTTGGGATTTTACTAGAGGAAAGCTTATCACTTTTTTATCCCAGTTATTTAAAGGCTACTAGCTCTGAATATCGTGTATTGTATTGTGAAAATTGATATTATATTTCAACACCCACACAAGCTGTAGATTTGCATTTTTATGTCATCTTATGGAGGTTGAAACCCATATTCTAATAAATGGGAAGGATCTTTGTGAAAATATATATATATATGAGCATGTGCCCATATTTTGTTACTGTTTTTCTAATTTGACTCCAACTGTTAGGAGACACTTTTTGGGCCAACAATTCCAGGGGGTGTCCCACTGCAGTAGAGCGTGCTTGGCCTTTTCCCTCTATTGGCGGCGCTCGCAGCAGCAGAGCTCCAGGATTTAGTGCTCCTTGTTTCCCTTTAGTTGTGTTTTTCCTCTCGGCATCTCCTGCACTGAGACTGCACAGCTGAGGGGGATTTGAAGCTGTGTTGCAGCTGATTAGCAGAGTGGTTCCTGAGCAAGCTCATGCTGCCATTGGTTGGGACTTTATAGCGTCTCTGCTCCCAGTCCCTGTTGTAGTGTTTAGCTGGGCTAATCTGTGCTGGAGAGTTTATTGTGTGATTTTCTGTTGCTGACCATTGCCTGTTCCGACTTATCAGTTGTACTCAGCCTGGACTGACCTCTGCTTATGCCTACTCCCACTGTACCTTGTTTGGTGGACCACCTGTGTATGACTTTGGCTTTGTACTCTGGATTTGCCTGGTAGTTCTTGTACTGCTTATCTGTCGGTCCCTGGTCTGCTGCCAGGCCATCCCCAGACACCATCCTTTGCTCACTATCCTTGGGGCCACCGTGAGACACTACCAGTTTCTAGAGGCTAAGTGGGGGCCTTGTTATAGGTGAAGAGTGTGGCGTTAGATTGGGGGACAGGCGTCTGGTGAATACTAGTGCTGACCAGGGCCTTACACCAACATGCATTTTTTCTTTTTTACAATGCATGTGTTTCACAAATCACTTTAAAAAGTTTTACAGCGGGTTAAAGTATAACTGTGTAGAAGTTACAGTATAACTGTAATAGTATAACTGAAACCCCTACATTTTGGCACAGGTTCAAGCAGTTAATTAAATCTTGGTAATAAGCACAACAAAACTGTAATGGTAAGCATTATGGGTGCCTTGTAATCATTTAGGCCAGCCAGAGCAAATGTTAATAGGGAAAAGGTCTACTGTATATAGATTTTTTCATTTATTCCTGTGCTTTACAGTTAACTCTTCCGCTGTGCAAACACTAATTATACACTAATTTTTTCATTATGGTAATATACAATTTTATACTTTTTACAGTTTGAAAGAAAAAAGTATATTGTTTAGAGTGTAAAATAGTATATGTGCAGCACGGTGGCTCAGTGGTTAACACTCTGGCCTTTGCAGTGCTGGCTCCCAGGTTCGAATCTCAGCCAGGACATTATCTGCTTGGAGTTTGCAGGTTTTCACTGTGTTTGCGTGGTACACCAGGTACTCCGTTTTCTTCCCACATTCCAAAACATGCAGTAGGGTTGATTGGCTTCCCCCCAAAATTGACTTTAGACATGTGTTAATGACATATGACTATAGTAGGGACATTAGGCTGTGAGCCCCTTTAGTGCCAGGTGACATGACTATGGACTTTGTAAAGTGCTGTGTAATATGTTAGCGCTATATAAATAATGAGTAATAATAAAAATAATAAACTGAAATAGAACTGCTAAAGCAAGGCTAAACAACTCCCAGAGCAACAAGAAAAATGGCCCCAACCACCCCTTGCATATTTACTAAAACTCCATTATAAAAAAAAAATACTTTTTATATAGAACAAACAATTAAGGAAGACATAGGTAACTATTTTTTCTATAGTGCCCTTAGCTGTGGTCAGTTTTTTGGTTGTTGTGGTTATTTAGGGTAATGCTAGTACAAATAAACATAAAAAAGAGCACAAAATGTAGATATAAAAATATTTTATTTGTCATTTAAAAATCATGATTTCCTTTGCATAAATTTATTCCCTGTGCATAGGGTGTGCTTAGGTCCATACTGCTGCAAAGGGTTCTCTAAGGTAGTCCTGGTGATCATGTCCCACATGATTCCATGTTCCCTTGTTGCAAGTTGGCAGGTGGCCCGCCCAGCGGTGCCATGTCTTCATCGAGAGCACTGTGGCAGAGAAAATCCTTGGTTGTCCAAACAAACCCTCGGCATAGGCTCTGCTCTTGTTACAGAACATAAAGAATATATTTCCCAGCTTAAAAAGTTGGTTTGTTCATGTATTCTTCCATTGTCTGCAAAATAATTTGAAGCGGTTTATACAAAACTCTGCATTTGTTATATTTATTTTACTATGACATTTGGTATGCAAAATATACAGTGATTAGAACACTTTCCTGTAATCCAGTTTTCCAGAACTGTGCTAGTGGTTACTTTTTTCAGATTTTGTTTTACCTGCACAACAGGTCATCTGTATTCAGATATTTTTAGATATTTTCATCCATAAAACCTGAGCTAAAAGCTTCTTATTAGATACTGAGAAGGTTTGCCCTTGTTCACAGTTCCAGTGTGTAACTGGCCTTAACTGTGGCTCAAAATGGCCAAGTCATTTAGTTACGCAGTTAGTTACCCAGTCCTGGGGCCATTAAGGCATCTTGCCAACCAAGGCTTAGTTACTTAATATTCAGAAACCCAAATGGACCAAGCCCTGCTTCCCCCTGTCTAGCCACAGCCTACATTCTTAGGACTAAAGATCAGTCTGCTGAGAAACTGGCTTCCATGTCTAAATATGTCAACATCTTTTTCTCAAGGTAGGATAGTGTGTTTGTTACAGGTCATAGCGATTTAACAGATAAAGTTTTGCTCCAGCCATAGTCAAGTTTTTGATAAGTCCAAGAAATTACCTAGACTAACAGCTAGCATTCCTAGTTTTTCCAGGTTACTGATTGAGGTTAGGGTTTACTTCCACATACTATGAAATAAGTCTGTTCGATTGGCCAGGGCTTAGAATCCAGTAATTTGATATAGAACCCAATTGAACAAACAGCCAAGAAACTATCTGTGAGCCAGCTCAGTCCCTGGCTCTTAAACCAAGTGCTTTAGGCTTGGTTAAATGTCCTACAATAATTTTGGAGCTGGCTAGGACTGGCTGGCTCCGCACTATATAATGAACGTTTAGCCTTCCAGGGCTTGATGTCTTGGGTTTTGTAGAAGCCTTGGCACTTCATGCCAAATTACAATAGTTGGCCAGAGCACCATATACAAATATTTTATCATACACACTCTTGGAACTCATTTGGACTTTAAAAGTTTTTTTGCTTCCTTAGCACAATATGTCCTCAGGTATTACTTCTGGACACATTAATCAGAAACTTTGAGATAGAGGTAGAAGGATAATGCTGTTTAAATAAACTGAACAAAAACAATCATTGTTACCTCTTGTAACATGTCAGAATCCTCGATGGCTCTCACTACCAGCTCTTTAGAGGTCTCCTGAATTTCTCCACCCATCAGAAACTCATCCAAGATAAAATAGGCTTTCTCAAAATTAAATATTATGTCCAGCTCACAGACCTAAAATGTAAAAAAAAAAATAAAGTATTAACATATTTCACAAATCAAGTTTAGCATTTTCTGTTTTGCAATTATTTTAACACTACTATTTTAAGGCCTCATTAAGCCTCAGCCATGTAAATATAAAGCATTGTGGTTTTCAATGAGCACAGGGTATAAGATAGCACTTTTGATGGGACCCACTGATTGATTGGCTTTGCTGTCACATGCTCACATTTCTCAAAGTACTTCTTGCTTAAAACAAAACTAATGTTGTTGGTTGGTGGTGAGCTTCTGCCCTAACTGGCAAGTATATACAGCATTCCGATTATGGCATGCGCTTACCTTTTTTAAGCACCCTACAGTGATGACAGGTCCAGTGTTGCTATAGAAAACCAAAGTCATCATGTTAACTGCTGACACTTCTGGGTCCACTGCGAGTCCTTTTTGGCCACTATGCAGATAGCAATGATGCATGCTCAGGGGTTACATTGTCCCCAGCATACAGGTCTATTATTGGTGGTGAATGGATTGGAGCCAGACTCTAAACTGCATGGCCCATGCACCATGCAGTGTAAGCAAAAACCAGAAAGCCACCAGAAGCGGAGGAACGTTTGTTTTTTTTTTTTTTTTGCCAGAAGAGACTTTGCATGTCTGCCAACAACTTCTACCTCTTGGTGACTTTTCAAGTTTAAATGATCACTACAGTAACTATTCAGGAAAACTATGCAAATATTTAGTAAGTTTCACTTACAACTTCTACTTCCCACCATTTCCTAAAGAAACCTTCCAAACCTTTTTAAATAAAAAGTATTCCTATTTAACCACTTATTAACCCTAATATGCCTGAATTAACTCCCATCTTCCTTTACCTATTATTTTTGGCGATTTTTCTTCATTTGCTTTTTGTTAATAATTTGTTACATTTTCAGTGTCCCATAACAAGCAAATGTGCATTAATTAAAAAAGATTTCCTTTTCCCCATTCAAAGAACTGTGCAATGCTTTGTTCCAGATATTTCACTTTGGGATTTTATTTTTATGTATGTATTACTTAGTTACCTCAAGTAATGCCAAAGTTATACTACTAAAATTGATCAACTGAATCAACAGAAAGTGATCCAAAGAAATACTCAACAGAGCACCATCATTTTTGTATGCAATAATTTTGGATAAATTACATAAAATGTACATATTTACCCATTAATTGTATTTACAACTCTGAAGGGTTAACAATACTGGAACACTGATTTACATAATACACTGGTCAACAAACATTTTCTTGTCAAACAGATTAAAGTCATTTTAGGTTATGTTTGAAGCACATATTCCAAATATGGTATTGGTTTTGCTAGATTGGCTCTAGTTTTTGAAATAATGACCGCAATAATAACCTCATAGAAATCTATTAAAACATGAACATTAAGCAAAATTAAACTAGATATGCCTACGTATACAAAAATAAATTTTTGAAATACTTAATGTCAATATATTCTATATTCAGTATATTTACAGAACTAATCACAAAGAGGTCACTGAAAAACTCAGTTTGTATGATTTCCTTTTATGCTGATGATCGGGACAATCACGTCAGTAGTCTGCCATCATGTGTCTATCCCATCTGCCCTGATACCATTCTTCCATCACCTTTATATCTTGATGGAACCTCTCTCTCTCTTTGTTCCTCACTGAAATCCCCAAGGTTTCCAGGAAATTTTAGCAATTGGCACACTGTGCCAGGCAGAAGCTTCAGTATCAGTCATGTAACTTGTGAAATTTGAATTATTTATCAGTTTCCGAATCTGGGGTCCATCAAAGGTTCCCTTTTAATTTTTCAGTACTCAATCCAGGTAAGAATCTACAAATGTATTTGAAGCAATCCCCATCCTTTTTCAGAGCTCTAACAAATTGCTTCATTATTCCCAACTTTATGTGTAGTGGAGGGGGAATGATTTTTTCTTTGTCAACCATTGGCTCGTTAATGATGTTCGCGGCACCTTTTTTCATGTTTTCCCTTGGAGGCCATGTTACTTTTTTCCAGTGATCCTGGTTTGCTCTACTATCTACCAAGCAGATGAAACATGGATACTTTGTATATCAACTTTGCTGTCCAAGTTTAACCATTTTTAAATCAACACATATGGACCACTGGTATTCATGATAGCAAAGCTTTTGTAAGACCATTGTGATATTTTCATATTCTTCTTAAAGTTTTGTTGAGTGACCAATTGGAATTGATGTATAGCAGTTGCCATTATGCAGTAAAACAGATTTCAAACTTTGAGTGGAACTATGAAAAGCCGCCAGTCTTCTGCTCGGTATTCTGGTACTCCCATATAGGCTAGTTAGTCCAGGGATGTTACAATAGTACACAAAGTCTCCATCGTCACTGAAATATGGTAGGAGTGTCAGATCTCTTGTCCTATAACCTGTAATTTTAACTTCCAGTCTCAGACAGTTCTTTTCTTTTTGCCTGGATGCTAAAAGTTCAGATGCTTGTTTTGACAGACTAAGGTCACATAATAAATCATTGAGCTCTTCTTGGGAGAACTGCTCTTTTGCTAACTCCTGGATTACAGTCCAAACTCTGTATATCCTCCATGTTGGATACAGGAATATCAGGGAGTGTACTGAACACTGGTATGGGAACATCAGCACCATGGCACAGGTCGTCTTGCTGATTCTAAATCAGGGTACTCCCACTTGATTTTCTTGTAACAATTGAAACCTTTTACATTCACAGAACAAAAATAACAATCATTATGATGATTTTTGGGATCTCATCATACCATAGGTACACCAAACTTCAAACTTTTCAGTTTTCCATTTTTTTAAATATGTAGACACTCCACACAAGTTTTGCATACCATATGGGGAGCCCAATACTTATCTTGGTCCCCCAGTTTAATACCAAAATATGCAAGATATTCTTGATTCACAAATTCTGTAATGTTTTTTTCTCTGTTTTTGCTGAGAATATTCACCACAAATGTAGCAAAATACATTAGGGTCATTTAAAAAACTTCTTCTTAAAGAACTCATATTTCTGTAAAAAAATAAAATGTATAAATAAAAAGAAGGCCAATGAAAGTTTCATGAAAACAATGCTACATTTATTATATAAAATGCAAAACATTGGTGTAAATAAAGATTGATAATAATATGTGTTAACATTTGTTGTTGGTAAAAATCGTCTATTCAGATTCCTGTATCCCAAGAATTAGAGCCAATTCAATAAAACGGATATCATTTCTGGATTCAGCAGACCTAAAATACACTAAATATATCGAAAAATCCTTGGCAAGTAAAAAAAATTGTTTTTGAGCTGTGTTATTAGTGATATTTTTTTTTTATTTCAACTAAAATAATAAAAAACACACATACAATTTAGAAAGTTGTGAGTGGACATCCCTCCTCAGCATATGGTAGGTAACCCCAGGACTACCAATAAAATTAAAGCAAGGCAGACAAATTTGGAGTTTTAAAATCAACTAATTCCCATATTCTCATACCTTTAAGCTAGAAATAATTTAATAAATGCTGTAAGATGCATTTAGACATCTCAAAAATCTTTGTTGAAATTTATAAAGAGGATTTTTAAATACAATATCATGGTGACAACAAGAAGAAGAGAAGGGATGAGAGAGAACTTAGGTTGTATATTTCTATTATAAAATACTACAATGTCAGTGTTGAGGTTTTCAAAAAAATGTGCCTCTATAGTAAGGCCTAAAATATAGTATGCCATAAAGGAAACCTGTCATGACATACAACTGTAGGCTTACACTAATTACACAATTGACAGATGCTTGGTTATTTTTAGAAAGGTTTTCATTAAAATGTGAAGTTTTTGGTACAAAAGTACAATATATTCACATTTGTAAATGTGTCAAGGATTACTTACATTTCCAAAGTATTTATCAAGCAGCTCCACAAGTCGATGGACAGTCTCAAGCGTCAGCAACTCATTGTCCTGATCCTCAATAGCACAGCAGAAGTACAGACTGGCATACCTACAGAGGAGGAAACAAATAATAAGTGATACAGTAATTACAGTACCAAAAGGCTGTGTTAGCATGTTAAAACTGTGCAATGGTCAGGTGTCATGGACTATACAATGTTACTATACCATAGGAATATTGAAAAGAACACTTAGCATTAGCATTAGCCATATTCATGGTCACCAACACATCTGTATTTGTCAACCTAGGGTTCTCACTTAATAAAAAACAGAATGAACAGAATTACCTAAAATGAATGGAACATTCTAAACTATTTGATTGTCTGTACCATTTGTTCAATAAAGAAAAGGCAATCCAATTATCAAAAGCTGTGTTTTTTACGATTGGTAGCACTCAGGTTTTGTTTGATCTGTCCAATTTTAGAATAGTTGTTTATCATCTAAGGCATAAATCACCCACATCTGTGTCTGAAGACCACCATTCTCACGAGATGTGAAATTTGCAGATGTCACTAATGTGCTGTTTGTTTTGGGGTGCTGCTTTCAGAGTGAGAGGTGCTTATCATAAGAGGTGCAGTCCATAGGCAATAATCACTCTGTAAACTGCTGAATGATGACGTTATAATTTATTACAAGGTATTTTATATATGTGGTACCAATATATCACATATCTTGGTTGATATTTACAGAAGACTTTTGTTCTGGAGAAATATTTCTTCTTGGTCCCAACATGATGTTCTCTGCTTTATGCAAAAAAGGTTGTCTCTAATTAGGGTCGTGTTCTTTATGACCATTTGAAAAGGGTAATTAAAGAAAATATAACAATTTTGACATATAAGTCTTTTTAGCTGAAGATGATATTGCATTTCAACATCAGCCCAGGCAGACTCAGAAACAGTACATTTGCTCCCATGTACATCAGTGAAAGAAGTAGACATTTCCATATTATTATTGTTATTATTATTAATCATAACCCAGCAGGACAAGCCTAGTATTACGAACACATCACGTTCTCAGAAAACAGAATGACATTCTAAAAGGAAACCAGTCTGGTAACATCTGGGTGGAAACACAAATAAGGACAAAATTTTTTCCCACTTAAATTGCATCTCTGGATGGTCGGACTTTTTCCATTTAGGTGGAATGGGAGGTTTATCTGAAGCAGTGGAACATGTTTACTGTGCAAAGCGTATACGTGCAAGGAAAATAAATGGAAGCTATTTTTGGTGGGGCGCTCTAGTTTTCTACAATTTGTTGTATTTATATTTGGTGTGCGACTTATAAGGACACAAAAGCCCTATTACTGTGGATGAAGTCTCCTCTCATCATCTTCATCTACTACCTGTCCACTTGATTCAATTTCCTCTGATCTACTCCGTGCCCATTCCTCCACCCTGGGCCCCGCTCTAACTCAACTATTTAACCTTTCCCTCTCTACTGGAATTTACCCCTCCACTTTGAAACATGCCATTATTCTCCCTATCCTGAAGAAACCCTCACTAGACTCCTCACTACCTTCAAGCTACTGTCCTATGTCCCTTCTATATGTTTCCAAACTTCTTGAGCGCCTCGGCTACAAAAGACTCACCGACTACCTCAACACCAACTCTCTCCTTGCCCCCCTCCAGTTTGTCTTTCGAACTGCCCACTCCACCCAAACAGCCCTTACTACAGTGGCCAATGACCTTATCAGAGCTAAGTCCCAAGGCAACTTTTCCCTTCTCCTTCTCCTTGATCTTTCGTCTGATTTTGACACTGTTGATCACCCCCTTCCAAAACAAATCATGCGCTCCATTGGTATCAGTGACACTGCTCTCTCTGCCTTTCTTCAGTGGTACTTCCCCCTCTCTAACTCTTCTCCCTGGTAGTGTTCCCCAAGGGTCAGTCATTGGACTGGTTCTTTTTTCTGTACACTTCCTCTCTTGGTAGTCTAATATTCTCCTTTGGTTTACAGTACCATCTATATGCTGATGACTTGTCTCCCTCTGAGTCCTGGATAAGGTTTCATGCTGCCTGTCTGCCATCTCATCATGGATGTTTGACAGGTTTCTGAAATTCAACCTGGATAAAACAGAACTCATCACTCCCCCCCCCCCCCCCCCCTTAAACTCTAAATCTCCCCCTGACATATTTTTGTCACCCCTGGCATATGTCCCCCCTCGACATATTCCTGTCTGCCCCTACCTGTCCCCAGAGACCACCAAACTCCTTGTACATGCTCTTATCTCCTGTCTGGACTACTGCAACATCCTCCTCTCTGATATTCCACTAACCCGACTCTCTCCTCTACAATCTATTATGAATGCTGCAGCCAGACTCATCCATCCTTCCCTCCGCTCCTCTTCCGCTGCATCTCTTTGTAGTTCTCTTCATTGGCTTCCATTTCACCTGAGAATCAAATTCAAGCTCCTGTGCTTTGCTTTCAAATACCTCCACAGTTCCTGTCCAACCTACTTTTTGAAACTGGTGGAAAAATACTAACCGCTCTCTTCGCTCCTCCAATGACCTCCTAATGACTTCCTAAATCATAACCTCCTCACATGCACAACTGTAAGACTTTTCTAAAGCTTTTCTCTGGAATGGTCTTTCTCGTCCTATTCAGCTTGCTCCTGCCTTCTGCTCATTTAAAGGAGAACTCAAAACCCATTTCATTAAACTTGCCTACCCGTCTTCTTCTCTGTCTCCTAAAATCCTTTCTACTGCCCATCACACCATATGCCCCCTTCCATTGTGTGAGACTTCCCCCACCTCCTGGATTGTAAGCTCTTCGGGGCAGGGTCCTCTCCTCCTCCTGTGTCACTGTCTGTATATGTCTGTCGTTTGCAACCCTTATTTAATGTACGGCGCTGCGTGATATGTTGGCGCTACATAAATCCTGTTTTTTGATAATAATAATAATAATATTAATAATAAATTCTTATATTCTAAATGACAATTTTCACCTTGATATTGCACTAAATTCACGAACTGTACTATAGACGGAAAAACAAGGGAGGTGCAGCGTGACGTCAGTGGAGTCCTAAGTTGTATAAGGCAACTGCTGCCGAACCGTACGTATTTTATTTCTTTCTCAGATGCTCTTTTAGCTAAGTATCACTTTAACTCTGTATTTTCTTTAACTGTTATATTTAATGGCATCAAATAGTTTCTTGTTTGGTCTTAGATTCGAATGAAATAAACCCATAATGAGTGAGAAAAATCAAACAAATATTTTGCATTTCTTTAGTAATACCAAAGATAATGCAACTAATGATAACACTGCACAAAAAACAATTTTGCTATTGGAAATAACACGTGATTTACATGATATTGAGTGTGCGGATTCCAACTCTGAACTCAGAATTTGCCTATCATGTACAAATTTTAAGTTATAGGCGTGCTATAGCTGTTCAAATGGTCAGTAATTGGGTAATGTACTTTTACATGGGAACATTAAAACACTTTCAGCTACCACTATGCCTGTTGCCGACTCAGCTGAATCACATCCCCTGGTGGCAATACATGTTCCAGCAGCGGCTGGGCAAGTCAGAAATAGGTATATAATGCGGGATGGACCAAGGGCTTGTCTCTAGTGCCAAACCATCCTTTTGGATAGTACAGCTAGGCCATAGCGAGTCTGTTTTAAGCTGAAAGGATGTGTAGGTGCAGCTGTGATAATAAACCAGACAATTTTTGCTACATTTGTGGCAAATATACTCTGTGTGATCAACGCAAGAACCTAACCAAGAAGGTGAGATTGCTTACATGTATTACTTTGGATGTGAAATTGGAGATCAGGATAAAAGCTGGGCACCTCATATCTGCTGTCAGGTGTGTTACGTTGGCCTAAAACAATGGTTGAATGGGAAAAGGAATAAAATGCCTTTTTCTGTGCCTATGGTTTGGCATGAGCCAAAAGACCATCACTCGTGCTCCTACTTCTATATGAGTAAAATTGCTGGGTTTTCGAAGAAGAAGTCACTGTTCTGAGCTTCTATCCTGAGTCTATCCTGATTGTAAATCTGCTCTGAAGCCAGTGCCACATGATGCAGAGAATCCAGTGCCAGTCCCTCCTATATCTATTGTTACTCACAGTGACATGTCGGATGAGGAACAGGAGGATGATGTAGATGTTAATGTATGTTATGAACCCCCACATTTTATAGGCCAATCAGATTTAGATGATCTAGTAAGAGACCTGTCTTTGTCAAACGAGAAGTCTGAACCTCCAGATTAAAGGAGTGAAATTTGCTACAAAAAGAAACGACAACTTCACACTTTCGTGATCGTTACAGAAAGTTTGGAGGTTATTACAAGCTGGAAAACCACATTTGATTCTGTACTGACATGAGTGGTCTGATGATGGGGTTAGGTTGCGAATACATACCAGAGCAGTGGAAATTGTTAAAAAAAACTTGCGCAAAGCAAGTTTAAAAGCTGTATTGCTGCATAAAGGTAACGAAAAATCTTGTTCCTCTTGCTCATGGCAAGGGAATGAAAGAGACATACAATTCCATCTAGGTCAATTTGAAATTGATTAACAATTCAGAACACAAGTGGAATGTTTGTGGTGACCTGAAGGTGGTGGCACTCCTTCTTGGCCTACAATTGGGATATACAAAATTTTTGTGCTTTCCGTGCCTGTGGAACAGTCGTGATGACAGAAACCATTACAAAGTGAAAGAATGGCCACCCAGACCTGAACACACTGTTGGCCAGTACAACGTGAAGCATAAATTACTCATTGATCCACAGAAAGTTTACCTTCTGCCACTTCATATTAAACTTGGATTAAGGAAAAACTTTGTTGTTGCAATGGATTGTGATGGTATGGGTTTTCAGTATCTGAAGGACAAGTTTGGAAAAGTTATAACAGATGCTAAACTGAAGGCAGGCATTTTTGTTGGTCCCCAAATCCGCAATTTGATGCGTGATGTCACATTCAGAGAAAAACTCAACCCACCTGAGCTCGCTGCTTGGGATTCATATGTGTCAGTTGCACAAAACTGTCTGGGCAACCAGCAAGCTGAAAGCCATGCTGAACTCGTGAACAACATGCTAACAGCATACCATCAACTTGGCTGCCAAATGTCACTTAAAATTAATTTCTTACATTCCCATCTGGCTTCTTCCCACAAATTTTGGGTGATGCGAGTGATGAACAAGGGGCGAGGTTCTACCAGAACATATCAAGGCCGGTGCAATCCTAACATGATGGGCGACTACTGCTGGTTTCTGCAAATGGGAGACAGCGGAGAGCCACAAACGCAAAAACAAGTGCCTGAAACACTTCTGAAGTGTACATGTGTGTTGAACAAGGGTGAATTATGTGTAATTGTATATGTTGTTGCAACATAAAACTACGTTTTTGTAATGTCATGGAACTATGAGGCAAAAGTTGGTTATGTATAGAGATTACAAAGAAACTGCGGAACGAGAGAATGTAGCTAATTGCGTCTAAGTACGTGTAAATAACTTAGGATCCTGATGCCCTAGGCAGAATCGGACTTCAGATTTAGATCCAGCGCACTTGATTTAGTATAGGATTAGACCAAGTAGTAGGCAATATTTATTTTCTTGTGATGCAGTGTAATAGTAACAATAGTAATACTTCACTTAACCGTGCGCTGATCAATGAATCAGAGCCTCCACAGTCCTCGTCAGGCACCATTAAAAAAGGTCATTATTTTACAAATGTATTTATCGTTAAATACATTTGACATTAAAAAAAATTCATATTATTGGTCTGCGGGATTTAAAATTTTGAATTTAGTGGTCCATGAGCTCCAAAAGTTTGGCAACTGCTGCTTTAAACCACCTGCTTTAAAAAAAAAAAATGCGAGCAAGGTCTTAGAGAGACTGTACTCAAACAGTAAATGTACAAGGCATGCCTTTCAATTAGTTTGTCTATATATAAGTGAACAACATGAATTACTTTACCTCTTGAACACAAGTTTTAGATCTTTCCAATCTACAAAGCTGCTTGTCTTGGGATTCCGAGAAAGAATGATGTGTATCAGCTCCCGTGTTATCTTGCGCTTCTCCTTCTCTGGCAGTGTGACATACCATTTCTGTAGTCTTAACTTCCCTTGCCGGCTGAACAACAGAAGAAAGCGAATCTGCAGGGAAGGAATAAAGAAAAAAAGTCTGGGTAAATGTAAGCTTTTCAACGCAGACCATGATTTTAATATTGTGTTGAGGTCTGACGTAATTAGGTTGCCTCACCACACAATTAGTTACAGTACCATTACATGTGGTTATGAAGAGCTATACATTTCCTTGGCAAACTACAACATACAACTGCTGGACAAAATTAGATATATAAACAGCCTGATTGTTCTAGATTCACTTCACCCCAAATGCACTAAACCTATTCAATGCAGGTTCCTCTTCCTGTGTCACAGTCTGTATCTGTCTGTCATTTGAAACCCCTAATTAATGTGCAGCGCTGTATAATATGTTGGCGCTATATAAATTCTGTTTTTGCCCATTGTTAGTCATTGAGTCAATCTGGACTCTAAAGAGTGACTATAGCATGCAAATGCACTAAAATTGTACAAAAAGACTACCAAATGGCTGAGGAGCATTGTGTTAATTAAAAAGGGGGAAAAAATATGTACAGCGGGGGAGGCAGTATATAGCCTTCCATTAACAGCATTGTGGTGATGACAACAAATGATAAAATAACAAAAAATGAGTTCCTTTTCATAACTGTACACAATGTGTAGCTACAAATATATTCACAGCAAGTTATGTCATTTACTTTTATATTTTCTGCTCAGAACAGTGACACAATGCATGTATGACAAGTGGCACAATGGGGCTGATCAAAGCTTGGCCGGAGAACATCCAATCATCTAACAACTATCATGAGTGAACCTGGGGGATCCAGCAAACCTGGAATAATTTTCTTTAAAATCAAGTTGTTTCATGACTGCCTACATTCTCCAGTCTTGGAGAGCTTCAATAAATCAGGCCCCATGATTAAATAACAGCTTTATTGACAGCAGTAAGCAATGTAGTTAAATAAGGGGGCTCTGTAAGGTTCAGACATTAAGAAGCAGTGCTGCTCTTTTCTTGCTGAAATATCGGCTGCACATGCAGATAAATCTAGCACAACGAGTCACACAGAACATACAGCAAAGATTTGTGATGATTGCTTTACAACTCATCTTTAAATACCAATGCTGAATTTACACACAGCATAACCCTAGGGGTTATAAATATTTGAAAAGCAGCATATGTGACATTCAGCAAACATTCCCTAAATGAATCAATCAGTGCATCAGAAAAATACACACAAATCAATAAATGGTGAATGACACATTCATTGTCTTATCAATTGAGAAAAACAAAAATAAAAACAATTCTGTCAAGTGTAGATATAAATCCTAAATGAAAGACACTCAGTTTGCTAAAGGACTTTGTATCATGGACAAATGCCATATTTGTGTTTTTTATATTCATAAAAAATTTCTTTCATCTTTCTTTCAGCCTTTTTTAGCCTCTTAATGTCTACATGCATTTTCTCATCTTTGGATGCACATGATTGCTTGGGACCTGATATCCTTGGTTTCCTGATATCCTTATGACCAACTTTGGCATAGCCACATGTCTCTACCAAGGTACTATACCACAGGGAGACAACATAGGAGCTCAATTAGGAGACCGTTGTCACCCTTTATAATAAGTGCCCAAACAAAGACTTTCAATGCAGGATCTATTACTAGAACACTGATACACCAGGAATAGGTGAATTCTTGTGGAAGAAGTTCTCCAGTGTAAATACCTTGAAACTCTAGCAGAGACATTGTTGCCACCTGTTTATTAACAACTTTTCAAGGGTTTCCTCTGCTAAGTATTTCAAAAATAAGAATAGCGACCTACAGCAGGAGCAAATTGGTTTTACTTAAAGATCGGCAACTTGATGTATATACTGCACACACAGACATAGCTCCCAACTATCCCAATTTCACAGGGACATTGATGTGTTCCAGACATCATCATGGTGTCCCACTGAGTGTATTAACACGCCACATGTGGTGGATTACACTTTGGTGTAAATAACTTTACACTTGGTGTAACTCCAATAACCACATAGAGTACAGTTGTAGTAGCCTTAGGCTGGATACACACGTGCAATATTTGTCGTTGGAAAGAATCATTCATGATCCTTTCCAACCACAAAAGACTGCACAATGCATGAACAAGTGCTGTACATACAGTGCCGTTCTGTTCTATGGAGAGGGGAGAACGACAGAGCGGCACCCCGGTGCCCTCTTTTCCCTTCACTTTCATTACGATTGTTCCTCTTCATTGCCCATGGATCCGCCAGGACAGTCATCCAGATGACAAGCACTGTATGCCAGATTCTAGTCCAATATTAGCCCTGAGGTGATTATCGGATGAGAATTATCTGACGTGTGTACGGAGCCTTACTGTAGCATGTCCTGGCAGCTTCCTTAGGTAAAAATTTGTAAACATTTATAAAGTTTTAATGAATGATCACTATAACTGACTGTAGAAGTGATCATTTATCTCTGAGTCACTTTATGTTGCGTGGAAAATGTGCACTGCACCCATTTATTCCTACTGTCCCATATTCACATTGTTGAAGCTCAAGTCTAAGGCGATGTAAAAGTTGCTACTATTTTTTCAATGGTATTTTTGTGATTTGGTTAGTTAAGGAAAGATCAGAAACTATCAGGTTTGTATTGACGTCTACCCATTGGGAAGATTTCCCTTACACAAACAGGCAACCCAAAAGGACAGAAAGTGACAGGAAGTTTGTTGTTTTATTGGAAAGAAAATGTTTGAACCTGTGAAATATTTACAGCCAAAAACCTGAACGATGTCTCAAGCCTTCCCCAGTTCATTCACAACTAGAAAAAAAATATTTGACCTATATTTACTAGTCATTGGCTGGAACTATTGGCAGGACCTATTTATTTGCATTTAGCTTCCTACTCTTTCTACTACCATTGTATAATTTCTGCCCACACTTTGCTATAAATTCAGTTATAAAAAGTATAGGAACATGGGCAGAGTTCCAATTAACTACAGCGATGATGAAGACAGTCTAAGGTGAGGCAGAAACTCATTACAATGAAGCCTTTCATCAATTCACACATGAGGAACTCCCACTTTATATTGTGACAATTTAATTATAAACTATGGTAAGAGCTCAGTATTCTGGCCTAATTTATGAATCATAAAGACAAGCACTGCACCCAAGTTTATTAGAGTTATAAGAGAAACTACTTATATATGAAAATTTTTATAGAAAGACTCTACATTTAGCCCTAATCTCATGAAATGAGATCATGAAATCATTTCTTAATAAAAAAACATTCCCAGTTTGACAAAAAACAGGAAATTATATGGGGAGGTTGTAGGCAGTTGTAGTAATTAGTAAATAGAATGGCTTATAGAGTGTGACACATTAAAACTCCCACTGAATCATGGGGAGTATCATTTTACTTTGTTTTATATTTGCTTAGGTAAATGTTCAATTTTTTTCTTTATTTATTCTTCCATACATATTTATTAGAGGAATGCACTGTTCATGTTTTATGTTTGAAATAAACATGTCCAAGAAAAAGTATTCTTGTTCTGAAGTGCCATATTTCCTGGCTTTATGTAGACCCTCTGAAATCAATAATATTAATACACAGTACTTAGCGCCCACATATAAGGCAGAGCTGTACAAAGTCTATAGTCATATCACTAGCTGTCCCTCAAATGGGCTCACAACCTAATGTCCCCATCATAGAATAGGAATGTGGGAGGAAACTGGAGTGCCCGGAGGAAACACATGCAAAAACTCCATGTCCTGGCCGAGACTCAAACCTGTGACCTAGCAATGCAAAGGCCAGAGTGCTAACCTCAGAGCCACCGTGCTGCCCCAACTAACCCAAAACAAGTATGTAAATAAGGGCTGTTCTGATTCACAGTTACCTCCAGCCAGTTCTACTTTCATCTGTCACTCATGGAGCAGAACATTTTTAAGGTAATACGCCACAGTCATATTCAATGTATAAAAAGTTAACATATAAAATATATATAAAGTTCATAACATCCATTTCATCATATTTTTTTTCTATTGCATTTTCTTTAAGAAGGAAAATTAAAAATGTTACTGAATGGTTGCATACTTGCCATCGGTATCCCTGTTGGGTTTCCTCACTCCCTTAATTTCCAGCTACAATAACCACACAAAAAAATAGGAAATCTCTCCTAAATAATATACAAACAGGAAGTATGCACAATACAAGGCTTTAATCCTTTTTACTTTATTAGGAAAAATGTTTGGGCCTAAATAGGTTAACTATTTATATAAATTAGCAACGATTACTATGAACACTTTTCCAAGAAACTTTATACATGTCCAACCACAAAACAAAACACCATGAAATACTGGATTTCATCTACATCTACATCTACATCTTGTTTTAGTATACATTGCTTCTCATCAGGTGAATGCGTCCCTTTTTGGTAATAATAAAGGGAATCACATAAACAGTTTATTTTAATTAGTTTAATTTGGAACATTAGATACATTGTGTTCCTGTTAAATACCTTTGGAGAATTTTCTAGTATACCAGACTTTACACATTGGTGTCACTCCATTCAGTATTATCACCTGCTGCAATGTCTGGTAATGTCTCTTCATTGAAGCAGAGAAAAGTGTTAATAATGTGTGAACATTTTTTCCATGCATTAACACCTAAAATATTTCTCTTGTAATGTCAACATCCACTTCCTAAAACCAAGTGAATCAGGAAGCTGGGGTGTTAATATTGCTATGGTTTTCCCACCAGGTTAGTAATTGCAATACTGACTTGGCCATCTACCTGGCACTGTTCTTGTGATGTCAGCAGTGCAGCGTGGGTCCTTTCCTTTCATTTAAAATGACAAAAGAATGTCAATTCCTAATGATATCAGCCTAAAACTCCAGATATATGGTTAGTATAAGAAGCATGGCCAAGCTTATGAGTAAGATGAACAGAAGCTCTGGAACTGTAAAGCTGCAGGTAATAAGTAAAACATATGTATGCTGCAGATCTTTAGAAAAAAAAACAGGAACAATAAAACTTTTAGTCTTTTATCTGTATAGGACCCACCCTAGTTCTAAGCCACACATGCAGTTAATTGAAAGCTAGAAACTCATACAGTGTTCTCCCCGGCCTTATTCATCCGGGTGCACCACCCGGCATTTTTCAGTAACCACCAGGCTGTTTTTAGCATAAATTTGGTTACAATACATGGGCTGCCACCCACCCATTCTCACCCAGCTTTAAAAATAATTGTGGGTTGACCACTGTCATATATAGACAAGACCATACCATTATTGAAACACAATAAAGAACCTAAAGCCCAATTCCGTTCTCACCGTTTTAAATTGCATTACATACCTTAAGAAGGGTCTATCTGGAATGTAGATCATGGTGTCATCTCCTACCTCCCCTTACAGCTGTGGACATAATAACTACTGTCTGTTAGCATGGAAACTGCTTCTCTCATGGCATGTGTGATTCCCTACATCACTCAGGCTCCTCATTAGTGGCCTGGTTGTCATACATTCCCCTAGTAGTACCAAGGGCATCACAATCATGGCACATGTGTCAGCAAGCATGCTAATGCCACATGCCGAATAGCGACTTCTCCTACTACTGTTTTCAATGTCTTTAGAAGTGTAAAAGGTATACAGAGCAAAAGGCTGTCAAGTAAAAATGAAAATGTAGTTGACTATGTCATTAGAATATGACATATAGGAATAGATCCTCCCGCCAGATGTAGCTTGCAGAAAGGAGGCGAGCTTTTAGTATATCACGTGACCTTTACAGTATTTTAAGGTCCTAGATGTTTAAATGTACTAAACATTTAATTAGATTCTAGCACAGCAGCTCTGCATCTCAGAGAATTTTTGTGAATCTTCAGTTGCCAGTAGAAATCAGCTCTTAGGATAAAATATAGGCCAACATGGATATCCACTTTGGAACAATCTAATCCTCCCCAAAAGCAATCCACTCGCACAGAAAAACAATTCTGCCCAGAAGTAATAAACTTGGCAATTAGGACAGCAGATATAAAGTGTGAAGGATGCAAGTAGGAATAAAAAAAAAAAAAAAAGAATTTTCTATATAATCTGTTTTACATATCACAGGGGAAACGATATCCTTATTAAAACAACGTATACCTCATCAGAACATACAGATAAATGTAGAGAATTCTAATTTAAAAAGTAGGGATGAATAGGAACGTGAATCCAGGTATTCCTGTACAATATTTGACCTCATGACTGCCCTTTTAGCTAAATCAGCGCACATTCCAGATTCTTGTAGGAAGTCCTTCAAGACTAGGAGCTGCTGTAGCTGCAAAGGGGGAGTCGGGTTGAAATGAATGGCCATGGTTTCCAAACAGGGTAACCAACAGCCCTGGGTGCTAGCCATGTTGGTTTTGTGTTGCAGAATTGTGGTAGCTGTCACACTCACAGGAGTCACTTTGAAGGAACAGAAAACTTTCATTTAACAACCATTGCTTTATGATCTTTTTTTTATTGTCTTTTTTTCCAATGCTCTAGGAGAGTTGCCTTCATAACTAGACAGGAATTGAAGGAATCTCTCTCTTGGCTTCAGTATAACCCAAGATGAGTTTTAATCCCTCCAACGCTGTCCAAAAATGTTATAAAATATTTTGGGTAGAAATACACTTTAAAACAACTTTTGCAAAATAAAGGGTTTTTTTTTACATATTGTTTTGCTTTTTTTAATGTGGTTGTGGTTTTAATGAGCATGTGGTTCACGAATGCAACCTTGGCACAATGGTTAGTAAACAGTTTTCCTAATCTCATGCAAAACTGAAATAAAAATGATTTAAATTGAGAAACAAATAAAATTCAGATTGAAAAAAAAGAAACAATATATAACATAATTGTGCACAATAAAGGAAGCCCGTGCAAGAGAGATCTAAAGAATATTTTTACTGCCTGCTGAAAATGCTTGTTACCCGGCTCTCTGGCATAAACAAATATCCACCAGGTGATAAGTATACTTGTTTCAAGTTAGTGATTTGGAACGCACTGCAGCCACTGAATCAGCATGAGAACCAGGAAACTATCATATTTAAATAGAACACTGATTATTGAAGCTTCTGTATTTGTTCGAGGTTTCTTTAAATGTATCAGTTAGGCCATGTGTCACCAAATCCTGTTCTTCCTGTCAGCCAATCTGATGTAAGGTTAAAATGTTAATGGCTGTCCACCAGTAAAACCAGAAACACAACCTTCATCTGAAAGTGATGGGAATTGTCCCGTTAAGCCAAAACATAAATAGACAGAAGTGGCTGATCTTATCCTAAGTGTTTATAGAAAGGAAAAGTTATCATACACCTAATGCCAAGGTTTACCCATAAACATGATATTATCGCTAGGATTTAAATACAAACACTCCTAAACATAATATTGTCAGTGAAACTTTGACCGAAGTTGTAAAGTCATCCAGAGGAAAAAAGACTTTACTTTCATTAAATTGGAACTTAACTGAAGTTTTGCTATGTTATAGGGGGAAATTCAGAAATAGTAAATATGCCTTATATGTAATATTATCATGTACCCTGACATGAGTACCTTTTGTCTTTACTATTTCTGAAAATGATCAGAGCACTTTCAGCTATGTGGGGGTGCCTAGGCACTCCATGCTGCAGCCTCAGAGCTGTGTATGCAGAGTAAAAGCTTGGCCAATGCTGCCTCTGCCTGCTGGTCTCAAGAAAAGTAAAATAATTTAAATATTAATCGTTATTTACTCAGAGAAGGAAAGGCCAAAAGGATAATCTGCCAAAACAGCATCACTGACCTGACACAAAGAGCTTGAATATATAATCCAGATAGCAATGATGTCAGTGTGCTCATAGCAACCAATAAGAAAATCAATGGTCACATATAATGGGGTGATAGGAGGGGGATGGAGTCAGGGTGAGATACTGACGCCAGAGATATGGTGTGTCCATAAATAATTTGCTCACAATATATATATCAGGGACTGCCGTTTCTGATCTCTCCCTCACATGCATGTTCCTTGGCTGCCATGATGAACCTCTGGATTCAATGATTTCAGAACAGGAATTCTGGCTTTGCCTGTAGTATATTGGAAATCAGTGATTCAGACTGACCCTAACAACCAGTCCACACCACCTGAATCATGCATTTTTGTGCATTAGGGCAGGAACTGGAACATATCATGACATATAGATGGTTTACATCAATACATTGTATGTGCTGAAATGCAAATACATTTGCTTGCAAGTGATGCTATTTAAAATAAATTACGGTGCAACACTTTGGATAGGGTATGGTAAAGCATGCCCTGGCCTAAATAAGGGCTAACATAGTGTTTCTCAACCAGGGTTCCACCAGAGGTTGTTAGGGGTTCCTTGAGCAATATAACCTACACAAATGATCTTTTGTCTATCTGTAATGGTGGTATTCTTCTCACTGACCAACAAGATAATGTAATGTGAGGGGATTCCTGAAATGTATTTCAAGGATTCACCCATGATTAATAGATTGAAAAAGGCTGCTCCAAGGCTTAAATTATGGATACATAGTAACTTTTGTAAGTTATTTACACATTTGAAAAAAAGGTACAGGTATAACATTCATCAGAAAGCACATTGGTTGCCAGATGAGCGAGTGATATCAGATGAAATAAGTAAATGTCATGGGAAGAATCTGTGAAGAGCTAAGCAGACATGGTTGTGTTTATTCACCGGATCTTGGCCTTTGTCAGTTGTCGTACTGCGCTAAATGGACCAAGAATCTCTCCTCTCCTGTTACCTGAACAGAAGCGCACCTTATTTCTGGGTTATTTTCAAATTGTGCCCTCACTACTGATATAGAGGGTTTGCACATAGGCGATTTTGTGCATCCAAGTGAATAACACGGTTATAAATAACACTGGGCTATACTGGAGTCACATCACAGCTACATAACCATGCATTCATTTCCTATGATTGTCTTACAAATTATTCACAAAGAAGTGATCCCTCAATCTTTAGGCAAACCAACTACAGTGAGGGAAAGAAGTATTTGATCCCCTGCTGGTTTTGTATGTTTGCCTTCTGACAAAGAAATGACCAATCTATAATTGTAATGGCTCCTAATCTCAGCTTGTTACCTGCATCCAGTGAAGACACCTGGGAGCCTGAAATCTTGCTGGTTAATAGGGGTTTAAATACTTATTTCACTCATTACAATGCATATCAAGCTCTGACTTTTGAGCACTGGGTTTTGGAGGGTTTTTTTGTTGTGGTTTTCTGTCTATCACAGCTACAATAAACTTACTATTACACTTATAGATTGGTCATTTCTTTCTCAGAGGGCAAATGTACAAAACCAACAAATACTTCTTTCCCTCACTGTATATAGGTGCTGATAATCTGCACTCCTGGTTCAAGAAAACTTCCAACTTTTTGCAGTTAGAACGACTGATGCCCATAAACACCTTCAGGTTTAAGGAAACCTGACAAATACAAACATTGTTGCTGATGACTTTTTCTTCTGAAAATGCTAGTTACCTGGAAGCCAACTTTAGTACTTATCTAGGTAAAATATGCAGATTGGGGAGATTTAATTTATCTTCCAATCCCCCTGTTCTGTTTGTTCCAGGTCAGTGACTCAAAATATTGAAGCCAGAGGCAGCCGTACAATTAGCATTTTAAGAAAGAGGTCAGCCATTTATTTGTTTACTTAAATACATATTTATTTTAGAAATAGATGTAGAGGACTTGAAGAAGTGGGGATGGTAAGTGTAACATAACCTCCTTGGTAATATATTCCCAGTCCTTGTGTCACTTTGTTAGCTAAGAATTCCCCATAGACTTCTATGTGACTACTTGTCTCAAATACTGCAATATGGCACTAATACGCATGGAAATCAGCCAGGAAAAAAACAATTCTTAACACAAAGATTGTTGTTTATCTGCTACCAAATACCTCTATTTTACCTATATTCTAATTTAAATTCTAAACATGTCCCCAGTCCACATCAAAGTGTGTTGTTCAACCAGATGCCATTATTTTCTCTCTATGGGTGGGGTGGCTCCCAGGCAAATTTCATGCCGTGGTAATTGCAATCTTCCAGCACCCGGTCACATAGTCAGGGATTGGTATCTTTGCAAGGACCTAAATTCTAGTTTATAGCACTTCACAGCACAGCATGACAGGGCATTGCCATGGCTTCTGGAAAATGTACTTCCTGCTACTCATACAGGATGTGAGTGCAGTTCAGTAACAGTTCAGTGACACCTGCAAATCTTCTGCTTGGACTGCAGTACAACTGGTTCATTCCTTGTGCTGCTTCTCCCTCGCTTTGAGGATGCAAAGTCAAAATATAGGTAATAACTCTGCTTGCATGGAATAAATGATTATAATGATGTAATAATGAGGCGGCTTCAGTCATTTTTTGCTGGGGAGTGTGAGAAATAATTTTCCAGCCCTGAATTCCATATTTGAATAATTGCATGGTAAGAGGTTCTTAGAAAATTAAAATGTAATGTTATTTAGTTAGCAGCCACTATAGGCATGCTGCACATTCTCCCATGGCTCTGATCAGTAAGCATGGCATGGATAGGGATGGTACATAATACCCGAGCCTATTTCCTGGATACTCTGCACACATTTTCCATCATCCTTTTACCCACAAAATCTGCCTTAATTAGTGTGCTACCAGGGAGAGTATACCAGGCAAACATAAACCTCAAGACAGGAATAAATGAACCATTATCCATTATTAATACTAATAACAGGCAGGAAAAGGGAGGAAAAATACCATTTAAGGTTTTATTATCAGTGCACAGGGGCTAAATTACAATAATCTGGTCCTCCAAACAGAAGTGACATGACAATACATACAATGCTGGCAATAAGGGCCACTGATGGGTAATCATATATTATACACAACAACAAACAATCAGCAAGTAGACAACAAAGCAATACTCATGACCACATCATGGCATTAAAAGACCAATTGTGACAACATGAGAGCAACCAATGGGCAAACGTGACAATGTGTGGCAACAAACCTGCAGTTGTGATAATATGCAAACAGGAAATGGGCAATCGTGACAACAGTCTGAAAACAATGGAGCAGTTATTACTACATGAAAATAACAAATGGCCCTGAAGAACATCCCTGCATCAGTGCTAGGTAAAAAGTTGCTAAACTTATCTTCCATTATGATTATGGGGAGGCAAAGTGTCATTGCAGTCAGAGGGGGGCATACGTTGGTCAGGTTCCTGTGTGTGGGGCATAATATCTCTTGTATCAGTGGAAAACATAATGTCCCTTTCATTGGTATCAGTGTAAGGAAGGGAGCATTCTGTTCCCTTCATTTGTGTCACTGGGGGTACACAGCTGAAAAAAGGTAATGCCCATAGGAGTGACAGACATAGGGAACAATCGGGGCCAAGATGGGGCCCCTAGACTTATTCTGCACTCCAGTACCCATCTGCTGTTTTGCAGGTAATGGTCATGGGCATGGGATGAAGGGGTGAGGGTGCTGTGGGGAATAGGGGGTGCAATTCACATCCAAGAACCCCCTGGTGCTGCCACTGTGTATGAATGATTACAGAGATGCAATATTGTGCAACTTTTTTATCTCCTAGGAGTTCTGAAGCAAATTAGATTAACAGTTATATAAGATCTAAAATGTCTGTGCAGCCCATATTCTAGGGTTGGGTTCCAGGAATATATCACCGCCTTATATTTACAGCAGATTATTCTGTCTAGACTGAAATCTTTTGTTGTACCATGTGAAGGATCTGCCTGCTCCTAATCAGCATCAATGACAGGCTATGAGAAAATGAAGACACCGGCAGGAAAGGCGGCATTTCCAATCGTGCGTTCAGGTAATAGCAGATCACTGTCACAAGCGTGCGTTGCTATGACACCTTCTATTAGCGATGGATGAATTTCGGTGCAGGGCAGGATTACTAGCAGTGCAGCCAGTGATAAATCAGAGGATGCTTCTCCATTTGTGCCGCCATCACAACAATCTGCAGCAAACTCTATAAAATCCAAGCCATTTCCTAAGGGCTCATTCCTGAGCCACACTCCAGCCCACATTGTTCTGCCATAACCTGTAATACCACACAATGAACATTTCATGGCAACCAGTTACACAAAAATGCTGAGATACTTCTCATTGTCAACCTCTCCCTATACCATGACAAATGGAGTCAGAATCAAACACTTTCTGGTCACTGCCTGGGATGTAGGGATCAGTATAGGTTTGGCTGTCATCCCCCCATACAAGTCATGGAATCCTATGAATCCCAAATGCCTGTATATATCAGGAATAAAGCCCGGCTCACCAGCACTGGCCAATCTATGAGACACATTCAACTGAGCATTACAAATGAAGCCTTGGGGATCTTTTTAGCACTTTAAGAGCTTTTAGGAGCAGCAAACCACCTGCACATGGGACCGCATGAAAAAAAGAAATCCTAACTGCTCCTATTCACTTGAATGGGGAAGGTTGAGACAACAGATGCAGCAGAATGCTGTGGCTCCCCCCTGAAATGAAATTAATAATGCAATTTACAAAGTATTTCATTCCAATACTAATGTTACATAATGAGTCAGTGCACCCACATGTGATATTTATTATCGGTGGTGGGAAAGTGGCCATTTCACTTCTACATATTGTAATGCTCCAACACCCTCCCGATCGTTCAATCACAGCCTATGACGTCCGTACTGCCCACCTGGGAGTTCGGGGTGATCTCAGACAACTTTGTATATTCTTCCTATTGTCGCAGCCATAGCAGATGTGCAGCCACAGGAGCTGTATAGCACTGCACAGGCTCAGAAACATGCACTGACCATCGGATCTGAGATTACTGGGAGCCAGGTGATAATACCAGAGGGCCCCTGTGCAGCACAGTCTTGGGGCCCCCATGGCGATCCCTTGTGCCTAGGAAGGGTGCAGGGCTCCAGTACAGCTGCACACTTTGCACCCCACCTGTCTGCCTCTGACCCCAGCACCACAAATCTCACAGAGGCTGCAGATTGGTCATTTTCAGAACAATGACAGATCTGCAGCTTTTGTTTAAAATGTGACAGCACTTCCTGGTCTGGGGTGACAACCTGTCCCTGTCTCCCAATATTTCTCCTGCGTTGTCACCATCACACAACTCTATAGGTGGCCATTTAAACACATCACATAACCATCCTCAGGTCCTCACCAGCGGTGAACCCACCATGGAGCCTTCACTGGCCACATGCAGACAGGAAGTGGCTGCACAGAGGTGTCAGGAGATCAGCAGATCGCCAATAGGTAAAACATTGCAATATTTAATGGTGAATGATACAGAGGGCTTTAGAAAAATCAGTGTCACTCAGGTAGGGTTGTCAGATATTCCATGTTACAGAGGAATGAAGGAGACCCAGTGACATCTGATCACAAATCACAGCAGCCATGGTATAAATGGCTAGAGAGGAGTGCGGGCCTTCCATAGGACACTGGCTGGATCCTTGGCAGGGACCCTATACAGGTGTATGCAGTGCACAGGTAGGTCTTCAGCCCCTCCCCACATAGAAATATCACCGTGTGTGTGTGTCAGAGGGCTGCCCGGTATAACACAGCTCACCCCCAGTACTTGCTGCCAGCCCTTCCCCTGTATGGCCCCCCAGAAACCTCTTCTTACCATTTCTGTTCCGGCGGAAGAGACAGGTGACAGCGACAGAGGTGAGACTGGTACAGCCACTTCACCACCGCCGCCCCGCCCACTTCTACTACGCCCCGCCCACATGCACCTGTCGCGGGTCGTCACACCCAGGGCACAAGTCTCCGCCCACAGAAACCGAGAGCCTAGCAACAGCATATACCTGATTCCTAGCAACAAGGTCCTGCGACCTCGCCCCACATTCCCCACTTGACAACACCCATTTACAACCCTCCCCGTACCACGTGAGCCATGGCACCGCCACACCCGCCTGCCGGGGTCACCCTGTGCTGAACCGGCTGACGTTATCTTGGTGCCGTTCGGTGTAGTGGCACGGGGAGGAGCAGGGAATAAATATTGACGATGTGTAGAATAATGTCATTTCTTGTGGCTGCTTTGGCAATGTGAGGAGCTACAAATCCCAGCAAGCCCTATTAGACCACCATGCTGATATCCCATAGTGATGTGCAGATTATAACCAGAAATAATAATAAAAGTCACAAAGGGCCTGTTTGTTACCCAGCAGTGTGTTAATTGCAAGTGTGATGCATCAGGGGCAGCGCATTCATTAAAATGGGCTGCCAAATACACCTCAATGGACCATTTTTAAAGGCTTAAGCTAATACAAGTTACTGTACACAAAACACATATTATTACCAATAAACTAACACACGGACAACGTGACTGGGCACTAAATTATGACACCACAGTGCCGTAATCCACCCCATTGGTGAATGGGCCCACCGTGTCATCTCACCCTAAAATCAATCATCTCATCCCTACAGGATGTACAAGTCTCTCATGATATTCCCATTCATCAGAGACCCACCCGCTTCAGTGTTACCAGTTCTAATATGTTCACATGTGTATCATGAAATAAAAGCTACTTGTTCTTTGTAAAATACATACGCATGGAAGTTACACATTATAATTCTTATAATTGTCTGTTGTGTGTCTCTTTATCTGTCCTGGTTCTGTATGTATGGACTGTGCACAGTACCACTTCTCTTTTCCTGTACACTGGGTGTAATTCTCAGTATCAGTCCTGGTTCTGTATGTTTGGACTCTGCACAGTACCACTTATCTTTTCCGTTATGCTTGGTGTAATTTCCAGTATCTGTCCAGGTTCTGTATGTATGGATTCTGCACAGTACCACTTCTCTTTTCTTATATGCTGGGTAAAATTCTCAGTATCTGTCCTGGTTCTGTATGTATGTATTCTGCACAGTACCACTTCTCTTGTCCTGTACATTGGCTGTAATTCTCTTTATCTATCCTGGTTCTGTATGTATGGATTCTGCACAGTACCACTTCTCTTTTCCTGTATGCTGGGTGTATTTATCAGTATCTGTCCTGGTTCTGTATGTATGTAATCCGCACAGTACCACTTCTC
>NC_092861.1:34382893-34398041 GCF_032062135.1 Pyxicephalus adspersus | reverse complement strand
ACATTGGCTGTAATTCTCAGTATCTGTCCTGGTTCTGTATGTATGTATTCTGCACAGTACCACTTCTCTTGTCCTGTACATTGGCTGTAATTCTCTTTGTCTATCCTGGTTCTGTATGTATGGATTCTGCACAGTACCACTTCTCTTTTCCTGTATGCTGGGTGTATTTATCAGTATCTGTCCTTGTTCTGTATATATGGATTCCGCACAGTACCACTTCTCTTGTCCTGTACGTTGGCTGTAATTCTCTTTATCTGTCCCTGTTCTATATGAATGGACTCTGCACAAAAGCCAGGTACCAGGCTCATGTATTTGAACTCCACCTTAGGAACGGCACCAGGAATTGCACAGGCCATCTGTCATTTTGACAGCCAGTCCCAGTCTATATCGCAGGAGCACTCATAGCGTTCTTGTATACATAAGACTTTCGCCTCATTTATAATAATGTATTGACTGCAGTTCCAATATAATAAAAGCCTGAATTGTAGGGTTAATTTATATATGAATAGCACTGCCACCCTCCCCATCACTGCTTGTGTTTTAACTCAGTTAAGGAAACTCTGTCTTCCTGCATCATAGGAGCAGACGTGAGCAGTAACTCCTGACAACCAACCACATTTTATTCTTACACAGCTCAGTATTGTCAGATGAAAGATATGTACCTGGTGCCATTTTTCAGGTGTGCACTTAGTTGCTTTCTGTGAGCTGAACAGTGAGGGGGTTAAACGAGCTTCCAAATTCACATTAATCCAATGTGATTTTTGTCCAATTATATCTCCAGCAGAGTGAATTGGTCCAGAGCTTCACATTCACTGTGTGTGTTTCAAATTGTATTATTTTTAGCTCAGGTAAATTGGTTGCATGGTTTGAGACTGTAATGATGTCACTGTGCGTCAGGCTCAGCAAGCTTGTTTATCCTCTTCAATCAGTCCTGTCAAACAAGTTCTACACGCTCACTCCACAGCTTCCTATTATACATTGAGAACCTGAACAAAGAGAAGCCGAACGTCTACATCAGTCTGAAAGACAGAGAAATGTAATCTTTAAAGGGCACCTTCCAAAAAAGAAATATGAGAGCTGCCATTGCCGACATGTTTTTAAAACTATATGTATATGTCATTGTCATCCTTACTTTAGTACTTAGCCAATCACTGACCCCAAACAAGCGTGCAGTCATTGAAGCAATAGGATGAGTATATATCCAGTATACGTAAACTCACCATGAAGGTAAAGAGAAGTCCAGCTAAGAACAATGTTAAATGTAAAATGCTACAGTAATCACCTTCAATCCAGAGATCCAGGACAGTCCAAGGACCTCTCAACGAGCACCGCCCCAGTATTTTTTAATGGAGATTTTTTTTCGGGCCTCTGTACTAGACCAGTACGGAGGCGGGGTAGTCACGAGCCTGATAGGCGAGAGCCTACTGTATATGAACATATGCCAAAAATACATATAAGACCACAAGCACTGGTTTAGGTGCAATATCTTTGAGAAAACAACTCCCAAGTTTCTATTTCTTCACTTCTTTTTACCAATCTATATTTCGGCTTCATTGTTCACAGGATTTATTTAGGAACATTAATATGTTAAGTTAAACACTAGATCATTAGCTTCCTTAAGTTATATGGAGGTATGGATCCACTGAACCAAAATTTTCCACAGCCTGTTCAGTCTCACAGAATGGAATAGACATGGGAACTCCAGACAGTGGGTAAACTTGGAGGAATCCAATACAAATTTATTCAGAGTCTTTTCCATTGAAATGACACGCCATCATTGGCTCTACCTCTAAATTTTGCCAGATTTTCATAAAATCCCACTTTCTTCCTGACCCTTTCTGTAACTTCTGATTGTGGGAATTTGTCAGGCCTCACTTGCATTTCTGACATGAGACTTTATGACTTGCAATTTCTTCATTCACCTTTCTATCAGACTCTCACAATCTAAATACCTGGAATGCACCTTACATCATTATCTCTCCATATTACCTCAGATTATAACAAATCTGACAAACAGTTCTGTGTTTGGATAGAGGAAATCTTAGATATTTGCTATCCTTACGTATACTTTACCTAAACTTTTATATTGAACATGTGAGCTGCTTTTTATGATACCTTTATTCATAATCAACTTATCATATTATTGTACCATTTTATATAAGGTTTAGGGTCTTTTTGTTGGTCAGATCTAAAATATTTTTTTTGAGATTTTATCAATCATATTACTTATTCATATCAAGATTCTAGATGTTATAAACTCTTTGCCCCTTTTTGGAAAAAAATGCTTTTTGCCAAGCCACAGTAAATCCTGTTTTAAATGAATGTTTTTCAGTTGCAATCTCTGTCTTGTTGAAAGAATAAAGAAATATATAAAGAAAGAGATTAGGTGTTGACCTTTTACAGATGGTGTCTTGACCTTAAATTATTCAAAAATTGTATGAGATAGTTCAGTACAAGATTTATAGACAGTGAAACATAATGATGAACCTTCTGAAAAACCACTTTTGGTAAGAGACTATGAATGACTATGGATGGGCATATAGAATAAATAGTTGGGATATGGGAGAAATTGTGTGTGGGTGTCCTTAAGTATGCTGCATAATTACTTTATATGTAATGAGGTAATTAAATCTCTATCTTATCTTTAAAAAAGGAATATGTGCATGATCAAAGCCTTTGGTATGAGCTGGTTTAGCTGCCAAGAAAACAAATAATATTAGTTTTGTTGATGTTTGTTTATGTTATCTACTGGGGAGTACCGAGCTCCAGTAGAGATCAGAGGTAAAATCCTGTAATATAAATTGTGTAGTAATCCGTAGACTCAGTTCAAAGCACAAATATATTTCCATCTTAGATTTTAGATATCTAAGGAAGTAAGAGGATAATAAAGTATTTACAATGGGTGTGAAAATATCAATGAAGAGCAATATGCACCCTATAGACTGCTGCTAGGGGACCAGCTCCAACACACCAACCGACCTGAACTGTGGAAGCTGTGCACAAAAAAGTCAAGGACAATCACTTGTTGTTATTATTGCTTCTGATCGCCCGGAAGTTGGTATTTTCTACATTACTGACTTACCACAACTGCACTGTGTTGGTGTGGAAATGGCCATTATGGTTTGGGAGCAGTGCTTTGCTTCCTCCTGTTACAGTGATCTCACCATTAAATAGTGATCTGATGACTGGTGGGAAGAATATTCAATAAACAGTGGGAAGGATAAAGGAAACACAGAATTATAGAATAAAATAACTCAAAGCAGAGATATCCTTGCACTGAAAGTCCTCAAGTACAATTTCCTTTCCAGCAAAGAGACCAGTGGACTCAGAACTAGGCAGGCATCTTTAGATGGAGGGCAACCAGCCACCGCTCCAGAAACCCCTAGGAACCCCTAGGAAGAAGCCCTGGGGTTCTGCAGAACTCTGGTTGAGATTGGTTGTACTGCTCCGCTATTTTTCAGGTGGAATTTAGGACAAAATGTAAATGTTTCGGGGCACCATAAACAACAATTTATAGATGCATGTATAGATACACATGGGGTGCCAGGCACCCCCGTATTCCTAGACACACTTTGTTTTCAGCAACGGAGTATGGGGGACCTTTCTGTACCACACCTCAGTTCTTCCTACAATGCTGCGCAGGTAACACCTCCCCTAGCATACTATGCTCGGGAGCAACCCCCTCAGTGGGTGTCAATAGAAGCTAGAGAGTCTGCGCCTGTGTCAGTGGTGGCACACACTGAAAACCTGGGATATCCCCACGATAAAACAGGTTAAAAATAAAATGTTTTGGCTCTTGGTGAATGAGAAGATGAGTGCCTTACTAACCGATTCTGTACCTACTGTAAATTCCAGAAGATATGGTCACCATGGATCGAATACTATATGCCTATGGGATGTTCATTGTTGTCTGTATAACTATAGCCATACTACTGAAGACTGACACCGGTGGGCTCTATTTGTTAACTGGGTAATCTGCCTATCCCCCCTTTTTGTTTCTATGTTGTTCTGGTTATGTGTAGTATCACTGTGATTTTTTATGTCCGTTGTGGGTATACGCACTTTTTTTTTTACCATTATTCTACTTTTGCCATACTACTATTGTATTTGTTTATTACTTGTATGTTCAATGAAAATCATTAAAAAAAATTAAAAAAAAAACAACAATTTATAGATACTCATCACATAGAAAAAAAAATACTTTTTGGGTGCAAGTTCCTTTGAATCACTTCTCAAAGTATTATTGAGTGTAAAATGTCTGTCTTAGAAGGCATAGTGTTACCCTAGACATTTACAGTCATGAGTTCCTTTTTCAACATAAAATCAGCTTTCCCTAAAAAGTTGTATTATTAAATGGAAGCAGGTGCCAGTCACTGCATTGCACTTAGTGCAGTAATACCCCTCAATGTTTGCCCTTGGGAATCGTAGATAAACACAAAAGATTATAAGAACCAGGTTAAATCATAACTAGCTAAAACAAGTCTTCTTATAGTTATTATTCAGGAAGCACCGTCTGTCCTATGATAAATGGTTACACATTAAATGTGTGCTTATATAAACAATGAGATATAGATAACCATCTAAAAATAAACAGATGAGTTCAGTGAGAAAAAAACAAAACAAAGGAGGGTAGTTAATGTTACTGATACCACTGCCAATAAGGAGTGGACTTCTGGTTGTGTGGTTGTACCCTGGTGCTGTCCTATTACTCAGATGCTAAGTAGATGAATATTTTCACCAACACTTGACTGTTTTAGCCTATATTAGTTTGTACAGCATGCATTGTCATTTTGCATCTTCTCAACAGTTCCAGATTAAATATACACATAATTTTATAGTCATACCTAGTAAACTCACCCTATAATTTTATATTGATACTTTGTTTTAAAACAGTAGCATTGCCTTGTCCTAATCCTTCATTTAACTTACTAGTATAAACTGCAAATCTGTTTTCTCTGCAATAAAGATAACAAATAAGAATCTAAAATACATGACCAAGCTTAGGACTTTTACATGTAAATTCAAAATGCATTACTGTAGACTTGAAGGATCCTCTCCTGTAGCAAAACTCACTGATTTCACTGCAGTGTAAGCGCCTCATTCAGAGCTTCTGTTTATACTTTGACAGTTAATTGCTCCATAGTGCCTGCAGCCAGTTAGGTGAGTGTGGGCTTGTTTTTAAGCTTGTTTACTGATTTGTTAAATATATTTAAATACCTAAATGCCCATAGCAAGGTTTTAGGTTGTCGCCCTATTTTTTCCCCTTTTCCCATTCTATCTTCTCCACTCTTTCTTCCCGTTTTCTGTTTTTCCCTGATACCTACCCCCTCCTGTCCTTTCTTTTCTCAATAAAATGGAAATATTAGAAATGGAAAAAAGAGGCAGCTATTCTAAAAAGTATGCCAGGTTTTCAGGCTGTGGTCCACACAGTAAAATGTACTTGGAGATGATATACTGGGTGCATGTGGTAGGAAGGTGCATTTAGAGGTAGGTACCCCAATGCCTCCCACTTTCCATCCTTGTGGCTTCCCCACTTCTTTGTGGGTCTAGCATTAGTATATGTTCTTCTTGGTACCCAGACACCTCTTTGGTGTTACAGAGCTTGACATATATCTCCTGGATTAAAAGTTTAACATACCTTACTGTGTGCTGCTTTGTCACTGTGAATAGTTAGCGCAGTTACCTTGTTTATAAATGTGCAGGTGGAACCTACCTCCCTTTTACATCTTCCTTCAACCTTTTGCGTGTCAAAGGGAGGGATCCTCTTCCTTACAGTTTTCATGACAAGACAAAACAAAGGGTTACAGCCACCTTAATACTGTGTTCTACATGTGTTCACCCCTCGGACATGGATTTGATTTGTCAACTCTTGATACTCTCACACTTGGATTGTTGACTGTTGGATTTATTGATATATTTACCTAATTAATAAAGCTATAACAAAAAAGTAATAAATTATTTGAATAAGTATAATAAAACAAAGGTCAACAGTGTTTTACCAATTACACCATCATAAAAGGTGCTGGTTTGATAGGTTTTATCTGCTTTGATAGGATTTGACTAGTAATTATGCAAGTTCTGGAACATATCCACCAATGTGAAAATGTGAACAGCACTAATAGTTAAATCAATTAAAAAAAATCAAGTAGTTGAACTGCACATCCTTGCTTTACAAAATAAACCAAGCAATCAAGTCTTCATTGTATGGCAACCATTTTGCAATGACAAGCCATTGTTTTTTCTGATGATAGCACTTGACACTTGATTAGTTGCCTTTTTTAATTGAGTTTTGTTTGTTTGGTGGTAAAATGGCGTTTAATTAAACACATCAGCTCCCTGTTGCTTGGTAACCATGTGTAGTAGAAAAGCTATGAATTACTAGAGTTCATTTCAATTGATCATTTGGAAAATTATTAACAGGATGAACTGTTCTTGTTACTACCGCTGAGCATTACTCAGGCCTGGAATTCAATGTAAAACTGGATATTCCGGAACATTGTTAGAGTAACCATTTTTTTATCCAGTTCTATACCAAAGTAATGCTGAGGTTACACACAAAGAGCTCATAATAGCAGTGCAGCTTGCAGGGTGAGGGATTACCAATGTAACCTGAAAGGGATCTGCTCCAAACACTTCCAGGTAGCATCAAATTCTGGCAAAATGTAAACAAATTGGGTACAATCTTGATCTTGTACTTAATTTGATCAAAAGCAGTGTTAGTGACATCTCTAAAAAGAAGACCCTTTACTCATGCATTATGCACTTACAAAGTAAGTAATTTACAAAAACAAAGTAAAATTGAATAAAGGTAATAAAACAAAGCTAAGAACAAAAAACAAAGAAAAACACAACACAACAAACAAAAATGTACAGACAGGACCCACCCAATATTTAGTTATCTCTAAACTGATGAGGTGTAGAGGTATTTACCTTTTTTGCCACGTTCTATTTATTGCAATTGTATGCACTAAAATTAGTTTCATTGTATTTGTTACTAAAACAGATCTAAAAATGTTGATAATTTGCCACATTTATTTTGTTTTTTTACCTAAAATGCAAGTGCTAGAAGGAAAAAACTTTCTTTTTGCATGTCTTTATGGGGGAAAATGTAAAAAAAAAAAAATAGTAAAAATTGTCCTGTGTATCTGAATGATTAATTGTCTATTCTTTAACTTTATATAAATGCATATATTTCCAAACTAAATGATCTTTGTGGATATTGCAGTATACTGCCAGACCAAATAGTTTAAAATAAATGCATAAAATATCAGCTTTCCTGCATGACCATATTTGTATTCTGTTCAACCATTCTACTCATTCACACAAATCTAACAAACTGTGTTTTTAGGATGTTTACTTTAGCAGTTAGTATAACGGCTTCCTTTAATTCTAGCTGCCTTGGTGGTCTATGGAGAAACAAAAGGGAAACATCCTCATATTGTTTTAGGCCACCTTGTGCTCTTCTCTACACGTGTTCTATGGTACAATTTCACATCCTCCAGTGATATTTGTAGTGCAGCAGGGCCACAGAAATGATTGGGTCCCCACACTGTGCCAGTCTTATATGGGAGAACTAATGTTTCTCATATATAAGAAAGACACTCAAACTTTAAAGACAATAATGTAATGCTTTAAATAGTTTTTTTCTACTTGACAGTCATTGTTATTTATTCCAGACATATTTTCAAACAATAACAATAGTAAAGGACAGTTTTATTAGAAAAAAAAACATGACATAAAACAAACTCTTTAAAATAGGCAGTTTGTTATTTGGTGAACAAGAGTACATGAAAGGGCAGCTGGGAAAATGTCAGAAGTTCCCAGCATGCAACTGTGGACATGACAGAATAAAGCTGGTGGCTGCTATTGCTGGAAAAATTAACTTAATTACACATTTCATAGAGCACAATTGAAAAGATATAAAGGAGTTCTTTTACTGGACACAATATAATAGAAGTAAACAACTGCATTGCAGGACAGTTAAATCGGACTGATTATTCAGACTTGATTCAATATCAAATACACTGGGGTAAAGAAAAGTTTGTGTTACCAATCACTGCAGATAATTATTATTCTCCTGATAGACAATGCAAAACAGCTGCTGAATGGACAACACAAACATTTAAGCTTTTACAAACTTTCCCAGTTGTGTTTCACATACAAATTACAAATAAACTTCAGTTTTTTTATATTTTGGTTCAGTATCCACTGCAGAACCATGCTAGATTGTCTGTGTGCATACTTGCAACTGAAATAAAAAAAGATTTAATTTTTTTTTACAGGAGGAAAGCCTATAAAACGGATTTTCTTTCTATTCCTATTCTGGTGGCAACGCAAACTTTTGGATTCACCCATTTTTATTCGCAGTGACATTGGTGATCAGAACAAAATAGGTAAACAATTAAGTATATTATGGTGTTCTTCCCAGCCTCTTTTAGCCAGGCGCACCACCTGGCTATTTTTGGGTGGTAACTGAAGAGTTGGATCACAGTACAGGGGATGCCACACGCTTACAATTGCTTCCTACCCAGCTTAAAAAATTTCTGGGTTGAACGCTGTATTATAAATCAAGTAAATCTCCCTAATTGTGTCAAAGACTATAATAAAAACCCCGGCAGTGGCTCTAACCATGATATGAGCAGGTTTAGAATGGTGGGAGTTTACTGTCAGATGCAGAGTTAAGGAATCCCACATAGATGCAGTGTGAATGACCTAACAGGATTGATTCTATGGAGGGGGAAAAAAAAAAAAAAAAAAAACTTTGGTGTGCAACATAAACAGAAATATCTCAAGACCTCTGACAGTTCCTGGGGAAAGTTTTCAAGCAATGATGTCAGCAAATTAAACCGCATAAGATTTACCTGGCCTCTGCCAGTAAAGTCTATAAAAAAAAACAAAAATGAACAGCTGTACTATGCTTGGAAAGGTTGTCAAATCACATTATCTTGCAAAAAGTATGTGGGTACCTTTAGATATGAAATTAGGATGTTTCTAGTGAAGGGTATAATTCACACTACAGCATAGAGAACATATTAGATAATTGTTTAGACAAACTATTGGCAATATACTGTATTAGTGGTATTATTAGGATTAGATTATGAGAACCATTTACTTTTACAACATGATACAAATAGTGATGTCCAATAATTCATGCTAGTTATCTTTTAGCAAGTTAACGTTAAAAAAAGTTAACTTTAGAATTGTTGCTATGGGTTACTAAAGAATGATGTCTGCACTAATGAAAAAGGGGATATAAATGTGCTGATAAGAAAATACATTGATTTCACATGTTCTACACCAAGACGTATCAAGAGCACAGGGAGTACAGGCTAATGTGTAGTGTAAACATAGAATTAAACCAATAAATGTCCAGTTGGGGTAGGTGCGCATTCCTGAACACAGAAGTAATGCGAGCAAGGCATGCATGTGATCCAAATACAATCAGACTGTTCCTTGTAGATAAGCCAAGAATACAAATAATGATTATAAACAAAATAGTAAAAAAAAAAACAAAAAAAAAACCAAAGGTCTAGAAAACAAAATAACATTTATGTAATAACGTGGAGCAAACAAACCTAAAATATGATACCCATTATTTTGGGCTGCTCTAACTTATCCTGAAAAATAGTTTATGCCATAACTAAACTGGTATGTCCCCTAAATGCTACATTAAATGCATCCTGCTGTGTTGCCCTCCGTTTTCTGTCCCTAAAGCTACAAAGAAAGAAATTAAGCAGATGCATAATCAAGTGAACACGAACAGACAGCCAACGGAGATAGAACAACGAAGATGATCACAGAACTAAAGACACAGATTGGACGGACACAAATTTTGTACTTCCTGATTAAGCTGAGAAAAGTTAAAGCTGCCTCAGGTCAGATGGAAAAAATTGTGTTTGAGGGAGGGAAAGTTTATTAGTTTTAATATATAGGTATCTTAAGACTATTTGCATTAGAGATCATTCTTCATTAGTTCTTTTTTACAATTGGCAAGACTTAAAAACATAGAATTGAACATGTAAAGGATAATAATCACCGACTTGAACATTGTTTAGAAAAATTTAGTACACCTTCATTTTTTTCTACAATAAAGTGCTGTCAAGAGCAATAAACGATGAAATGACTAGTGCCACACAGGGTCATCTAATGAACCAGGGGCAGAATTAGGAATATTGGAAAAAACTTCAGAAATTTTCTGCTTTTAACTATTTTTCAAGGCAAAATAGCATATTTGTTTTAATCCCAGCCAGAGAATCACCTGAACAGTCTAGGAACACAAATCTTTCCATTTGACAATGCCAAAGCAATAAACACAGTCACAAGGAGGATCATTAGCCCTGTATAGGCTACAATTCTACAGTTCAACAGTTTACACATAACTTGATCTGGAGGCCCAATGGTAGAAGAGTGAAAAAAGAAGTCTATGCTGCTGGGAAGGGCTAAATAAAAAACAAAACAAAAAAAAAACTGTTCTTTGGCCAATTTGAAACCTGTACTAAAATTATGTAGACTTCCAGTGCCAACCTCCTCCAGAACATAGTAACTTATTACAAGTATTGGGTAAGTGAAACCAGTTCATGTGATTAGCCTATTTTTTCCTGCCTGATATCTCAAGGAATGGAAGTTACTGGACCTGTTTTGCAGCTAGGAATCCAATGTAAAACAGTTAAAGTTTGGCTGGTTGCATAATGACAACAAAACCCTCTTCTATTCTATATATTATCTTCGGACCGCAATAAAACCTATCTTACTTTTTACCCTAAAGCAGCCAAATAAACAAACCATTTCAACAAAATAAGCACATTTTATTAGAAAAATTGGAATATAACCCTAAGGCTGCTTGTTTATAAAATCTCAGAGGATAAGTGCGTTTTAATGTTTATTTTTCTCTGGAGCAGTACATGATAGCAGCCTTAGGCAGTCGGTCCCTCTCCAGATGCTGAAGAACTACAATTTTCAGCTTGCTTGAAATGCATTGAATGTCTTGGTAAATAACCACTATTCTCAATAAGTGTAACAGAGGAAAAAAAAATAAAACTCGGAAATGTAAAGTAATAGATATCTAGATATAGAATAGAACATTTCTTATATATAAAAATACATCACACATTTGCATTCTCTGTACCTGGTTTCTAAACTCCTTCATTTACAAAGTTTAGCAATAAACACCTTTGGGGGGGGGGGGGGGGTTATGGAGGAGGTTAAAGATATTTATTGCTTGAGTAATGATTGCAATAATGCAATTTAATGAAATAAGCCCAGACAGAAGTATGGGGGATGGCAATGATGACTTGCAAGTTGTAGGGTTGTCATCCTCACTGCATAGGTAATGTCAATGATCTTAAGCCAAGAAAGAAATAACCTAAAATTCAGTGGCACAAAAAAAATTAAAGCAAGAATGAAGATGGCAATACAAGAACCTACATTATCAGAAACAAGTCCAAATGTGGCAGCTCATATATTTGTATCCCAAGAGGTTCCCTTTAATAAGGAGCTGATAGGAAGTCTATTCCAGAGGGTCTCATCACAAATTTCTACCATATAGCTGATATGAATTACCTGACATCACTGATATTTTTTAATTCTTCTGCTGCTCAGTAGGTAAAGGTGGACTTTATTTTATCACCCACAGTCTCAGACTTTAAACGATCATAAAATGTATGAAGCAGAAAAATTATGGGGAAGATTATAAGAGTCAAACAACACTCCTAGGAGATCATACTAGAGTGCTTCCATTATTTGTTATTGATACTTTCTATGCATTACCACCAAGAAGGATATATCTTACCTGTAAAAAACAAAACAAGCCAGTAATACAGGAACATAGTAATTACCATGTAAAACAGATCTGGTTACTAAAATATTGTTGTCAGACTTCACCTGTATACCAACTATAACACAACAGACAACATAATAAACAACACAAACATCAGCCTCAAGTCAATGAAACGTATCTGAACATACAACAATAATGTGCTGATAGCCTGTCATATATGCATACTGGAATAGATAGAAAATCAAGAACTTTTTTTAAAGATCACTTAAACAATACAAATAGAAATATCCAGTCTTTTTAAGACGATGTTTAGGAACTTTTTAAAGGTAGAAGATATCATTCTATAATAATATACAACTACACAAGGTTGTCTGAAATGATTACATACAGCTGGATCCTGGGCTGCTTGGCAGCTTGGGTTAGAGCTTGTAGCGCAGTTAAGGTGAGGGTGGACAGCTGTGTGGAGAGTAAGGCACCTCCTCCTGGTTGGGAGAGCTGTTGCATTGCTTTGCTTTCATTGGGTATGTATGGTAGAAGCACAGAAGTATGGGCAATGCCATTGGTGAGGTGGTTTGCATGTACGTGGCTGTACATAAGGTGCTTTTGTCAAGGTAAACGAAAATTGTAGGGATCAACGGGGAGAGAAACCAGTTGCCAGGCTGCAACCCACAGTAGGCGTCATGTCCCAGATCTACAAAAACAATAAAAAACTGTTATAGGTACCCAAATGCATTTTTAACTAGTTATATTTTATCCCCTGGGTTGTGTAATAATATTAAATGTATGCACTTCTAATTAATGTCTATAAATATACTTTTAGTCATATTGATGGTGGTGGCTATTTAATCCCCATTGATTTTCTTTATCTTATTATAATCTAGTGCAGTAAAGACTTCAGTATACCTAAAATTTAATTTTCAAAATTTTCAAAGTTTGCAGATTATCATTGTAATGTCAGCAATCTCCCTTCTCCCCAGTCCGAGCTGTAATATTTGATCCTTTAACATTGAACAGGATGGAAGAAGATATTAAGTAAGAAGAACCTTTGCAAGAGAAAGGAAAAGTAAACTTGCCAAGGCAAAACATCATCACAATGTGCCTGCAAGCCTCTCTATCCACAATATGGCATTGCTCAGGTACAGTGAATCACTGTAAAGCAATGCATTGTAAGACAAAGGGAGGCTGTGCATGTATCCCCTACAGAATTAGTACAGGGTATCTGCAGAGGACCTAACAGCACATCACTATTCCAAGAAAGTAAGATGAAGGAGCATTTTTTATGGTTCCTGCTATAAAGCAGCAGTCTTTTCATTCAACAGTTTTAATTGAATTTTATAAAGGTAATTTACAGCTAGTAGGCATTTTTTTATGCAAGCGTCGTTCTCAAAAGTTGTTTTTCTTTGTTGCTGCACAGCATGCAGGCATAATTAAACCTAGAGTAGAAAATATATGGCAAATTAAAGTTTAAATCTAGCTGGAGGGTACAAAGCTACAACAAAAAAAAAATATAAAACAGAGTTTGCTTTAAAGGAAACACGTAATGAGAAATATTTAGGTCATACTGAACACCTCTTTTTATGTTAGTTGTCTGGCTGTTGTCAGTTTTTAGGACATTCTAATTACTGCCCGGGAACAAGCAAGAAGAACTGATCCACATACTGGTTCGGGGTCGGTGTTACAGCCAATGGGTTAGCTAGCCAACAAGCATGATCAGAAATGCAATGCAACCCAAGTGATATGGCAAGGGTTTAAAAGGAGCTCTACTGACCAACTGGACATTATTCTTTCAATACTACTATTGAATAACACTGCTGCTTTTCATAGACACAATTCCCATTTTGTTCTGCAAACAAGTGTACAGGTAACATAGGGTCTCCTAGATATGAAAGTTCTGTACAGGATGGAGGCTTGATCAGAGTGGGGGGAAGAGGAGAGATTTGTTTGAAGATATTGCATTAACTGTTGTGCCGGCTGTGCTCTTGATAATTGGCCACTAGATGGCAGAATAAATCTCAGATGAACAAGTAATGCACAGGGATTTGAATGGCTGTGCATAAAAATACGGGTAAATTGACAGGGAAAAAAAATTATAAATACATCCAATAGTAAAGTTGAGTAAATGTAAGTGGATAAGCCCCAAAACAACTACAGGACTTATACCGGACAATATTTTTGAATGATTAGATGGATTGGGATTAGGCATGACCATGATGCTCTGCAAGCTGATAGCATGCAGTGCTCCAAGTACTTTAACTCTCATGATAAGATTTACAAGTTTCTCCAAAGGGTCATTCTGTATAATTGATATTCTAGTATTTTGCCTGATGGGATGGTTTTAACATAATGTTTCATATTCCCAAGTATTCACTACTTCATTACCAATAATGCAATGACTACACTATGTATGCTCGAAGTCTGAAATCACGGCGATTACAACGGTTTTATATTGTTCTTTTTTGATATACCTCCCCAAAAAAGACTCAAACTAACAAACCAGAATAAACAAAAATAGATACCTACTATGTCACCTCTTAACAATTGATGGCAAGTCTAAATAATACACCCTGAAGGATAGCCGAAATCTGATTTTCAATCCAATACCTTGACTAGCCGGTCTGTTCCACACGTGACCATCAGCCCTCTAGAGACATCCATTGTCATGTAGCAGATGTTATGTTTACCCTCATGGAAGGTGGCAAGTGGTGTCCGACTTAAAAAGAAAGAAGGATAAATAAAAGACAGGGTTGTTGGCATAACATACAATAAAAACCTCTCTACCAACTGTTTGATTGTAAAGTTATCTTACCTATTCCCTTCTATTTCACAGTACAACAGTGCCAGAGAAGTTAAATTGTATTGTCAGGTCATAAACTGTTCATTTGGACATCTGTACATATCAGATAATATTATTACAGTCTTTAGCGCTGACATATTACGCAGCACATATTACGCAGCACTGTACAAAGTCTGTAGTCATGTCACTAGCTGTCCCTCTAAAGGGGCTCACAATCCAATGTCCCTACATCAGTCATATGTCTTTGAATACAGTCTAAAGTTAATTTTAGGGGGAGGCCAATTAACCTAATGGCATAATTTTGGAATGTGGGAGGAAATCAGATATAAAAAATTTTGTTGCTTACAGTCATTTCAATTCTTACTTCATCTTCTAATTCATCTTCATCTGCCTGCAACTAATGTTCATTTATCTCTAATTCTACAGGTACGTCTCCCACTCTGCCAAATCTCAGCCCTGTGTATGCAATTGTTTTCCCCTGCAATCCTCATCTGATATTGTATATGGTACGTCTCCCATTGTAGATGAATTTATTGCACCAACTTTAATCTCCTCATAGATTTATCTGTTCACTATCC
>NC_092861.1:34376977-34379122 GCF_032062135.1 Pyxicephalus adspersus | reverse complement strand
TCTGTCATTTGCAATCCCTATTTAATGTACAGCGCTGCGTAATATGTTGGCGCTATATAAATCCTGTTTAATAATAATAATAATAATAATACTGCAATGTTTGTGGTTTGTTTACACAGCAACTAGAAGCTTATCTTTTCCTCTCCCTACATCAAAGAAGCATTCACTGTAGTCTATAGGTCTGGCACATTTTCTGTAGGTTCAGCCTGTAAATTCAATACTTTTTGGTACTTGGTACAGTAAGATTCTGTTCATATAAGTAACGACAGTATGGCAAGTCAAGAGAAAAAGAGGAGAAATTCTGACTATAGTTCTGTAATGCCCCTGGATTGTAAGCTTTTAAAGGCAGGGTCCTCTCCTCCTGTGTCACTGTCTGTATCTGTCTGTCATTTCAAACCCCTATTTAATTGTACAGCGCTGCGTAATATGTTGGTGCTAAATAAATCGGGTTTATTATTATTAATAATAATAAAAAATATAAAGGAGTTAGAGGATCAATAATAATAAATACACCAACTAGTCCATGTAACAATAAAACAAGGGTATAATAAAACAAGTAATAAATTAAATAATGGCCTAAGGTTTTGTGACTGGGCAGATGCTACTTAATGCTTAATCAGACAACTAGAATAGTACTGTAATGTATGACAATTACAATTACAGACATTACAATGACATGTGGCAATTTTTTAGAAAAAAGAAAAAGGTATTAGGCTCACAGCAAAAAAATCTTAAAAATAATTATTTTTCATTGTTAAATATAAAATGTCATGTACAAATAATATGTAATTATACTTCCAGCCAGTAGGTGGCACTCCAGGCTCCCTTTTGCACGCCTACCTGTCTAATATCAAGGTACCATAAAATTGCTGCCCCAAAGTTCATCAAAATACAAATTTACTATTAATAGTTTTAGTGTACCACAATCTTTGACAATTCAAACAAAAAACGTATGCACATTTGTATGTATTGGGGCATGTATATCTTGGGAGTAACAAAATGTACAGTGCTGTGTAAAATGTTGGTGCTATATAAATCCTGTTAATAATAATAATAATAATAACAAAAAAGTTCTGTACTTTTATCAACTTTAGTAGGTGCAGTAGTTTTGTTTCCTATTTGAAATTATTTTTCATTGTGTACTCATTGTGTAAGCATTGTTTGGCTCAGAAACTAGCACTCTTGCTTTTGCAGTGCTGGGTCCTAGATTTGAATCTTGGCCAGGACTTCTGCATAAAACCTGTATGTTGCCCCTGTGTTTGTGTGTGTTTCCTCCAGGCATTCTGGTTTCCCCCCACATGCCCAATACATGCAGTTAGGTTAATTGGCTTTTCCCCAAAAATTAGCCTTCAACGGTCAGTGATGTGTGGCTATGATAGGGACATTGGATTGTGAGACAATCTCTATATACCTACAATGTACTATGTCTGCACTATACATTTACAAGTTAATTATAATATTTGTATTATTAGACACCAAGTTAAAAAAAAAATGTATATATATATATATATATATATATAATTGATAGAGGTTTCCACCTCTGCTACATGACAACATATTTTAAAAATAGTAACAGTGCAGCCTCCTATTCCACCTGATACTCACTCCTCATCTTTGATGGCTTCATAGCAAGAGTCACAGACCCGCACCTGAAACTCAAAGCCCATGATGGGGTAACTGGACCTCTTGGAGCTGCATTTTCCACAGACAGCCTGACCACACTTTCGGCAGTGATGCTAAAAAGAAAAAAAAAATAGGAGAACTTTTTTCTGTAGTCTGTAGGTCCACAAAAAGATGCTGCATGCAGGACAATTAAAAGAAATATATAAACGAAACAGAGAAGAGGTTGTCACTTTGCCCACCTGTCGTAACCCAAGTGTCTTTGAGTCCCACATCTGCTTAATGTTCCAAAAGAAAGGCTGTGCACATTTCTGGCAAGAATCACTTTCTAGCCACTGAGGTGCCTGCAAAGAAATCAAAAACACTGTAGAGAACTGTAGTACGCAGTAAAGTATCAGTAAAGACCAACACATACAGTTAGGTCCATAAATATTTGGACAGAGACAACTTTTTTCCTAATTTTGGTTCTGTACATTACCACAATTAATTTTAAATGAAACAACTCAGATGCAGTTGAACTGCAGA
>NC_092861.1:34357885-34376638 GCF_032062135.1 Pyxicephalus adspersus | reverse complement strand
AGTTTGGTACATCATGAGAAAGAAACAAAGCACTGGTGAACCCAGCAACGCCAAAAGACCTGGACGTCCACGGAAGACAACATTGGTGGATGATCGCAGAATCATTTCCATGGTGAAGAGAAACCCCTTCACAACAGCCAACCAAGTGAACAACACTATCCAGGAAGTAGGCATAACCATATCCAAGTCTACCATAAAGAGAAGTCTACATGAAAGTAAATACAGAGGGTGCAATGCAAGGTGCAAGACACTCATAAGCCTTAAGAATAGAAAGGCTAGATTGGGCTTGGACTGCTCAAAAAACAGCTAAAAAAGCCAGCACAGTTCTGGAAAAACATTCTTTGGGCGAATGAAACCAAGATCAACTTTTACCAGAATGATAGCAAGAAAAAAGTATGGAGAAGGCGTGGAACAGCTCATGATACAAAGCACTCCACATCATCTGTAAAACATGGCGGAGGCAGTGTGATGGCTTGGGCGTGCATGGCTGCCAGTGGCACTGGGACACTAGTGTTTATCCATGATGTGACACAGGACAGAAGCAGCCGAATGAAATCTGAGGTGTTCAGAGACATACTGTCTGCTCAAATCCAGCTAAATGCAGTCACTTGGGAGGCGTTTCATAACACAGATGGACAATGACCCAAAACATAAAGCCAAAGCAACCCAGGAGTTTATAAAGCAAAGAAGTGGAAAATTCTTGAATGGCCAAAGTCAGTCACCTGATCTGAACCCAACTGAGCATGCATTTCACTTGTTGAAGACTAAACTTCGGACAGAAAGGCCCACAAACAAACAGCAACTAAAAGCCACTGCAGTAAAGGCCTGGAAGAGCATTAAAAAGAAGGAAACCCAGCATCTGGTGATGTCCATGAGTTCAAGACTACAGGCTGTCATTGCCAGCAAAGGATTTTCAACCAAGTATTAGAAATGAACATTTTGTTTTCAGCTTTTTAATTTGTCCATTTATTTTGGAGCCCCTAAAATGAAGTGATTGTGTTCAAAAAAAGGCTTTAGTTCCTCACAATTTTATGCAATCTTTTTGTTCAACCCACTGAATTAAAGCTGAAAGTCTGCAGTTCAACTGCATTTGAGTTGTTTCATTTAAAATAAAATTGTGGTAATGTACAGAACCAAAATTAGGAAAAAGTTGTCTCTGTCCAAATGTTTATGGACCTAACTGTATGACCAGGTCTGCCACCACTGCAGACCATACAGAAAGCAGACCTTTATGGAGCCAAAAGAGCCAGACACTTTAATCCTACTACCTAAAACAATAACAATCCTTGTCAAGCGCTGCATTTTTTCACCCATCGACAAAAACCTACATTTTGGGGTCCTGCAGCACAGTGGCTCAGAGGTAGGCACTTTGGGCCGTTGCAGCGCTTGGTTCCAGGTTCGAATCTTGGTCAGGCCGCTATCTGCATGGAGTTTGAAAGTTCTAACAATGTTTTGTGGGTTTCCTTCCACATTCCAAAAACACTGGAATGTGGAAGGAAATTGATTGTGATATGCGATTTTATTCACATACTGAGCTGTCCTAATTAATAGCAAAAGGGCAAACATGAAATGTACTAAAGCAAACAGGAGTTAAAAACTTTTAGACAGAGCCCTAAATCTTAAAGCCCAGTTTATGTAGCAATATTAAAATCATTTTACTTTAGACATATGTATGGTGCAAAATTTGGCCTGGGAATTGAAGCTTTCAAAATGACCTCTTTCATTAGTAACAAAGTTGAGAACTCTTTGCTGTGCAATTGCGGATTACATTTAGCTGGGACACTGCAAAAGGTTGTGATAAAAGGACCTATCATCAGCCAACTGCAACTTTCACTTTTTACCTAAATGAGCAATTATGAGTTTATTTTATGTTTAAATCACAAAAAAGCAAACCTGCAAGACGTACCTCTTCCCTATCAATATCCATGTTCCATACACAGATTCCTCCATCAACAGAACAAGATACCAGCTGGCGTGTGAGCTGCAAGTAGCAAAGTCCTTGTACCTTGTCACTGGGTAAAGAAGAAAGTAATTTTGCAGTTTTCATTCACTTAATTAGCATCACAACAATTACACCAAGGCAAATTCCCACTTATGTCTAATGACAAGTGATGTCACGCCTTTCAATCCATCAAACAGTAAATCTTTCCACAGATAATGACTTGGATCCTGTTGCTGGCCACATGCACTCAATTTGTGCCCTGTTCAGTAATCCAGGCTTACATGACATATGTAACCAGTGACTCAAGTACGTCACTCCATATCATTTCATTACATTAAAGTGTGGTTGTGGCTCTGTGCCAGGATCCTCTTCATGCAGATCAGGCATGTGACAGCAAAAACTAAATAAAACAGCATCACAAACTAAACAGTGGACTTAACCTGACAATGAATGATCCTTACTGGTGTCCTTGGAGAATTAGTGTTCGACCTTGTCTCCCTCCAATGTCCCACAATATAATACTGTGATCTGATGACCCTGAGAAAAGAAACCGTTGCACAGGGTCCCAGCACAGACAAGCCACGCTACCTAAAAGGAACACAACACACTTGTATCATGGTCATCTACTCAAAAAGCAAAACATATACATAAAGTAAATAAGTAATTTACAGTTATACAGACAATATATATCAACAAGATAGGAAATATTGCAATATGTTTTTAAAGAAGAGTGGAGGGGAAGTGACAGCCGGTGCACTTGAATTTTTCATTTAGAAATTACCTGCCAATGTAGAGATTCTATGAGATCTTGTAACACTGGTACTGAAACAGTTAAGAAACTGAAGGTTTTCCTAACAGACACTAAATTGTAAAAATACATGATCAGATACCCCCGTATATGGCCAATTTATAAATGACACACCAGGCACAATTGTCTTGCCAGTAATTTAGCATTTTTAGCAACAGTGCCTGTTTGGAAGTCCTTCAGACATGTAACTGGCACTGAAAGAAGCTTGTAACAGTAATTTTCACTAAAATAGCATTTCAGCTGCTTCTATTACTATGCATCCACCACCACCCTGGCCAGGAATATTTACATTATGCTTTATGGTAAAAGAATACAGTCACACTTTATTCTAATGCAAGATGCTGAATTTTTGTCATTGGAAACTGGCATTCTTCCTTCATAAATTAAAGATCAGTTTAACATTTAAGAATTTATATTAGCACAGTCATTTTTCAATACAGGTTTTTTTTTTAAACTGGTCAGCACCACCTCCCCAGGGTAAAAGCCTTAGGCTACGTGCACACGTGCATTTGTTATTGGAAAGGATCTTTCACGATTCTTTCCAACGACAAACGATACATAAACGAGTGCTGTACATACAGCACCATTCTGCTCTATGGAGAAGGAAGGTGGGAAACAAGGGAGTGGCACCACGCTGTGCTCTCTCCCCTTCACTTGCATTACGATCATTCCACGTCTATCGTCCGTGGATCTGCCAGGACGCTCATTCGGACGATGGGCGATGAGTGCTGTACACATGCAAGATTCTCATTCAATATCAGCCCTGAGTCAATTATTGGACGAAAACCATTGCACGTGTGTACAAAGACTTAAAAGGAAAAGGTACTTGGAATGATTACCTTCATGACCTTTAAGTGTCGATATCACAGAACAACTGTCCTTCTCCAGCTTTAGCAGCGTAATCAGCCCAGAAAAATCCCCAACAAAGGCATATCTGGTTTCTTCATCATATCTGTACAAGACTTTTGTTAAGGATCAGCTGGCTTATTACAGAGATCAGAGAGGACAAGGTATAATACCAACCTCCTAATAAACTGCAAGTTGTCATGGGGACTGCTCTAGTCTTTGGTTAATTTGCATCAATGAAACGGACACATTTTAACCCAAAAATAGAGCTAGAGCTAAATGTTACATGTTCACAGAACATCGTCAAAATGTATGAATAAATAGAGAGGCCAGAGAAATTACTTCTTATTACCAAGAAGCAAATGTCTCATGTCCAGGTATAAATTTGAGAGAAACCATAAAATCATTTTAAATCCTAATTTTTTATATTTTCTGAATTGTCTAGAGGAGATTGCAGACACATAGATTAGGGTTCCTGCATAGTTAATGGTGTTTATCCACAGGAGGAATTTTTCAAACAGAACATTAACATTGGATAAAACAGCATAGAGCAAACCTACAAAAAAGAAAATTGCAGTTGTTTAGAACAGACAAGGCAATAGAAGGCTTTTGTGTAACTTTGGAGTCATTGCAAGAAAAAATATTATAAATGGCAGGTGTTAAAACAGCCCTATCATTTGACAAGGACAGAATAAACTGTTGAATAGCACTGTCCATTCACGTTAGTAATGTTTGAGCCTGACCTAGCAATCACAGGACATGCAAACCAGCCTTCAATTGCACTGCCTCTTCTCCCAGACAGTCCTTACAATTCTCAGAAGACTTGATACCAATATTGGGAAACTACAATTCATTAAGATTTAGGGGTGTTTAGTGGCACTGGTTTTATTGCTGGTTGTGTTTTTGCAATGGGGAACATTGTTCCAAGATAACCTCTCCAAGAGGGGAATTTCCTTACTTTCGTGGGAATTCCTTCTCCTCATTTGTGGGGTACGTGCAAAGACAATGTTTTTTTTGTGTAGGGGTGGGTTAGACCCATTGTCAAGTTTTACTGCTGTGTCCCAGCTGAAAGGATGCCACCCCACCTTTCTTATTTTGGGTGACCATGGTTATAAAAGCAGAAAGTGGGGGGAAATCCAGACATTTTTAATTTTCACCTACAGCAGCAGCTGAAGGAAAAAAAAATCACAACTGCTCCTATGACAACTTTCTGAGATGAAAACACTTTGGAGGGATTTCCTCTCAATTCCTGTAAAGACGTTATGACAGAAAATAAAGTTAAATCTTCCCAGCAAGACACAGGCAGCAAAAAACCTGATATGGGAGTTGATCCCTTTCCTCCTCTACACAAAACAAACACACAAAGGCACATCTCCCCGATATGACACAGCCATAACAATTTTAGATGACCTTTAAGTTGATCTAATGTTTTTTTTTACAAGAGCAGCAAGATGAGGATTTAGAAGAAGGTGCTTGATACAGAAATAGATGATTTTGTACATTGCGGATTAGCTGTGGAGTCTTCATCATTATACTTGTAATGGCTTATATTACATTTCCCTGGTTTAATCAAATTAAACAGAGCAGTACTCTCTGAGCACTTGTTTTTCTGCTCAAATTAGAAAGCAAAAGGTCAATGGCAACTTACTGTTTTACCTTGGACTCTGAAGTGCCACGTAATATGTCATGCTATAAAAATCCATGATAAAAATAAAAATAATACCTTTCATACAGAGAAAAAGTATCTTGCTGCATTACTTCATTAAAGAAAGAAAACATCCCTTGAATGCCTGTGCCTATGCTGCAGTCTGAGTAGCATCTTCCTGAAGGAGAAAATTTAGATACATTTTACATGTATAAAATGTATGCAAATGCACTGGATAGAACTTAAGTGTGGACTCTAGTAAAGAAAATGATTCAAATCACAAAAGGCTTTTAAGGATACTGGAGGCAGGACGCCCAAGCAGAGAATGCATATCTGCCTGCCAAGGAGCCACTCTGAGTACACATCCATGTAATGAACTTATCCTGCCCAGTGCTGATCACCCATTCAGGTCCAGGAGAGTAAATGATCTCTGTCACTCGGTTCTGATGAGCTGCACAGAGTAAAAAGAAATGATTAATTTATGATACCAGCTGCCAAACTGGGTGAGTGAAAGAAGAATACTACATTACTTACCTGGGTATGTTTTTACAAAGTTCATTTTGTTGAAGTCATCAGAGATCAAAAATTCCTACAGTGCAAAAAGAAATTATTTAAAAAAGTTAGCAAGATATGTAAAAAAAATAAATAAACAGAATGCATACACTGGCATACAAGTGGACTGAACAAAACAAGGTTACAACTTTGTCCATAGGGTTTTATATCTGGGATATGTTTATTTCCCTAATGAATTTATGTCTTTTTTCAACCTTCCTTACTATGCAACTATATGTAACTTTAATTAGTAGAGTGATGCTTTAATTTTCTGGACCAGATAAACAAAGGATAGGAGATTGAGTAGTTGTTTAAATGAATGACCATGGCTAATAGAATTACTCACTGCTTCAATGTATATTGTGCCAACAGACTTGTTGCTTTCAGAGATCACATTAGGGCAGCTGTGAAAAGACATGCTAAAGGGTCCGCAACATACCCAGAAGTGTTGAATGCTGTCAAAGTAAGCATGAATTTAGAAACATTCTTTAGTATATTACTAATACTAATGCCCTTTCAGTGTGTAAAATAGTCACTGTGTCTTCAGGAAACACTGTACAATCTTTCTATAAATTGCCATTTGCAAAAATATAAAGCATACATGAGATGAATAGGAAGAAAAAGACAGTAACAAGACCTAAATCACATAAATCCTACATGCCAGACTTCTACTTTAACGTTTCTTTACTCATCAGCATGATAACAGAGGTAGATATCAGACAAAACAGGTCACAGCCTAATAGGTAATTACTAAATCCCGTGCAGAGAAGGAAAGCAGTGCCGGTTGTTTTATCATGCAATGATTGGACATAGTTCCACCTGGTAATGTCCCTTATGAAGACATGGTGCAAGAATTTTTTGATCCTCAGTAAAAAAAAGTAGGATAAAGTTTTCTCTTTTTCTTACAAATTTAAAAGAGAATTTGAACAGAGGTATAAATAAGTATTCTTGGAATCTAAATTAAACTAATATAAGAAACTCCTATGCATGCAATTCACTGCAACTACCCCCAACTCTTGGGAGAGAGACCACTACTGCCATGCCACAACATTTGTGTAGGTAGCATTCAACACAAACTGCCATGATTAATCATGTAAGTGTAATTTCCCTCAGTAAATTTAAGGATTCCCTAATAAAGGTATTCTAAAAATACAGGAGTGAGAGAAGAAAGCAAGAGATACCATGCTGGATCTTTGCTACAGGGCTGCAAAGGTAAGAGCTATAACAAGGTACACATGCTTGCTGTAAAACATTAACATTTGGAGTAGTTTAACATTGTGTTTGTGCCTAAAGTCACATACAAACGTGAGCATATTAAAATATATTTTTCTTAGAATTTGGTAACTGCACATCCGGCTTTAAGAACAACAGTTCTAGCACCGACCACTAAAATAAAGAATAACCAAAGCAACATTAAAAACATTTGATTATTGTCATTTTTTAAACATTGGAGTTACTACCCACAGTGATCAATCAAGTAAAGGCTTTTATGATGAAATCCAATTCCAATTTGTACCAACAAGTTAACAATGGACTGACTCACCACAATGGCGCCACTATCCTGCCCCACAAAAACCTTCCTGCTGTCATGGTGGTATCGCAGTGCAGAACATGCCGCTAAAAGGAAGACAGCCAAAGAAATGTTATAAACACAACCTGAGCAATGTTCTATAATCTTCACACTTAAATCAGCTCTTTTTATATTTCTGCTGTACAAGTTAGAATAAGATGAAATTCAAAAATGTTTCAGCAACAGATTGATTTGGTATAAAACACAAAATTAGTTCAACAAGAATAAGGTACATTCACATTCCTCCTGCACATATAAATATTTACATACTTTGATATGATTGTATATATAACACTGTACAAACGTTTACAAACTACACATTGGGCCTGAATAATTAAAGCTCACCAAGACTGGAGAAGATAGATTATCAAGGGTGAACCAGGGAGATCCAGAATACCCAGAATATGTCTAGTAAAAGATTGAAAAACATTCCAAATATTTACAAATGATTTTATTGTAATTTTGCTGGATCGCCCAGGTTTACAACATGATAATATGTATGTGATTATGCATGGGGAACTTCATTATTGCCCTAATTTATTGCAGTCAAGGCATTTGTAAAGTCTAAATACTTTAAAACATATATTTTCTGACTCCACAGCAACACTGACTTCCTTCAGAGCTTGCAGGCATAAAGCCAAGGAACAATCCAGATATAGTTTGCTGCTTGTTATTGTTAGTTGACTACACATTCAAAGTTTCCAGAACATTACAAAGAGACAATCTTTATTTAGTTTTTTCTACAGTCCGTGTCTATCCAAACACAAGCAGAGAGATCACTACATCTGACATAATATTAAGTGATCCAGACAACAAATAAAATCCATTTATATTTGGTGGTAACACTGCAGCTATGCTACAGTCAGAAAATCTGGTTGGCCTATCTGCTAGAGAGCACTAACTTGGAATTTGTGTCTGCACCTACAAAACTCAGAACTGGCGGAAGAAAAGGATGAAAATAGAAACTGGTAGTTTTATGCTGGTCGGTATAAAGAACAGCAAAGAAGAAAGAAAAGTAAAGAAAGAATAAAGAAAATAATAAAAGAAAAGAAACTGGTAGGACAGTAATAAGAACAGAGAAGAGACCTTTGCTCAGAAAGAAAAGAATAGTAAAGAAAAAGAAAAAGAAAAGAAAAGAGAAAAGAAAATGGTAGGTCAGTATTAAGAACAATGGAGGGACCTTTGCTCATAAAGAAAAGTAAAAAAAGAAAATGAGAAAAGGAAAGAAACTGGTAGGTCAGTATAAAGAACAGCAAAGAGACCTTTGCTCAGAAAGAAAAGAAAGAGAAAATAAACTGGTAGGCCGGTATAAAGAACAGCCAGGAGACCGTTGCTCATAAAGAAATGAGAAAAAAAGAAAAAACTGGTAGGCCAGTACAAAGGACAGCAAAATATATTTGTAGGGAGTCTAGAAATGTTGAGGTGTAACTGTCACAGGGAAAAGACTGGTAGGACAGCAGAAATAAATTACTAGCATGAAGCTAGCAGAAAAGCAGCCGCCCAAGTTGTGGAACGTTGCTGATGTTGTCAAGCAGATAGATAATGCTAGGTAACTGACAGGGTTTGCAACAGGTTTAGGTCTGGACAGGCAATATTGCTTGGCAATACTTTGTAAACACGTTTTGCATTTACATGCAGTGTTTATATATCTTTTTATGATGTGGGTTGGGATTAACAGGAAATGATATGAGTAATGGGACGCTGTATGAGAGCCAGCACATTAACACTGGCCATCCTAGGAAAGAATCACAAAAGCATTCTAACTCAGGATACAGGTTATGTAAACAGAAATGGAAATGCTACAAAACACTAAGTTTTGTGGGTTGCCAGCCCTTAAAGTTCTACTGTGGTCTTGGAACTGCTTCTATGTATACTGTGACATGCATGACATGAAAGTGGTCATACAAGGTGATTTTTCAGGGGAAATTTCAGGGGCAGAAGAATAGTACAATGTTCAGAAAAGTCAGGAAACCCTTTCTTAGCTGCTCTATAGAAGCTCAGTCTGTAACAGAATGACCACTTCTTAACTATGTTTCTGCTTAGACAGAAAATCTGTCTCAACTGCATTGATAAATTCCCAAAGGGGTTACAAACAGACAAACACAAAAACGGGGTGCAAAATTTGCTTAGGAACAGACTACTGTGACTACTAGTGTTGACAATTTGCTGGTTATACAATTATACCGAGTATAGCACATTTTATACAGAATATTTACCAGAAATCAAGGCAAGTTTTAAGGGAATATTTCTCTCCAAGATATAACCAAATGTTTTTAATGGTAAATACAATGGACCAAAAAGGACCAAATGGGAGAGGTCATAGGGAGCTTTAGAAAGCGAGGGAGGAAGCTGAGTTTCAGATATTTGTCAGCCATCCACAAGAATTTAGCTGACAGGCAGCATAAAATTTTATTCAGAACCAAGAAAGACAATTTAGAGGTGGACAGGTACATTTGTGTGTCATCTGCATACGAATGGTATTGTAGGCCATGGAAGGGAATGAGTTGTAGCAGGGTCCTCTCCTCTTCCTGTGTCACTGTCTGTGTCGGTCATTTGCAACCCCTATTTAATGTACAGCTCTGCATAATATTTATATTTGCTAGCACTAGAGTGCTATATAAATACTGTTAATAATAATAATAATAATTATTATTATTATTACCTTATCCTCATTGCTCTAGACTTACACCCTAAGCCACTATTACTGCCCCTGCCGTTATCATGTCCATCACATTTCCCGCTGTACCTTGAACCTCAAACCCACCTAACCCTTCTTTTGCACCTAACTTCCTAAACTTCTATTATTCCCTCTGCTTTGTAAAGCCTTGATTGTAACCACAGTTGCTGTCCCCGTGGCACTGTATACGGAGCGCCTGATTTATATGATACTAGCTGATTACCTGGCATTGCCCGGGTATTTATTTATTGCAATCTTATATTATAGTCCAAAAAAAAGTATGTAAAAATATGAGCAAAAGGCACACTGTGCTGAGCAATACATACATATGTACATAGATACAAATATACCTCTGACATATACCACAGCGCTGTACAAGGATCAGAGGTGCACTCACATGAGTTCCAGTCATATGTATAGCAAGTTTGGTTGAAAAGTCTCCATGCGTTTTCCACCATCACTCAAACATACACACACACACACACATACATACATACAGTTCTATCCATAAATAATTGAAACGAAAGATGCAGTTGAACTGCAGACTTTCAGCTTTAATTCAGTGGGTTGACAAAAAGATTGCACAAAAATGTGAGGAACACACAAACACAATCACTTCATTTCAGGGACTCAAAAATAATTGGACAATTGTCTCAAAGGCTGGTGTGGGCAATTCCTTCGTTATGTCATTATCAATTAAGCAGATAAAAGGCCTAGAGTGGATTTGGGGGGGGGGGCTTGTATGTTGAAGAAAGTAAATACAGAGGGTGCACTGCAAGGTGCAAGCCACTCACATAAGCCTCAAGAATAGAAAGGCTAAAAAAAAAAAAAAACATCTAAAACAGCCACCACAGTTTTGGAAAAACATTCTTTGGACAGATGAAACCAAGATCAACTTTTACCAGAATGATGGCAAGAAAAAAGAATGGAGAAGGCTTGGAACAGCTCATGATCCAAAGCACTCCACATCATCTGTAAAACATGGCGGAGGCAGTGTGATGGCTTGGGCGTGCATGGCTGCCAGTGGCACTGGGACACTAGTGTTTATCCATGATGTGACAGGACAGAAGCAGCCGAATGAATTCTGAGGTGTTCAGAGACATACTGTCTGCTCAAATCCAGCTAAATGCAGTCACATTGATTGGAAGGCGTTTCATAATACAGATGGACAATGACCCAAAACATACAGCCAAAGCAACCCAGGAGTTTATTAAAGCAGAGAAGTGGAATATTCTTGAATGGCCAAGTCAGTCACCAGATCTGAACCCAATTGAGCTAGCAATTTTTGTGTGTTGAAGAATAAGCTTCGGACAGAAAGGCCCACAAACAAACAGCAACTGAAAGCAGCAATGCAGTAAAGACCTGGCAGAGCATTAAAAAGGAGGAAACCCAGCATCTGGTGATGTCCATGAGTTCAAGACTACAGGCTGTCATTACCAGCAAAGGGTTTTCAACCAAGTATTAGAAATGAACATTTCATTTTCAGCTTTTTAATTTGTCCAATTACGTTTGAGCCTCTGAAATGAAGTGATTGGGAAATGTAGAGAGGTTTTAGTTCTCACATTTTTATGCAATCCTTTTGTTCAACCCGCTGAATTAAACCTGAAAGTCTGCAGTTCAACTGCATCTGAGTTGTTTCATTTAAAATTAATTGTTGTAATGAACAGAACTAAAATTAGAAAAGAATTGCCTCTGTCCAAATATTTATGGACCTAACTGTACATGCATACATCCAATTTTATATACCGTATTTTTCGGACCATAAGACGCACTTTTTTTCCCCCTAAAGTGGGGGGAAAATCAGGGTGCGTCTTATGGTCCGAATGCATATTTTTTTTACTTACCTGTATCCCCGCCGGTCCCCGCAGCCAGTGTCCTCTTCCTGTGTCCCAGCGTGCGGCACTTGTGCCCGCCCACGAAGGCGGCGCCGATTGGTTTGATGAATGCCGATCGGCGCCGCCTTCATGGGCGGGCACAAGTGCCGCACGCTGGGTCTCAGGGAAACACAGAGGAGGAACACAGACAGAGGCAGATAGCAGCCAATGTCTGTGTTCCTCCTCTGTAGGAGGCTCCTATCTGCCTCTGTCTGTGTTCCTCCTCTGTGTTTCCCTGTCTTCCAGCGTGTGGCACTTGTGCCCGCCCATGAAGGCGGCGCCGATCGGCATTCATTAAATCAATCGGCGCCGCCTTTGTGGGCGGGCACAAGTGTCACACGCTGGAAGACAGGGAAACACAGAGGAGGAACACAGACAGAGGCAGATAGCAGCCAATGTCTGTGTTCCTCCTCTGTAGGAGGCTCCTATCTGCCTCTGTCTGTGTTCCTCCTCTGTGTTTCCCTGTCTTCCAGCGTGTGGCACTTGTGCCCGCCCATGAAGGCGGCGCCGATCGGCATTCATGAAATCAATCGGCGCCGCCTTTGTGGGCGGGCACAAGTGTCACACGCTGGAAGACAGGGAAACACAGAGGAGGAACACAGACAGAGGCAGATAGCAGCCAATGTCTGTGTTCCTCCTCTGTGTTCCAGCATGCGGAACTTGTGCCCGCCCACGAAGGCGGCGCCGATTGATTTCATGAATGCCGATCGGCGCCGCCTTCATGGGCGGGCACAAGTGCCGCACGCTGGATCTCAGGGGAAATCAAATGAATTTTTTTTTTCTTGTTTTCCCGTGCGGAAAACCTGGTGCGTCTTATAGTCCGGAGCGTCTAATGGTCCGAAAAATACGGTATATAGATAAAGAATAAACTCTTGTAATGGAAATGGCATATAAATAAACCTAAATTATGGCTGTCTGTAAAAGAACCTGTTAACACGTCTTAAGAGAGAGAGATCTGAACCTGCTACACCCATTCATTAGTGTCAGGCCTGACCATTGTCAAGAGTTACTGTGATGTCCAGGAAACTTCCTGGAAGCTGAGAAAATAGTAGCTCCTTGATTATTTTAAAGAAGAGGAGATGATTCAGAGTGGGCGTGGTCCGTGTGGGTGCCACACAGCACACGCCCACCAGGGTGACATAAGGGATTCCCTGTGCACGGAGTCCGTGTGAGTGCGGGTTCTTGGAATCAGACTGGGTCCTGCACAGCACATGCCCACTATAATGACGTAGGGGATTCCCTGTGATGACAGAGGCTGTGGGCCGGTGGAAATCTAAACACGGGCCGCAATTGGCCCGCGGGCCCCCCTCATTTCTGCTGAGTGTGAGAGTCGGATGCCAGACTAAAGAGATCATGTAGTGAGTTTAAGCTAAGAAATTCTGTTAGTCATTTTGTGCTGCATTTTCATCAGTTCTATTGTTCCTAGCAATCACCAATGAATATAGAACCTCTCCCTTTCATCTTATGACCTATGTCTGTTTTCCTCATACAGAAGGGCAAGTCAGCCATGTCACCCTAGGAGAGGAAGTGTTTCACTAGTAGATTTACCAGGGTTCTGAGCAACACAACAGATAGATTAAAGGTATTAGAAGGTCAGACTATGCTCTGACTGTAGGAAAGTGATTGGCCTTTACCAGTTTGACTTGAGTGATGTGCCAGCAGTCCAGCACTTTCTGTTAAAAGGTCTAAGCAAAGACCTTACCTGTTTGACTGCTTATTATACCAATATGGTAAGGGCTTACTCACACTGACATTCATGCAAGAAAGTGCAGGGATTCATGAGAAATGTATTACACTCAGCGTCATAAAAATGCAGTATATTGGAAAATTCAACAATGGAAGGGGGAAAATCGGGAATAAAGAGAATCAATCATGTCATTCAAGCTCATTTACAAGGCTTATACACTGTGAATGCAGCACTAAAGTTACGGATTGATGGTACTGCAAACTTCTAAAGAGTAAAAACACCAGAACTTGGATCTGTAGTATTTTCTTAATCAGACCCTGTAGTTGAAACATTATTCTTAACAAAAACATTGCCATACGAATTTATGTTCTGCTTTAATTATAATATAACTTTATTTTGCTTTCCCTGGTCCCTCCTCCCCATCATCGTGTTAATAAAATATTTGAAAAAAAACTTTCAATTTTCATGACATACTTGTATGATACATGTATGATGAAAGCAGTAAATAGTTTCTCTAAATATTCTCATGAGTTTTGTTTATAACATTTATTGAGTTATGTCTATATACTATCTGTCTGTGAAGTTATAGGGTATAAAATTAATAGATCCCTGCACTTTTGGGTGGCAATACATTAAAACTGGAGAAGCAGTTTTTAAACTATTAAACTCATTTTGTAAGTAAATCATTTTTGAAACAGTTTACCTGTCTAAAGAGAAATCATTTTCTTAGTTACCACACTATAGGCTCTATTTATAAAACAGGGAATCTGACATTCCCTCATACATTCCCTGGTGGGAATCAATTACTGCTATTGAAACATGTGGAGAAGATTTCCATGAGGAAATGTCAGAATCCCTGTTCTGTATCACTTGTTTATGTGTTTTTCCTGTAACAATAAACTTTTCTTGGATCACAAATGATAATATGTATTTTCTCGATTTTGGTTATCTTTCCATGCATGATTAGGACCATGTGGGTTACAGGCAGCAAATAATCACAAAACTGTTTTGTCTTACAACTCTGAATGTGATCAGTTGCAGGCAATGGGGCAGGGTAAAACTAACTCACATGACATGGTGTGGTAGATACTTGGCCAATATTGCCCACTGTCTCTCTTCAGCCATACTCGCAGTGTCCTAAAGACAAAAACAAATACAAGATTGTTGTAGTAAAACAAAACAACACAATGATAGTAGAAGTATGGAGTAGTTAGTAGTTATTTCTCTATAAAATTACTGTTCCCCTTTACAATATCAGTCCTATGGATCTTATCCAAAGGCTAAATTCCATATATCTAATAAAAAACAGGTTTAGAATTCATTTTGGCAAACTCTCTTCTACAAAGATCATGTGACTAAACTAGAGCTAAAAACTCTGGTTCAGCAATTTTACTTTTGTAGTTCTCAAAGTGTATCCAAAGCCAAATAACATTGGATAGAGCAAGTTATGTCAAAACCCTTTGTTAAATTTCCCTTAGGGTCAAGAAGTGAAAGTTATTCTTCCCAATGGAAGAAACAACAGGAAGTTTATTTAAATGAAGTGTTTTTAGATGAAGAAGTGTTCCAATTGGTAGATTTCTTCCCATTTCTATTCTAGGGGCAACTCTTATTTTGGATTTTTGGACAAATAGGAAAGTAAATATCACCAACAGAGACACAACCAGAACCTTCACCAGTCTAACCAATAAAAGTTTGGCTTTACGCATTGACTGGGTCTACATGGAAGTTTTTAAAAACACATGTAAACGTTGCTACTGCGTTTTTTATGCAAATTTATTAGTGTTTTAAAGCTTGCCTTTCAAACGCTGGATAAAGTATGTGCCGCGTGTAAAATCAATTGAAGTTTTTACCCACAGTTTTCACACGTTAAATCCACGTTTTAATTTTTTAAACGCTGCAAGGAGCGTTATAGATTACGTAGGAGAATATTTGACTAGAGACCACCGGTCATAATGGAGCCAATTTAAAGCTCTCCCAAGACTAGAGAAGACAGATTATCACGGAAGAACGTGGGTGACCCAGCAAACCTGGTGGGGTTTTCCTAATTCACATTTGCTTTTTGTTGGCAAATGTTTTCAGTCCTGGACCTAATCCATTGCAGCTTTCTTGGATCACCCAGGATAGCCTATCTTCTCTGGTCTTGGAGAACTTTTAATAATCAGGCCTAATATGTCTGCACTGACATTTCATATGAAGTAAACACAGCCTGCAAAAGAGGCTAGGGCCTCAGATTGAATATTCTGAAGTCTTGTCTATAAAGAAAACACCAGTTCTTCAAATCTTATCACTGAAAGTATATGTGGTATTAAGAACCAAAGAAAATCTGCATGCAAAACATTCACCATGCCTAAGGCAAAGAGAGACCCCATAAAGATGATCATGTGAGAGGGGGCGAATGGTTAAGTGTGACTCCTCACTTCACATGTTGTGAATAATAGATCCTTGTTCACATAAGAACAACACCTCCTTTATTCTGAGCTATTTACATATTACCAATTAGATTTGAAAGGGGCAGACAAGACTGAACAGACATTGTGATCAGTGGCCGCCGGCTAAATAGCTTGAAAATGTTCATGGGATGTAGATAAAATAATGGAAAAAATTACCAAAGAAAAGGGAAAGAAAGCAATTAACAGATTCTTCAGTAGTTTTCATTGTAAGAACAGTAAAGTCTCTATAAAAATTACTCTGTACATTACTATGAAAACATGTGACATGTTTATTTGGAAACCAACTGGTTATACAGCTTTTACAAAGGAAAATAGACAAAAGTGCACATGACAGATTTCACATATTACAATCCTTGTGTTAACCGACTTACAGGGGAACTCACTAACATGCCACAGATGTGTAAGATGTTGGCCTTTCCAACAGGGTGATGAGGTGGTCAACCAGACACATGGGAGCTCTGGATGGGAATATTGTTCATGCAAATGGTTGCTGTACCCTACATTTTACCAACACATCTGATCTAGGATCCCCCAAATATATTGGAATATGAATGGCTTAGCTGTTGAACTGTCACTTCAGATGCAAAAATTTTACAACCTAACGATCAGACAAAAATCCTCCCATTCGTACATAAAAAAATAAAAACTTATAAATTACAATCAGGCAGGTTCTTTATTGCAGGAGTGACATTCCATTCCTAGCCCACCACATGCACTTCAATCTGCTGGCCTCTCCATGTGATCATTCTCTATTTCTTTTCTTTGGAAATCTCCAGAAGTCCTGCAGAAAAACTATGGCTGTTTGTGCTCCTATAAAGTGACAAAACATTCTAAGGGTATGTGCGTGGGTAGAGTTTCTTTTAAATCTTTTTGTGCACCCTGTCACGTGAACATGGAATAGCAATCTGTAGTTCTAGGGTGCCAGGAAGGGTAAAGGAAAATTAACCAGTTAAAATCCTACTTTAAGGGGCTGACTTACACAAACTGCAGATCTGTGTACAATAATGCAAAAAAATAGGATAAAACCTTCCCAGGTTAAACTTTACTTGTTGTTTTCATAAACAGGAACACAGGAAACCAGTCTTATATAAGCTGTAATTATTTACCTAATTGTGAAGTATTACCACAGATAACAAGAGCAATGGCATGTAGTAGGGAAGGGATCACATCCATTGATGGGATTTATCAATCTCTAGGTCGCGATTGGACCCATATATGATTCCACTATACCAGAGCCGGACCAGTATATGTTTCCATGGAATCAGAACCGGACTGGTAATTGTCCCAGGGAATCAGAACCGGACCGGTACATGTATCCATGGAATCAGAGCTGACACAGGGCTGTAACATTATCACCTTATCTACATCATATTGAATGGAGGGCTAGCATGGAAGGTCAGTGTGTGCACTCTGTATTGGGAAGGGCTGTGGATGTTACTTTAATAGAGGGCTGGCAGCCTAGCATAGTGTGTGTTACTATACAGAGGACTAGACAGGAAGGGCAATGTGTGTCAATACTTGCAGCAAGAGGCTATCAGGGAATAGCATTGTGTGCTACTATAGGCAGGGTAGGTGTGTGTGTTTCAGTTGGTGTCAGTGGGTAGGTCAGTGTGTGTCAGTAGGTAGGTCAGTGTGTCAGTGGGTAGGTCAGTGTGTGTCAGTTGGTGTCAGTGGGTAGGTCAGTGTGTGTCAGTTGGTGTCAGTGGGTAGGTCAGGGTGTCAGTTGGTAGGTCAGTATGTGTCAGTGGATAGGTCAGTGCGTGCCAGTGAATGCAGTAAAGGGTTAACAGGAAATAGTTGAGTCATTCACCAGAGGACCGTGACGTCACGTGGTAACTGGGCTCCCCTGGCTGTCATACTGTACACCATAATGTATGACCCCCTAAATAATTACCGGTCCTCGCTGGCGGTGATCACGCCGTCTTCTCGCGGGATAAAGCAGGCGGAGGTGACCTGCTCCCGGTGCCCGGGTATCTTGGTAAGGAGCACAGGGCCGTGCGGAGACCGGGAGTGTATCTCAGCCGCCATGACGAGTCATGTGATCTGTCCGGGACCGTAGCTATAATACATGTGATAGCGGCGCACAGTACCTCGGCCAAAGCCGTAATGTCTTGTGTAGTGGAGCCTGAATGTAAGAAAGTTACTATGGTACAGATAGGTGTTGCGCTCATACACAGTATATTACCTCAGTTGTTGTAAACATTATGAATAATTCCTTGTGTGATAGCTGGGGATTGATGGTTTGCTTGTTATCACCATCGTGGTGTATGTAAGATGAACAATGTCCAAAGATAAACTGCATGGCTAGAACCAGAAACCTATTAGTGGTAATGAGGAGACAATACCAGACAAAGGTTCTGTAAATCCTTTGTATAGTAAAGCCAGTAGGGCAGATCATGTATATAGGTTGATTGATCAGAATGTAATGTGTATGGTGAGCTTACAGGCCTGAACTGAAAGTTTGCATCAGATGGGTGTTGCATCCCTATACTTTATTATTATTATTATTATTATTAATATTATTAATAAACAGGATTTATATAGCGCCAACATTTTATGCAGCACTGTACATTAAATAGGGATTGCAAGTGACAGACTAATACAGACCGTGCTAAAGGAGGAGAGGACCCTGTCCCGAAGAGCTTACAATCTAGTAGGTGGGGGAATTTCACACACAATAGGATGGGAGATATGTAGTGGTG
>NC_092861.1:34350156-34356264 GCF_032062135.1 Pyxicephalus adspersus | reverse complement strand
ATTTTGTCTATTTTATCTCTAAAGTAGGTGGCCATGTCTTGGGCAAAAAAGGATGTTGTGGTGGGAGCAGGTGTGGGGTTTAGGAGGGAGTCAATTGTAGAGAAGAGGTTGCGTGGGTTGGAAGCTTGAGAGGAAATGACTGCGGAGAAATAATTTTGTTTGGTGACAGTGAGCTCTGTGTTAAAGCTTTGAAGCTTGGCTTTGTAGTCTATGAAGTCAGCGCTGAGGCCAGATTTCCTCCATTTGCGCTCGGCTGCACTAACAGATTTTTGTAGCTGTTTGGTGTGGTTGTTGAGCCAGGGTCGGGGGTTGGCAGGGCGGGGGTAGCGGAAGGTGGCAGGAGCAACATTATTCAAAGCCAGGGAAAGAGAGTGGTTTAACTTGGTGGCAGCTTCATCTGGGGAGGTGATTTTGGAGAGGGAGGGGGTTAGGGATGCATGGCAGTTTGAGAAAAGGTTGTGGTCAAGGTTACGGATATCTCTCTGCCATTGACCAAGTCTGGGATGTGGCAAGGGATGGCAAGGGTTTGATAGGTTGAAAGTGATAAGGTTATGATCGGAGAGGGGGAATGGTGAGTTGTCAAGGACGGTGAGGTTGCAGAGTTTAGAAAATACCAGGTCTAATGTATGTCCGGCTATGTGTGTGGGGCCATTGATGTGCTGTGTGAGTCCAAATGAGGAGGTAATGGAGAGCAGTTTGGCAGAGGAGGGAAGGTTGGGCTCATCCATTGCAACATTAAAATCACCAAGGATTAGGGTGGGAAGGTCATGGGAAAGAATGTGTGGGAGCCCAGGATGCAAAGTTATCCACAAATTGTGGATATACAAGTCTATGGGAATGCAAATCCCACATGGAGCAGGTTGGCTGCAGTTTAGAAGGAAGATCAATGCACCTGGCAACTCATTCTGAATGATTGGAAATAATGGGATCATAACAAGGCCAAGCCCCATTGACACAAGCCCTTAAAAAGTCTTACATAATATTTCCATGATCCAATCCACCTAAACTCACCTCCAGCATGGCAGCCACTACAAAATATCGGGTTCTTCCAAGTGTGGGGAAGGACAGATCTCTTGCCTATGGTGCAATGCCCAGGGTAAAGTGGCCAAATATTGTCATTAAAGGGGGCATAGAATCAACAACATGTACACTCCAACACCACCTAACATGGAGCTTACACAGGGCAGGTCTGAGGAGTGTTGGAAAAGTAATTCAGCACATGGAACATAAATATATGGATATCATATACAGTTAGTTCTATAAATATTTGGACAGAGACAACTTTTTTCTAATTTTGGTTGTGTACATCACAATTTATTTTAAATGAAACAACTCAGATGCAGTTGAACTGCCTACTTGTTGTAACCCTTTGCTGGTAATGACAGTCTGTAGTCTTGAACTCATGGACATCACCAGATGCTGGGTTTCCTCCTTTTTAATGCTCTGCCAGCCCTTTACTGCAGCGGCTTTCAATTGCTGTTTGTTTGTGGGCCTTTCTGTGCGAAGTTTAGTCTTCAACAAGTGAAATGCATGCTCAATTGGGTTCAGATCAGGTGACTGACTTGGCCATTCAAGAATTTTCCACTTCTTTGCTTCAACCTCCTCAGCGGTAACCCCAAGAATGACTCGGGGTAAAAAAAAAATTGCTACAAGTGGTAACCCTGAGTCACTTTCAGGGTTGGAACACCTAGGGAAGGTTAGTAAATAGAGCGCTTACCTGATCCGCCGGGGTCCTGCGCCATCCAGCGCCGCGATCTTCATCTTCTTTCTTCTTCCTGCTTCTGGATCCGATGAGTCACTGGGGGAGTTCCCGGTGATGTCGGTGCGTGTGTATGTCCCAGCCGAGCGGGGCGGGAAATTCAAAATCCATTTGTATTGCATTCAATACAAAACAACTGTATTGAATGCAATACATTGGATTTTTATGTGTAAAAGCAGTACATTGTTTTCAAGAACATTTATTTTACAGTATGTATAATACTATAAGTACAATATATATTTTTTTGTTTCTTTTTTTAAATTAAATTTTTTTTTTTAATATTTTTTTTAAATATATAGATTTTTGTTGTTTCATTTAAAATTAATTGTGGTAATGTACAGAACCAAAAAAGTTGTCTCCGTCTAATTATTTATGGACCTAACTGTATTTAAGATGAGCTGCTATACAATTAGAGTGGAGGTACATGGTGAATCATTATTTTGGGTTGGAGTTGTAAACTGATGTAGTGTGGTAGTCTCACAGAGGAGGCTTAACTTCAGTGCAAATGTGCCCATTTTTAACTGTAAAGTTTGAATTTCTAAACACTTGGATTCTCAGCTTTCCCACTGCCCATGCAGATGTAATCGTACACAGTATATACCTGTGGAAGAGTCTATAGAAACTGGCACAATACTTAAATATCAATTGATAAGCAATATATCAACACACTGCTCTATAAAACCATCTGGGTGTATGGAGTTATGTAGAAGTTATGCACTGTATAACATGATGCCTTACTAACACAGTATGACAATATAGGGCTATATAACATGGAACCTCAGCAACATGGTATATGAAAAGTTGTCATTGATTAATATGGATTGTTTGTAATATGGGTTATACCAAAATTTACTATGTAAGTTGGCAGCAATATATTAAACAGTAATCTGGCCTCATTTAAAATGGCATTTCAGAAACATTGGGTACAACACAAGTTCAAAATGTAACACTTTATAAAGCTGCAGATCAGTAGCATGACACGCAGAGAAGCCACTATAAAAAAAACATTCCTCACATGCTTTCTAAATCCTCTCTCCTGTTTTACTGACCAAGTTTAAACTTCCCAAAGTGCCCACAAATCTCTCAGTGATTTTCACTTAAAGTGGAACTAAAGCCCCACTTTGAAAAATACATGCAGGTGATTATTGAAGAAAGGGATGGGTGATGTATCTTCTGGCGTTCTTCTTTATTATACTTATTCTCTATATATTGTACCTTGTTATGGAATAGGTTGGTGCTTTTAAAAAAAAAAGGAATAATAATGTTTCTTAGTAAACAAACGCACATGACACTGACCCTTATAAAAATAAATACTATCCTTTGCTACTGTGAAATAGACATTGCAGCTTTGGCTTTTGAATTAACTATCAGCACCCCAGATTTTGTAAGATTTTCCTGTGGATTCTGGCAATAGAATTTTTTCTAATGAACTTTAGGGCCGGAGTTGACAAGTTTTGTGCTTATAGTTCAGCTACATCTCTTGTATGGGGATGTAAAAACTACTTGAAGCAAAGATAAAATCCAATTAACACAGGCCCTTAGATACACTTTATAGTAACTTGACAAAAGTCTGATAATAAATAATATCTGTGTGAACTCTGAACAAACAACCCACAATGATAACATTAAAGTGTATGCCAAAGTAGAACAAAAATATAATCAATATATATATCTGTGGTAAACACATTTTCCTCTTTAATGACCCTAATACCCATTTATCTACCAGAAATGCACTCTGCTCCTGGTCCTATTTTGGTCTGACAACACAAAGCGTCTTTGTACACTGAGTGGTCTCAACTCTAACCAGTTCTTTGCCATTTTTCATCTCCACAAAGACATTAAGCATTCTGTATTTCCAAGATAGGAAGTAAAAGAGCTAATTAGACTCCTTGAGATTAAACAGAAGCATGTAAAAGACACAGGACATCTCTGAACTTCTAAAATGTATTTTTTGCACTTAGCAATTACATAAAACAAATCATTTTCAATGGCACATTTAGCAGACCAAGGAGAAGTTTATTGTTGGGGTTTACATACATTTTATGCAAGCCTTGCAGTGCTTTATCTGGTCTGCAGGGGTCACTTGGTGCTGCTGTTAAAGTACGATGGATCCTGCATAGACATTCATGTACAGGTCTGACCCATATAACCAGATCACAATAAACAAACATGTAGCTAATATTATTATTATTAGCCAGTATTTATTTAGCACGGACATATTACGCAGCACAGTACAAAATCCATAGTCATGTCATTAGTCTCAAAAGGGGCTCACAATCTTCCCCTCCCTTATTGTATGCTGTTTCCCCACCTCTTAGATTGTAAGCTCTTTGGGGCAGGGTCCTCTCCTCCTCCTGTGTCACTGTCTGTATCTGTCTGTCATTTACAACCCCTAATAAATTTACAGCGCTGTGTAATATGTTGGCGGGATATAAATCCCATTAAATAATAATAATCTAATGAAGCTATATTATTTCATTTTGGGTTTGACATTTGACACTGCCAATATTTAAACCAACAATGAACTCGCCCTGTAGTTCTGACTGCTACAGTTCCACGCAGATATAGAGACTGATTTATTAAAGCTCTCCAAGAATGGAGAAGATAGACTAGCATGGGTTACCCTGCATGATCCAGCAAACCTGGAATTCATTTCTTAAATCATTTTCTATTATTTGGCAAATGTTTGCAGTCCTGGACTGGATCCATCCAAGATTTGCTGGATCACCCAGACTTTCCCATGATAGTCTATCTTCTTCAGTCTTGGAGAGCTTTGGCAAATCAGGCCCATACTCTCAATTATTTTTGTATACTTAAAAGTATAGCAAGGTGTCTTTACACCAAAAATGTATATATTGGTCTTGTAACTTGAACAGAAAAGGAGGATAAAATATTTAACACCCTATACCAGAGGTGCCCACCCAAGTCTGTTTGAGCCTGGCTTCCAGCAACTACTCTCCGGACTATGCAACTTTGGCTGGTTCCATTCAGTTTAAGACTTCATCGAAATCAGGTAACAGCCAAAAATGTACAGAATTGTATTGTGCCATACATGTTCATGCTTTTATGCAAAGTAAACAATATATAATATTAAAATATAAAGTATACTCGGTATATATACTAAAAAAAAAATATAAGTTTAGCATTTTATTTGTTGGTAGATCAATTTGACTTGGTCATTTTAAAAGTAGCTTGCAAGCCAAAAAAGTGAGGGCATCCCTGCTCTATACAGTATGCACATCATGAAGGGTAGCTATATGGTTCCTCATCCCTAGTGCCATTACAAAAGCACATATGTACCCTGTTCCAGGCAGAAGTATACATGTAGGGGGATGGCTCCAGGGGACCCTTCAAAGAAATGTAGCCACCCTAAAGATGGAAATGGCTTTCAAGGTAAGTTATTATTTACAGTTAGGTCCATAAATATTTGGACAGGGACAACTTTTTTCCAATTTTAGTGCTGTACATTACCACAATTAATTTTAAATGAAACAACTCAGATGCAGTTTAACTGCAGACTTTCGGCTTTAATTCAGTGGGTTGAACAAAAAGATTGCAAAAAATGTGAGGAACTAAAGCATTTTTATAACACAATCACTTCATTTCAGGGGCTCAAAAGTAATTGGACAAATTCAAAAGCTGAAAATAAAATGTTCATTTCTAATACTTGGTTGAAAACGCCTTGCTGGTAATGACAGCCTGTAGTCTTGAACTCATGGACATCACCAGATGCTGGGTTTCCTCCTTTTTAATGCTCTGCCAGGCCTTTACTGCAGCAGCTTTCAGTTGCTGTTTGTTTGTGGGTCTTTCTGTCCGAAGTTTAGTCTTCAACAAGTGAAATGCATGCTCAGTTGGGTTCAGATCAGGTGACTGACTTGGCCATTCAAGAATTTTCCACTTCTTTGCTTTTTTAAACTCCAGGGTTGCTTTGGCTGTATGTTTTGGGTCATTGTCCATCTGTATTATGAAACGCTTCATTCGGCTGCTTCTGTCCTGTGTCACATCATGGATATACACTAGTGTCCAAGTGCCATGGCAGCCATGCACGCCCAAGCTATCACACTGCCTCTGCCATGTTTTACAGATGATGTGCTTTGGATCATGAGCTGTTCCAAGCCTTCTCCATACTTTTTTCTTGCCATCATTCTGCTAAAGGTTGATCTTGGTTTCATCGGTCCAGAGAATGTTTTCCCAGAACTGTGCTGGCTTTTTTTAGATGTTTTTGAGCAAAGTCCAATCTAGCCTTTCTATTCTTGAGGCTTATGAGTGTCTTGCACCTTGCATTGCACCCTCTGTATTTACTTTCATGTAGTCTTCTCTTTATGGTAGACTTGGATATCGATACGCCT
>NC_092861.1:34344951-34348609 GCF_032062135.1 Pyxicephalus adspersus | reverse complement strand
ATGAGTTATTGATGGTTCACCTTTATTTTAGGGCCAATTACCCATGGGAATGCTCTTCTTGAACTTTACCCTATGTCTGATCACAGCTGATTGATTAAATTTTTAATCATCCTTAGGTTTAATTTTTTATATCCCTCTATCAATGTAGCCTACAGTTTTTGCTTCTAATTATTGTATACAATCTTTGACAATCAGGTTCTCCTTTGATCGAGTAATCATAATTTTAATAAATGTTCTACTTAGCAGTATAACAGACTATCTTCACAATACAGTGAATTCAAGAATGTTTGTGATAAATAAAACTCTGATCAATTGCTTTTTTATCATATTTATGAATTTCCTATAGATTTGCCACATGGGTAGAAATACAATTTTGCATGCACTTTCTGTCCAAATTTAATTAAAAACATTTCAATGAATATCTAGACAAGAATTAAAAAAATATTTTCATGGAACACCTAGGCTAATTTCAGATATTCTGTGTTCTATTTCATGACTGACAACCCCTGGGTGTACAGCAAAGTGCTGCTGTGTAACCAGGAGAGGCAAACCTCACTGAGAGAAACAAGATTCGCTGATCTGAAGATCTTCAGGCCACAACCACTGAGGCCAAAAGCAAATGACGAATTATGCCCAGATCTGTCATATTAGCAGCAAAAACTGCTTCTATTTACTTGAATAGGAGCGCATGGGACCGTAGTTGAGCCCACAGCAGACCAGTGCATCTAACCACAGGTCTGAAATGGTCCTTGTTGTTTCCTGTCAGCACTGTTCTTGGTTGAAAAGAAAAACTCTACCTCTAGATTATTTTAGAACTTTTTCATGTCAATAATACAACCTTGATAATCCCCCCCCCCCCCCCAATTGTGGGTGATCCACAAAAAGAACAAGAACTTTATAAGAAATCAATACTACCTGAGGTTCTCCAGAAAAAAAGCAGGATCTCCGAGGGACCATATCTAAAGAATGAGACAGAAAAGGAGGTACAACACCAAAATCTGTAAAGAGAAGTCTAAAGAATGCAGCAGAGAAAATACAGAGTTAAAGAGTAGAATGAACTTTTTTGCCAAAAAAGCAAGATCTACATTAAAAGAATTGGTTTAAAAAGAAGTTCCACTCTCAAAGAGACTTTAGCCCAGTTTATGAGGCTATGAAAAAATGGGGACTGTAGAAAAAAAATTAGTACAGCCTGTGATAAAAAACAAGAACTTTCTCCAACCTAGAAGAAATAGTATTTGAACCTGTTGTTATAATTTCCAGATATTTGACTTTTATAGTGACCTTGGAAATGGTCTTCTAGATGAGTTCTAATGGCAACAATAACATTCACATAAGTTCTAGGTGCTTCCTCTCACAAATGGATTTCCATTTTTGAGCCAATCTTGAATCAAGTGGCATCATGTGCTATATGATTGAGCTGGCGGAAAGCGAGACATTGCATCTGCTAATTTACCAAAACCTACTGATCAAGTCTAAAGATATGAGATTTACCATTGCAGAAATGGTGTGTGATCTTTTTATGGGCCGTTGGGATTGCCCATCAAGACACAAAGCCTGAGAAAAATACATTTTGGCTTTGATTTTGGCCTTAGTATAGAAAACATATTGGGACTGCTAGAAAAAATGGAAGAGACATCAGGATATGAGGACCCTGAGGCTGTTCCAAAGACTGTACTACAAAAAAGTGTTTACTAGTTTGCACCTGTAGTTATTTTGAATAGGATGTGGACCACAAAGCACCATTCTAGGCAATCAGTAGCATACATAAATCAGATGATCTTCACTAGGAGCTGAAGTATGATGATCTTGACTATAAGAAATGCAACCTTTTTAAAAGAGCTGCTGTTTAGGGACCTGACCAAGCAAGAGGAAGGAGGACTAAGACTATATATATATGCCAAATATAGCACAACCGTTTGTCTGGGGTAAAAACCCGACGTGTACAGCCGCCCCTCGATGTCATTCACTGATCTGACCTGGATAATCGGTTTATTTCCCCTATGCAATAGATTTTTGTAGGGATGAGGAAACTTCTTACTGACCAAAAAGTCTTGTATACCTTTAAAAAGATCTCAGCAGCTAATATACACTCCTATATATTCCCTTTTCCTCCTCCTACTTGACAATCACTATTATTTAGCTGATGACAATATTTTTCCAGAATTCAAGAAAAAAAATGGTTACTATGGAGTCTACGGCCTCATGGTAATCTTCCAGGTCCATGTGTTTTAATCGCAGTAATTCCTTTCCACTAGGGAATGTCAGATTCCCTGTTTTATAAATAAATCCCTAAGTGTTTTTTTTAATTAATAGAAAGTAGAGGTAACAACATGGTGAGAAAAATACTTGTTGCCTAGAATAATGTAAGAGCAGTCTACTTGAGAAAGTAAGATCTCTGTGAACAATAATATGCACATTTGAAAAAAAGCAATCCATAGTCCTTCCTTTTTTCTACTTTGTGTCACACAAATATAGAAATGATCAGTGTGATTCCCACAGCTGCAGAAGTGACAGCAAAGAACTGAAGTATAAAAACTTAGTGTGTATATTTAAACAGCTATAACCATTATATTGGGTGCAATCTGCCTTTAAATTCAGCTTCCTCCCTCTCGTCTCCCTGTTTATTTCTCAGTGTACAATCCCACGCTGACATCACCCAGGCCCAGCTTTATATTCTAGGCTGAATAGAGTTTAGTACATACCTTCTCAATGATGCAATGTGACCTGTTGGTATAAGTGCACACAGCTCCCTCTGCCACAGCAAAGACTTGCTGGGGCAAGGATCGAAATGATCAGATAAGCTTTGTAATGTTTGACAAAATAGTTCTTACAGAGTGGAAAATATGAAAACCAGCACAAATTTCTGCGGCTACAGGATACAGATGGACTAAGAAATCAGATAATATTCAAGTTAGAAAAGCAGAAAAAAAGCATGTCTAAAGTGTCAGTAAACTAATATATGCAGATTTGTGTGATTTTATATGTGCAGGTTTTGTTTAAGTTTAAAACTAAACTTCGACTAGGGAAAAAAAACTTTAACTATTTTACTAATTTTTGAAGGACCCACATATTTTTTTGACCCTTCAGGGCCAGGTCCTCTCCACCTCTTGTGTCACTGTCTGTATCTGTCTGTCATTTGCAACCCTTATTTAATGTACAGCACTGCATAATATGTTAGTGCTATATAAATTCTGTTTATTATTATTAATATTATTTTTATTAATATACTTTTTCAGCATTGGTTTTAGTGAAGGCATCAGGTCAGTTGAATCTGTTCTGTATGCAGCTACCTCTCACACCAATGTCATCAGTATTCAGTGCAGAAATAAATAAATGAATGAAACAAATGGCCAACATCCACATAATCAAGATGGGTCATGAGCGCTCCAAGAGGTTGAATATTTGAGGACTGTGGATTATGGTTGATATAACTGCACCATATAAAATGTATTCATATATAAAGAAATATTATAGATACATGTGAGCAGTTGGAGAAGTAACCACAAGTATTTTTGTAGCTAGATTTTAGCTTTCAAGAGCATATCTAAGATGAAAATTTGTATCGCATTTTGGTCAAGATTAAATTCCTTCACATTCTCACAGGCAGTTCAGTAATCCTATTAAGTACTTTTATCTAACATAGAGTACAGTAAAGCTA
>NC_092861.1:34323520-34343919 GCF_032062135.1 Pyxicephalus adspersus | reverse complement strand
TCGTGTGTACAATATCTTTGAACGATCATGTCGTTATCTGTATGTACAGGATCGGTGCTATACGATCGTTCGCAGATATCATGCAGGATCGTTCGTCGTTCGTTTACCAACGATAAAAATTGGAAGTGTGTACGCAGCTTTACTTCTGAAAAAAAAATGACTGTTAAGGGTAAATAGGTGAAGTTATAAAAATGCTGGGCGAAGAAAAGCACATCCAGTACACTTGCCCTTTAAAGAACAAGTATTTAAATGTAAAAAAGTTTCACTGTTTCTTTTTTGTGTCACCATATTTATCACATTCACACATATAGATCCTAACAAATGGTGAAAGTTTACAGCCTGTTTTATGTGTTATACCCAGAAAGGAGTCATCTAGGGTAGCTCAGAATAAAGAAGACAAAATCTAATTGTTTCTTCAGAGCTACAAAAGAAGGCAATAAATAGTTTTTTTTCTTTTCTTGACACGTTAGATACATTTTAGAAAATCTGTAAACAATTTTACACTTATTTCCATAGTAGGAAAAAAGTTTTTCAAAAAATGCAAACAAATTTGTTTGAGAGGATTAATGTCTAAAGCAGACTCCAACCTGCTTTTTTACATGGGGGAACCCCTAAAAAAAACGTTCAGGTCTAAGGCTGCGTACATTGCGCTCGTCTTGGGCAAAAATCTGGCATGTGTTTAGTGATCCCCTGACGTTGTTCATTGATCTATGCTGGAAGATCAATGAACGACCATTCAAGAATGACTGCTGTGTATTTCAGGGGAGGAGAGCACAGTGGGGTGCCACTTGGATGTCCTCCCCCCTCTCCCCTCCTTGTTCATTCATCTGTCACATTTAATCCCATCACAACCAGCTAACATTTTTACATTCTCCTCCTGTCTTTTTTAAAGGTACAACAATACACTAAGACAATGCATCTGTGTTGCAGAATTCTACACCTGATAATGTTTTGCTCTGCATCAGAAAAAAAAGACCTTGTGCTTTTTTTTATTGTGTTGGGGTGTGTTGACAGCCCATCAGAACACAGATTTAAAATGATTTAAATGTTTTCATGCAACCTGTAAATGTCTGGAGGGCAGCAAACCCTGTTGGAGCCCTGCCCATATACAAAGAGCTAACTTCTCATGAACCAGTAGCTAACAATCAGCTTTCTGTCCCCTGCTTTGGAATTTACTGTTACAGAAATGGGTGTCAATGATTCATCCCTTGAGATTCATACTGATGTCACGGTCCTTGATGTTGAGCGTAGTTGTATCTCAATGAGCTGTAATCAGAATGTGAGGACATGAAAGCTATGGAAACTTTATAAATGAAAACTATAGTAACCAGTAAAACAAGAACTATGGTAACCAGCAAAACAAAACTGATGGGAACCAGCATGACATTACAGCACAGCAAAGTTCAAACTAATTGTTAAAAAAATCAAATCTTACACTGTTACCATCTGATGAGAGAATTCTATAGTAATTGAAATACCACTAACAATGTGAAAAAGGTAAAAATAAACAATGGTGTGTATCGCTGCAACATAAATAATAATTCTCACTAATTATGGGGACTGAATAACAAAATATTTAAAATATACAAAATTACAATAATTACAGTTACATAAAAATACCAATACATGAAGAATCTTGTACACGATGCTCAATACACTTAATTTACATTTTCTATTCATCAGCCATATTAGGTATATAATGCATATAGATACAAAGACAAATGACTGATTTGCTATGCTCTTATACTTTATATATATACTGTATGCTCCAGTACATGTAAATACCCAGCGGTGCAGAATGTCATGGCAAGTCAGTAATGGGGAAGGTATTAGAAAGAAGTCTACTGGTTGTACTGGTGACAGTCCTTGGCCGTCTATTTATCATTTTGAACACAATTCCAATAGTTCAGGTCCTCTTTAAAATTTACCTCCATCATTTCATTTAGATATGTATTTATATATTATAAAATTGATTTTTATACAGCTCATTTAAGTATATTTGTATCATTATCTTCCTTTAATCTCCTGCACAGCGGGTCTCGGGTTTTCATTAGAAGAGGAGCCAGGCTATGTGGTTATATAGTAATGGCCCATTTAGATGTTTGTGTTGTAGAATTCCACAACACATGGAATGGCAGCCCAATACACTTACCTGCTTTGTAGCATGCTGCAATACATGGCAACTCAGTGCTGTGCTTTTTTTAGCATGTTAGGGTGGACTGCCATAGTTCAACTGGCAACATTACATTGCACACCAACAATTTGACACTGGGACTTTGCTGAGCGGATTAGGCCCTCTCCAGGCTTCCTATAAAAGGCATTTAGAGAATGATCCTTAACCTACAAAGCATCCCAACACCGCCGGGTCTGACTTGTACACAGATCAAAGTGGCCATTACCTTGACTTTTATTTTCACTAGTAAGAAAAGTGTGGAGACCCTATTGCAGAATAACCCCAATAAAGTACAGAGAGGGGAATGCTGTTTCTGATGCTTCTTTGTTGTTTAGTTAGCCAGGAAATAGGGAGAGGAGGAAGCATGTTCTTTGGCTTAAAGAGAACCTGTCACATTTTACATTCACAGAAAAGTGATAGGTTACATAAGCTACAGCCCACCTCCTCCGATTCCAACACCTATATTTATATATTTATGTTTAAATAGGATAGCATGCACTTTTAAACAATTATTATCATTTTAAAAAATACAAAAATAAGTGTTTTGATTTTTTCATAAGCAAAGGGGTAAAAGGCTCAGAACAAAAATATATTTTTGTAAATAATATTTTATAACCCAACCTCAAATTTTCTCATAAAGTCAGTGGTTGGCCTCTATCTAATTTTTAGATAGATAGATAGATAATTTTATGGATTTGGTGGCTAATAAAGAGCAATGAAGATCTATGGAATAAATATCTGTCTGTAATATCTGTTTTTTTGTGATGCTGCCTATATATATATATATATATATATATATATATATATATGCTGCACCCCTTGATGGACAGACATACGCCTTGTAGTATTAAATGCTGCACTCCCTGTGGGACAGACATAAACCTTGTAGTATTACATGCTGCACTCCCTGTGGGACAGACTTACACCTTGTAGTATTATATGCTGCACCCCTTGATGGACAGACATACACCTTGTAGTATTATATGCTGCACAGACATACACCTTGTAGTAATATAAGCTGCACCCCTTGATGGACAGACATACACCCTGTAGTAGTATTATATGCTGCACTCCTTGTGGGACAGACATACACCTTGTAGTAATATATGCTGCCCCCTGTATGATATTTAGGGGTGTCAGAGTGAAGTACAGAGAGGGGTGATGTACACTTTAATATCTAGCAGTGAGGACACAGTGTACAGCTGGCTGCCCCTCCTGAGATGAGTAATGAGAAGTAATAATACGTGTCCCCTCCCCCCGGCATTCTCACAACTCCACACAAGTAGATCGGAGGGTGCAGAGCTGGGAGTATCGGAGTGCCGGGAGGACCGGAGTGCTGGAACCTCGCTGTGCCGGGGCAGACATGACAGCCAGACAGGTACAGGTACACACCTGTGTATGAATATATTGGTGGACATGTATATATTTGTATATATTATATATGTATTTAGAGGAGATTTCTCCACGTGCTCTGACTTGCTGGGAGTTTCCTGCACACTTTCTATCTGAAGATTGTTACTTGTAGAGCCTGTACAGCTGTATATAATGATTACTATATAATGATGATTATTGGCCCCCCAGGGACACCCCCTGTACCAGAGTCAGACCTCCAGCTCGCAGCATCTCAGGGATCGCCAGAGGTTCTTTGAAGATGTCTTGCAGCATGATGTGCAGCTCTATTACCCCCACATTCACCGCAACGAGCGATGGAGACGTGAGTACATGTAGGAATATCTGTACATGTATGGCTGGGATCTGTACCATGCAACTTATGTGGTGTAAGGATGTGAGCCCTATACAGGATCTGTCACTGGGGACATAGATGACTAACAGTCAGGGGCAAACTATTACTTGTACAGTGGGGTCAGAATGCCCTTATATTTCTGGGGTTAAAATGCCCTCTTACAGTTGTGGATGGAATGGTAAATTTACGTTGGTAGTCAGAATGCCCCCCCATAGTGGTGATCAGAATGCCCCCTTAGAGTGGTGATCGGAATGCCCCCATACAGTGGTAGTTAGAATTACCCCATACATCAGTGATCAGAATGCCCCTATATGGTGGTAGTTAGAATTACCCCATACATTAGTGATCAGAATGCCCCCATACAGTGGTGGTCAGAGTGTTACCTGTACAGTAGTGGCAATCAAAATGCCCCCATAGTGGTGGTCAGAGTGTTACCCTTCTAGTGAAGTCCCTATTTAATGTACAGCGCTGCGTAATATGTTGGCGCTATATAAATCCTGTTTAATAATATTAATAATAGTGGTGGTCCAAATAGTACTTTTACAGTGCTGGTACCAGCAGCCAAAATCATTAGTACCATGTAGCTGACTCTGGCATTGGCCCTGAAGTTTTGCAGGCACCATCAGATGGTAAGATTAATCTGCCAACACCCCAGGAACCCCTGGAACCTTTAGGTGAACTTTGGTTTTGTGACCTCCGGGAGCTCATTGCACATGTTTTCCCTGTGTCCAGCATTTAGTAACTTTTTACTTCCAGATTGGCAGTGCCAGGAGAAATGCTGAAATCATACACAGAGCTGCACACAGGCATATATAATATTTTTCATGTTTTAAGATACAGCAAAGGGGTTAACTAAAACCAGATGAGAATGAAACAAACATGTTAAGAAGAAGCTTTAATATTGCAGCTACACCCAAGAACAGGATTGTGCTAATCTCTGGATGAAGGGAAAGAAGTAAAACACTTTCCTGGTAGCGCTGAATAAATAAGCACATGGCAACAGCTGTCAGGAAAAAATCTCCACAATACAGGAACATGCCAGTACATTGTAAATCAGAACACAGGATATAGGGTGATATCCTCCTGCTGGCTGATGATACCTATTTAAAAGTTTGTATGGTGGATTTGTCATATGTCAAGAAAGATTACATTGTTTTACAGCAGTTTCAAACAAAGAAACTGCTGTCACTTTTTACAATGGATATAAACCCAAAAACAAAAATGTAATATATTGTAGTTTACCAGATGTGATGACTGCATTTATTTTCTTTTTGGGCTTTTTTTCACTGGGCAAGTAAAACGCACTTAATCTATAGAGGAGCAGGGTCACCTGCACTCCTTTTGTAACATAGGAGGTAGGTGTTCTGGAGTCCTCAGGGTAACACTGCTTGGGATTTCAGTAAACCACAGGAAGTTAGAATTTCCTGGATTTCATGCTGGTTCACCAGGCATTTGTGTATACATGGAGCAGTAAGCAAGGGGAAATATGCATGCTTTTTTGTGCCCAGATATACACTTTAAAGTGAACGTATTCTCGAAAATACTCATTGTTTCCTGGTTATTGTCTGTAATGTGGGAAATGAACAGGCAGACAGTTTTGTGCCCTAGGTTTTTTACGTTCAATTCAAAGCATTTACCTGTATTTTCAGGTAAAAGTGTGCCTCAGTTTAAATTCAGATATAAACTGAGTATATTACGTTATATTAGGTATATACAGTAAATGTTTGGGACTACAAAACATTAACAAAGGTCATGTTCCTAATTTATAACTGAGCATGTAGTCACGGATATTCAGGGCTATATACTGAGTAAATGAGGGTTTGGCTACTGTGGTGTCCTGCAAAGTCGGAGACAATGACGTAAGCAGCACAAGACTACTGCTGGCAGCCACAGGCTGTTATATTGTAAAATGCAGGGGAAGCCGGCCAAGTGGGCTGTGTGTTTGTTTAATAGAACTACTTTTCTTTGCCTTTGCTTGGTGCCTGGTGTAACTTTTTTAGAACTGAAAAAACCTGAGGTCCCCAGTTTTGCACATGGATCACGTATGACCTCAGCAGATATTGAGTAAATGTCTTATGTATACTAGAACATCCTATTGGAAAGCAGCCATCACAATCAGTGCCAACTATGATGTGGGTAAATGGATTTAGATCAAGAGACAGTCAACCTTTGCCTCCTTTTATTAAGGGCGTCCTTGTCAGTAAATAAGTAGTATCAAGTACCCAGCACCTTCTTATACAAGACATATGTGGCACGTAATGTGAACCTGACTCAACTGGGCTTTTGGTCAGGAATTTGAATATACAGTCTTTATATTTTTTATTATTATTATTAATATTAATATTATTAATAATATAAAAATAATAATAATATTTAGGCTTAATATTAATAAACAATCTACATCTGGTTTACTTTGAGTTGGACCATTTTGGTATTTTCTGGTCTCTCTGTCTTTCAGAATTTGGAAAATTAAAACAAAGCCCAGCTTCAACCACCATCTAAATCCAGTTTGTCTAGACACAGTAGGGTTTAGTTACATATACTAGCTTTCCATACCTCTACAGGGGAGAGATGTGCGTACCTGCCCGTATCTGCTAGAGCATAATAAAGGTGACACTCTGTTCCGGATCCGCTTATTGCTCTACAATTTGTTTGATCTACAGTAAAGCGAAGCATGACACCATCATTTAGCTTTTTAATACCTTCAGCACTGTCATTTTACGAGGGGGTGCTAAGAAGTTCCTGGCTTTGCCCAGAAAGAAGAGAGCCAGAGTTATGAAATAACACATTTATTCGACATGTTCACCCCTGAAACTGATGCACTTGGTACAGCATAGTTGCCACTTTTCTAGACCGTTCAAATAAAAGTTCTTTGGTTGGGCCACAAACCAGCTCTCAGCACCATCTTTGATATCAGAAATGTCCTCAAAACATTGACCCTTCGGGGGTTTCTTCAAATTCGGGAACATAATAGTCTGAAGGGGCCAGGTCAGGTGAGTAGGGGGGATGGTGGGCCAATTGGAAACTCAGGGTGTTCAATTTGGCAGCCACAATGTTGGACGAGTGCACAGGTGCATTGTCCTGCAAAAAAAAAGGAGGTCAATTTTCCACGACGTTTTGTCTTAATTGCTGGCCCAGGAGGTGAGCATAATACTGTCCGGTGATACCAGAGCCCTGGGGTAGGTAGTCCACCAACAGAATACCGTCTTTGTCCCAGAAAACGGATGCCACAACTTTTTTGGCTGATTTCTGGGTTCGGGACTTCTTCGGCTGCGGCGAGCTGCTCTAGCGCTATTCCTTTAACTGTTCCTTGGTTTCAGGATCATAGATGTGGAGCCAGGTTTCATCCTCAGTCACTAACCTAGCAAAAAGTCCTGTGCAGCTTTAAAATGGGCCAAAACGGCTTTGGATGCTTCAACTCATTCCTTCTTCTGATCATTGTTCAAACATCTCGGCACCCACTTCCCTGAAAGCTTGCGCATGTCTAGGATAGTGGTGATAACAAACCCAACACTGTCAAGTATCTGGTTATCTTTTTTGTGGATATTCGCCGGTCCTCAATAATTAGCTCATGGACAGCATTGCAGGTTGGGGGGCGCCCACTGCGGGGCTTATCATCAACATTGATATGCCCAGTCTTGAAACAAGATATCCAGGTTTTGACAGTGCTGTAGGAAGGACAATCCCCCCCCCCAGTGTTTGTGACATCTCAGTGTGAATGTCAGTTGCTGACTTTCCCTGGAGAAACCAAAACTTCATGACGGCCCGTAACTCCAATGACGTGAAACTTGCTTGTGCCTCTGCCGTCACATCTTCTCACTAAAAGAAAAATCAGTTTTAAGAATCACAAAGACCTGATATTTGCACAGTTACATACTAAGATATTAGGCTGTCATATGCCCCCACACTCATTTTTCTTTTTCACCTGGAAGGAGGCAAAGCCAGGAACTTCTCAGCACAACCCCGTCGTACTAGGAAAGATTGTAGGGATCTCTACATTACATGTCACAGGAAACAAGCCAGTCTGTAATTCAGCTTTTACACAAACAGTAATTGTGGGAGGTGACCTTTAAAGCCCCTTAGAAAAGTGAAAATATTTAAGCCAAGGATTATGTGTAAGTCGCAAATTTAGGTGTGTCTTTGCATACTACGCTCTTCTCTTCTCATGTTTTGTATTCTCATTGTAATTGCTGCAATTATACACATTATTCATGTGAGTCCTTGTGTGTGTACATTTAGGTTAGTACCCATTTAGACACAATCCCAGGTACAATACAAAAGGGATAACATTGTGATAAGGTATTGTGACCCATAGGAATCAGATGTCAGTGGTTATTTCTTATTGCACTATTTTATAAATATTAAACTTAATATTGTGTGGTTGATTACAAAGAAATACTACAACAATAAAGCTTTCAGTAGCAACTAAAGCAAATGATACAAGAAATCACAATAAATCAGTTTAGTGTAGCAAGATAATGATAGTAAACAGTGGTCACTGTGGTAAACTCTTTGCTTTTTTAGTATTTTGTATATGTAGAACTTTAACCACCTATTTCCTGTATCTCATGGGGCCTCAATTGCACATCTGCTGAAGTTGTTATATTAACGGATACTTCCGTGTTATTTTATTTTTATATTTATAAATCCAAAAATACTTGTAAAATGTTGCTGAAGAAAAATCAGGATATGATTCAGCCCACAAGAGAGAAATAAAATGTTTTGGGGTAAAGCGATCGTTTATATCTGGCCAACTACTGAAGTGGATCATAGCGCATAATAATAATGTTTAATAATAATAATAATAATTATAATAATAACGGCGCATGTTATCACTGTTGCCCACTATGGTGTTAATGTTAATTCATAGTAACATTGTACAGATGTGAGCTATGTGCACTCTCTGGAACATAACAAATATGTGATATACTTATGAACTTGCTCAGCATAATTTAAAAGCTGATATTGTACAGAGATTGTCAGAGGTGAGCATTCCACTTCTGCATGTATATCGCTGCTTAGGTTTAGTTTTAGGTGTCAGTATAAAGGCATCTGTATGTGGAATTCAGGAACAGTAATCCAGTTCTGTTAAAGTAAATATACTCGCTGTTTTTTTTTTTTTCTGGTAAATATTTTACACCTGTTTTATTCTTTTGTATTTTACATTAAACATTCTCAGCATTGGTGGAGCTTAGTGTCAGGTGTATTAAGAAGGGTCACCTTGCTGGCCTTTAGATCACACTCATATGCTGCAGTCAGCCCCCCATTTTTATCACACTCACAAAACTTAAGTTTTTTTCTTATCTCTCTTTTATAACCTGCTTTAGTAAACATTTATAGCACTCAATATAGTTTAGTCCTTCCTGCTCACCCTTTGACCTACCAGTGAAAAAACCATTACAGTCTTGCATTTTCCAAGTACTTTTGGGCTGCAGTTTTTACAGGACGAAGGTGTTTGAACTAATAAGTGAATGTTGCATTTTACGGCAAGATCTAATTTTAGGTGCCACAGCTTCAAAGCAAAACTTTCAATTATACAAAACTAATGCTTTACAGATCAGGCACCTTGACTCGCTGGTCATTAATTCCAATTATAGATATCACTGATGTTTGGGGATCCTGGTGCCACAGAATTAGGCAAACACCTAAAGGTTGTGATTCCCATAGGTATATTTGGTCTATTTATAAATGCTTTCACACAAGATTAACATGACTTTTACCCCAAATTTACACATTTTTTAGTTAGGGAAATGTGTAAATTGTGTGTGAAACTTTTATTAATAGATAACTTGTCTATACCATACAAGAAATAATGGTAGAACTCCCCATCAGAAGATGAAATATTTCAGTTTATGGTTATGTATTTTTTGTTGCCCATGGCTTCCTTTTTCTGCACTGCTAGTTTCCTGTACTGATTTAAAGACATAAATGAAACCTGATGGGGAATGTAACTTATTTTCATTCATTTTATAAAGAAAAATAAAACACTGGAAGTGACAGTATGTGTGGGCAGATACAAAAAACTCCCATCAATTAAGAATTGATTAAAGTGAGAGTTAAATGTATTTAAATGGTACATCAGTCTGGTATTGTGTTAGCCTTCTGAATCTCCCAGAATTTAGGATTCAGACATAAAGGGGTATCCCATGCTGTGAATATAGAAAATTAAGTTTACTGATTGGAAGAAAGAACACAGAGATGGCATTGTCAATGAGCCGCTGTCCATTCACAGTCCTGACCATGTTCAGAATTTAGCTATAGAATGTGGCAGCCGTGTCTGGATTTAAAAACTGGCTGGGCAGGATCGCAATTGTGGTTTACACAGTACAAAGACAAATATTTTCCGATTTGCCCACATCTGTTTAAATATACTAATCTACTTTGAGGCACATTTATTGTTAATGTTTTTAATTCAATTTAAATCTGCCTCATTAAAACATTTAGGTTTTTTTCAATGAATAACAGCTTACAAAAAGGAGAAGAAGATTTTAGGAGGGTGGGGGGAAAGTTTGTCCCCAGACTAAATCAGTCTAAAATCCATCATTTGTTCCTGAAAACAAACAAAATAGTCATATTCAATAAATGCTGTAAGACTTGAGCAGGAAAATCAAGCATTGTTCTTTGTTAATTCTATGTATTTGTCTCTGTTCACAGCTCCCCTGGACAGTGTGTCATCAATGGAGGTAAATATTGATTCTCTGGAGTTGTCAGAACCACTGGACATTTCTGAGCTGGAACCCAGCGATGCTTTCCAGCAGTACGAGGATCCACTAAGCCCTCTGGTCACTCCAGGTTAGTAGAGATTTAAATTATGCTGAGATTTCATGTTATTCGATGTACAAAACATCATTGTTTTATTACTAGCCCTAATAGGCTTATAAAAAACAACTTAAATCTTAAAGCAGGCCAGCAGTTTATAAAAGGTCCACTTTTAAACATGGGCCCCTTGCTTGCAAGAATGCAAAATGATCATAAAAAATAAAGCCTTGTATAAGAAATAAAAACAATTTACTTACTTTTCCCCCCAAACTTCTTTTTCTCTACAGGTGCTTTTTATTCAGTGTTTTAGCAAAGCAGGGGCCACATTTCAAAAACAGACTATGGAGTGCAACGTCCATTTTTTTTAATAAAAAACATATCTCCAACTCCACCTATGTGAGTCAGTATGTTACAAATATTAGGAAATAGCATGACAGACTGGCCTTTTGTACCCTCTTGTTGCTCCACTGAATGATTCCCAGTTCCATCCATTACTATAACTATTATGAAGCTCCTGTTGTTTTTCCAGAACATAGACTATATGGGACAATTTACTAAAACATGAAGCAATAAAACTGAGGAACACACACAACAACCAAGCAAATGAATGCTTTTATTGGAAAGTGTAAACCTGATGGGGAACATAGACAGCTACTTTCCTGACATCTCCATGACAGCCTACAAATGAGTTAATCTCCTTGCTTCCAAGCTGACATGGGGCATGTCAGGAAAGGAAAATTGCGGAAGGTTAGTATTCAATTTTACGTTTCCCTGTAGCTTCATGTAAGCATGGGTGCAAGGCGATTAACCTATTTGTAGGATGACATTTAGCATCCCAGGACAGGAAAAAAATCAGTAGGTAAGTATTCAATTTTCCGTTTTAATATTGAAAAACCACAGTCAATCTGCAAGAAAATTACATATTTGTTATAACAAAGCAGATGAATTACTGAGGGGGAAATTCACTACATGAGTTAGAAGTACAGGTAGTGCCTGGGTTACATACGAGATAGGGACTGTAGGTTTATTCTTAAGTTAAATTTGTATGTAAGTTGGAAAAGGTACATTATTTTAATAAATGCAATTAGGACAGATGTTTGTCTCAACATATTGGGCAGCATGGTGTCAGTTACTGTATAAAATCTTCATTGTGAGTTAACCACAAACAAAGCAAAAAAAAAAAAAAACTATGGAACCTAGACATTCTTTAATTTCTAGAGCAAGCTGTGCGTTTGATATGCAAAAAGAAACAGTTGCAGAGTTTGTCTTGGTCATTAAAGAGTTAGATAAAGAGATAAAGATGTTGCAAAAGAGCTCAGTCCTTAAGATCACCCAAAACCTCAACTGTGTTTAGCAAAAGATTTCTTCTGCAAGTCATGGGATCCGCCCCCTTATCAAGCCTCCATGCTGCACACGAGGGAGCAGGGAAGCCCCGTTCATATCTAGGATGCGTCCTTATGTTCCTTACCTCGGGGACTACCTGTATAAGAAGTGTGGTTGAACCCATTTGTACTCACCAAAAACTAACCATCAGTTTGATATGGCTTTGGTTTAAAGAGCACCTGTGGTAATGGCATTTGCTTAGTACTCCTGCCACATTTAGGTACTTATATGATTTAGACCAGCCGGTGCAAAGTTAGCTGCAGTAGACAAGTCTAGGTACACACATCCTCATATTTTTTTATTTCTTACATACGAGATAGGGACTGTAGGTTTGTTCTTAAGTTGAATTTGTATGTAAGTCGGAACAGGTTCATTATTTTAATAAATGCATCTAGAACAGATGTTTGTCTCAACCTATTATTAGGCAGTGTGGTGTCAGTTACTGTATAAAATCTTCATTGTGAGTTATCCACAAACAAAGCAAAAAAAAAAAACTTTATGGAACCTAGACATTCTTTAATTTCTAGAGCAAGCTGTGCTTTGATATGCAAAAAGAAACAGTTGCAGAGTTTGTCTTGGTCATTAAAGAGTTAGATAAAGAGTTACAAGATGTTGCAAAAGAGCTCAGTTCTTAAGGTCACCCAAAACCTCAACTGTGTTTAGCAAAAGATTTCTTCTGCAAGTCATGGGATCCGCCCCCTTATCAAGCCTCCATGCTGCACACGAGTGATCAGGGAAGCCCCGTTCATATCTAGAAGGCGTCCTTATGTTCGAAGTCCTTACCTCAGGGACTACCTGTATAAGTAGTGTGGTTGAAGCCATTTGTACTCACCAAAAACTAACCATCAGTTTGATATAGCTTTGGTTTAAAGAGCACCTATGGTAATGGCATTTGCTTAGTACTCCTGGCACATTTAGGTACTTATATGATTTAGACCAGCCGGTGCAAAGTTAGCTGCAGTAGACAAGTCTAGGTACACACATCCTCATATTTTTTTATTTCTTTCAGCTGACTTCCAAGGAATAGACTATTTCAGGCTTCGCTTCCCCTTTTCTGCTACTTCTAGCCAGCAGCATCCAGCACATGATGGTGACACTACAGCCAGACAGGAGGAAGCCTCAGACACCATGCCTAAAGAACACAGCTCTACTGAAGATTCAGCACACAATGGTCCCAACAAGGCCTCCTTGTCTGAATCCCAATGACAGGGCAGTTTCCTATGAATAGACTATGGTACTAACCAGTGGGATTCCATTCACTGGTCCATTTACTAAGCAAAGCATGGCTCTCATGTGGATATACAAAGCTGTCAGCGATATCACATTTGTAATATGGCAATACAGTTTATATTGCACCAATTATTTCTGGTTGAATGGAGTCTGCCACACAAATCTAGGAATTCAGCAGTTGCAGTTATCTGCTTAAATTGTTTTTTTTTTTTTTTTTTTTTTTTTTTTTGGGGAGAAATTTGAATGCATTCCAGTGTTTTTACAAGCTTTTGATGGGTATATCTTTGTTGATGAGTAAGGTCAGTCTACCCTTTCTAGAGGCCTCTATACTATTAATAATCATTTTCTTGGAAGAGCATGTTGGTTGGAACAAAAGTGTAACTTCCTTCTATTTCCGTCTGCACCGAGTGAAATCAGACCGGGGGTAATATGATCATAATCCCACTGCAGTTACATCATAGATAAAAAATCATCTCTGGCACCCTCTAGTGGATGTACTGATGGAGCATAGTCATATAGCACTCCGTAAAGCTAGTGTACACTCTGTTCAATAGGAGTTTTTGCCATTTTTCTGTTATGATTTTTATTTGTAGAATTCATTGTGTTATTCTAGATCAATGTACGGCTGTTTAAAGTACGACTGAAAAATACAATATCTCTTTTTAAAGCAGCTGGCCTTTTTTGTTTTGTTATACATAATATGAATCATGAGACTAAAAAGAGAATCCCTTTAAGGGCTCTATTTATAAAACAGGGAATCTGACATTCCTTCAGAAATTCTCATTTACCATTGAAACACATGGACCTGGAATGGTTGAGGGAATGTCTGATTCCCTGGTTTATAAATAAAGCCCTAGGAGTTTTCATTTTATATAGTGAATACAGCAAATACAAGAACAATGCATGCTTAGTTTTGCAAAACATTTGCAAAAAATCTAACACACTAGATTTAGGACTTTTTTAAAAACTTAATAAACTTTTAAAACTTTATTACTTATAGTAACCATTATGTTTATGTACATTTATTGACACTAAAAGTTGCACAGCTGGATTAGAGATTCTTAATATTGTTGTGAATTGAGCTTTAGGCCTTGTCTCCACTGGAATTAAGAAAGCTTCAGGCTGTGAAGCAAGAAAAATATATCATGCCAATATATATATCAATATATAGCTTTTATATATCAATATATAGCTTTGCTTCACTTGCAGGAGACCAGAGGGCAACGCAGGGAAATGTGGCTTTGACATAAGACAAAGCAGTATGTTGCATTGATATTGTAGAAAAGTGAACTGAAAACAATTGTAAAAACTCAGTTCCTTTTGATAAAAACAAGAATTCAGGATGTAGGCAATAATCAGTATAACTAGTTTCTGTGCTGTAAGTAAGTAAATAAATATATATATATATATATATATATATAAGTTCTAGATTGTGACCCACCAGCTTTTAAAAAGTTCATCTGAATCTGTCATGTGACTAGTAAAGCAGCTACTTAAATGGTGTGTATATTGTTCAGCAGGAGCAGCAGACAGGATGGAAATCAGTAGGAGTGAAGAGCCGGAAATATATTTCCTCTACATGTGCCAGATAATACCAGGGGAATATTATGCTGGATATTTTTACATCTACATTTAGATGTTTGTTCTAAAATTGAAGCAGTGTTGACTTGGAAAGTTTTGTTCACTACTGAAGAGACTCATGAGTTCCTTTATTTTCAATTCCTAACAATTTATAAGCTAGTTTTAATATTATTTGTTTTAATTCTTATAAAGTTTTTATAATTCCTAGAAAAAGTCTTCGGTAATTATTTTAAAACACAACTATATCCACTAAATTCATTTTGTTTACCATACATATAGGAACTTCATACAAGTCATTCTATTAGTTCTCATAAATTGTGTCACATGTAGGGATCAGTGACCTCTGAAATCTGATGAACTGTTATAAATAAAATAGAGGATTGTTCCCCTATGATTTTAAAACATGAGAACAACTTCATTTCTCGGGGGCCAGGATCTGCACACATTTTAGTATTTTTCTAACTGCAGTTTATTTAGTAACAAGGTTTAAAAAATATAAAAAATCATAAAAGTCTAAAACAATGTATGAAAATCTTGAAGACGGGAGTGGGGACTAGTTACATTTGAGTAATGTTGATCGAAATGAACAGTTGTGATTGTGAATATAGTTTGTGTACAGCAGTCACCTGATGTCATTTAGGGATCTGCTGTAGTGGATGAATAAACAATTAGGCGGCAATGAGCACTGTCACTCCCAATGGAGGAGGATGCAGCAAGGTGATTCCTGCTCATGCTTCATCCTCCCCCCTCTCCATGAAGCTGAACAATGCTGTGTGTGCAGAACTTGGTTCTACTGTCACTGGAAAAATCAAGAAAGATTGTTTCCAGTGACAGAAACGTACTGTATTTATAGTCCTTGTACATGGATCTCCTCCCTACTTCATATGTACTCCTGTGGTGCAGACGTAGCAAGCTTACTTTTTTTTTTACAAACAATTAGTGACAAACCGATGATCAAAAATCAGAGATTTTGCATGTAATTAAAAAATGCATTGGGTCAATTTACAAAAACAGGAACGAAGCAAAGTAGAATTCAACTGGAACTGGTTCAGTCCTATGGAGGACAACTGGTTCTGTCCAATGGAAGGTAACCGGTTGTGTCCTACAGACGGTAACTCTTCAGTCCCACAGGGGGTAACTAATTTAGTCCTACAGAGAATAGCTGGCTCAGTTCTATGAAGGGTAACTGGTTCAGTCCTAAAGAAGGTAACAGGTTAGGTCCTAATGAAAGTAACTGGTTCATTCCTACAGAGGATAACTGGTTTAGTCCTGGGGAGGGTAACTAGTTCAGTACTACAGAGGGTAACTGGTTTTAGTCCTGTGGAAGGTAACTAGTTCAGTCCTATAGAGGATAACTGGTTTAGTCCTATGAAGAACAACTGGTTCTGTCCACTGAAGGGTAACTGTTCCAGTCCCACAGATGGTAACTGGTTCTTTCCTGCAGAAAGTAAACTGATTTAGTCCTTCAGAATGTAAGTGGTTCAGTTCTATGGAGGGTCCTGGTTCACTCCTTTAGAGAGTAACTGGTTCAGTCCTACAGAAACATTTTCTATGTGGAGGTCGATCTAAACATGGCAGTCATAATGGTAGATCATAAAATACTGCTGCTAGAATGGAGAGACAGGAGTCTGCATGAATGTTTAAATAACAGCAATTCCTCCAGCCTTATAAGGAAATGTAGTTCATGTCCTTCACTTCCTATTTCATGGTATAAATCGCTGTCCTTTATGGAGAAACATTTCTGACTGCTATTTGCTGACATTTTTATGGGGGGAATGGCAACTAATTATGAAACAAGCTAATATCTGTACTACTTACCTTTTACAACTAGCTGGTTTAGACCTGTAAATAAAAGTTTTGTCACAATAGTGGAAATGTAAAAATGAATATGAACATAAATCTTAAAAATTCACCAGTGTCTACATAATAGGCTGTGTACTTCAAACCGCAGAAGTGCCCACCCTTCCTAACGTACGCTACCAATAAAAAAAATCTTGTCAAATAAAGATCAAAGGAAATGATGGGAGACCGCTAAATGCTGTTTGAAGAGTATGTTTTTTTTAATCTGAATCTGATGATTAATATGACTTTGGCATTCACTAAACATTCACTGCTGCTGCATTTTTTGGGTGCATGAGATCATCTCAAATGTCAGTTTCTACAAAGGAGGGAAATAAATAGGTGACCCCCCTATGCATTGCAATTAATACCACAGGTCCGGTGTTCTAACCTATCAAGCTGCCTTGTGAAATCGAGCTGCCCGAGTAGTTTTATGTTGTAATGATGCCATAGTGATGACATTTTAGGGGTGTCAGCAACAAGCATCCCCCACTTACACATATATTTTTGGTTTACTACACCTCCCCATTCCAGAAATATTGGGATTCAATGAAGGGAAGTGTACAGGGTAACAGAATATGACAGTTACAATTCTGTGAGCTTGCAGTTATAAATTTAAAGGTCCCACCCCAATGCTCCTTGCCAAGTAAGTGGCCCTGGGGGTCCAAAATTTGCATGCTCAATTTAGGTGCTCCTGGGGGCATTTAGTTTTGAAACAGCAACCCTCAAATTGAGAAGAAATCCCTGTATTTCCATGACTGTTTAAACTTGTGATCCTATATCTTGATTTTTTTTAAAAGCCCCCTAGCTGTACTAATAGCTATGAGGGTATGCTGTGTACCTTAAAAAGTTTAGGAGGTTAGACTCAAGAGTGTAGGTGAAATGGTTTGATCACAGAGAGTTGTTAGGCTGCAGAATATGACAGGCTGTCTTTACAGACACAGCTATCACATTGTGCTGCCAATGGCACTGTTGTACACATCCATTTATCCCACTGGAGTAATGCTATTTCAGGGTGCTGTACAGAACACAGGGATCATTCTGATGTCACTGGATGAACACTGGTAATTGAGCTGAGTTTTTTTTTTCTTTCTCTCATATTACCTCTCTTTCTCTCTTTTCTACCCCTTCTCTCAGACCTGCATTAAGATCCAGTGATCCTGCACTCGGTCACCACTTACACCACAGTGCTGGTTCAAGGCAGAGGGGGCAGCACAAGGTAACCTTGTGTAAATCTGCTCTGATAACGATGAAGCTGTGAATAGCTGAAATGCACACAACTTAATTTTATTTCCAAAGTGAACAGTCCAGACCCCTTTAAGTATTCTGCTCCCAGGCATGGATAGAAGCTTTTCTTCCTGCAGTAATTATCAGCTAATTTTATGTTACACCTTCTAAAAAAGAGAATTTTACTAACAGGTTTCATTTATTGCTGATGTCCAACTTTTTATGTTAATTGCAAAGCCCCTGAACATACTGTACTGTCCTTGCACTGTTACCAAAATAAATGGGGTGATCAGTAAGACCAATAGTAGCATTTTCGAGCAAAAAAAAAAAAAAATTCAGGTATAAAGAACCAAAAAAAAAAAAACATTTAGATGGCAATAAAAGAGTTAATTAGACAAAAGGTTTTTGTCTTCTGACACTTTCACACATTCATGCATTCTACTGACTGACTGGAAACCAATTGTATTATGAGCTGGGTGACAGTTGTAGTACAAAATAATACAATGTTTTACACATCCTACAACATGGTATAAATGTTACTAATAAATAACCTTGTATTATTTGTACAACTGTCACCCAGCTCAATATAATACAAAAGAGTTTATAAAGAAAAATGATTCTTTTAGCACCATATGTATCACTGCCACTTCAGACAGAGATGACTCAAGAGTTCACTATGAGGGTAGTGTTTGCTACATTTTGGATGTGTACACTTAAAAGACAAAATAAAACTAAAAAAAAACTAAAAGCAAAGAAAACTAAAGCAATGGGGGAAAGTGAACCAGACATGGAGAAAATGAAAAAAGGTTCAAAATCAAAAGGCAAAAATGTATACACTCAATTGTGCCACCATTTGTTCTAAAAAATATAAGTGGGGTGTGGAGTTTCCATTGAAATAGATTTTGAGTTGGTAACCTAGTCTCCTTATAATTAGGGGGTATGGGAAAGTTTCAACCAGCCCCACTTATCCCCTTTCTATTCCATTTTAGGACCAGCTGTCAGCCGTGACTATTTCCTGTCCTACTTCCCCACCAGTCCCATGTCATGAAAAAAAGAAATAAATTGTATTTTTTTAAAAATGTTGTACTGTTCATAATCAATGCAGGCCCTAATACATTTCTAACATTGATAAAATAGAGAATACAAAAACAAAGAAATTATGGGACTTTTAACGGCAGTCAATATCATACAAATATCATAATTTCCGATTTCCTTAAAAGTGACAATTAAAATAAATTAAAAAAAAAATAAAAATAAAATAAACAAATAAAATAAAAAATTCAGGAAGAGTCTGACATGCTAACATACATAAGCTTGAAACTATAAGCTTGAAGCTAAGAAACAACTTAAATGCAAGTCGGTTTATGGATGGAATTATTTGAATAGATCTAGTTTGAAGACAACTGCTTGTAGAAACTCCATAATGGAGTGAGCATCAACAATAATAATTGGAGAAGGACTGAATATTACTGTGGAGAACATCTATGGGACATTGCCATTTCTGTATGTTGTCATTTTAATCCCACCTTCATACCAAGGGCATAAGCATACCGGTAACCGTAACAACTTTTTGTGCTGATAACCTACTATCTTTACCAATTACATCCCCGAGGAAGCAGACAGTCTGCGAAACGCATCCTATGATCTTAACATAGGCTAGATTCATTGTACAAATTACATTTCTTTGTTTTTGTATTCTCTAATATATATTGGGGATGTTGGCAGTATTGTGATTATTGTGATTGTTAGAAAACCGGACGATACAAATGATGATACATTGATAAAATAAAACAATGTAATTTGACTACCGGGATTTGTTCTGCATTACAAAGCATTATGTATTCTACAGTGCAGTAGGGTGTACATAAAAGTATTATACCAATACTTACTAGTAAGCATTGTGTGCATGTAGATATTAGAGGACTATCACCTAATATTTTAATCATCAGTTTATACCATACATGTGATAGTTAGAAAAAGTTTAAAAAGTTCTCAGATTGTAATGTTTTCTCCCTGATAAATAAAGACAAGATGTTCAAACAGTGTCATGCCGCATGGGCTAAACACAAGGGATGACTGATGCAGCCATACTTGTTTGGGAGGTGCTGTATAACACAGATGTCGGAGGGCAATCCTCCTCCCCTATAGTGTTTGTGTCAGCTTAACAGTCTTACACCCTTAGCACAGGTTCAAGGTTTTTACAAAACCCCTATAGAGAAAAAAGGCCAAGCTACTTGTGGATTGTGAGGAACCTATATACCTTCTGACACTAGCTATCGTTTCTCTGTTTTTGAATCGGCTGAATCTAGCAGTATAGTTGAGAGTTTTCATGAACACTTCAGACAATTCTTGCTCCTCTTCTGCACTCTCATTTTGCTGTTTGCGGTGCTCCAATAACATGTGCACTTCAGAATTCAGCAGCGTCTCTGCGCTCTCAAACTCTGCAAGAGAAAAATAAACAAG
>NC_092861.1:34203860-34322189 GCF_032062135.1 Pyxicephalus adspersus | reverse complement strand
TGCGCCGGGGCAATTACACACACACACGAGGAGCATGCGCCGGGGCAATTACACACACACACACGAGGAGCATGCGCCGGGGCAATTGCTGGGGCATCACACACACACAGGTTATATATCGGGGCAATTACACGCACGAGATGGGGAGAACAAGCGCTACCCATAACACAGCAGCAGTCTGTATAAGGCCCAGGCGCCATTAGCACTGAGCAGTTTGGCTGGAAGGATTTACACACGGTGTATTCCTGATCAGAAGCAGGACTTCTCACCTTTAGGGAAGAGCAATTGAGAGGCGTCCTCCTCCACATCGGCAGAACGAGATTCACCTCCGCCGGCAGCCATCCTTGCTTTCCCGGGAACAGATAACAAAGGAAACGGAATGACGTAATAAACAAGAAAGTTGCTTCCAGGAGAGATCGCCTTAATGCTGCCGCTCTTCTCCTGTCTGTCCTCTATAGTCCTAGAGGCGGCCTGTTCCAACCCAGTAAAAGAACCTGAAAGTGACGGCGGGCAAAGAACCGCAAGTGGGCGGGGCTTCTCAAGCAAACCGGAAGCCCGGGAAAATTTAAAAATTACACTTATCATTCACCGAAACAACTTATGTTTGTGTGTGACTTCTGTATAATAATCAGTTAGGAGTTTGAGGAGCCTTGATTCTTGTGCTCTATTACAGGAAGCTCTGGTGATTTTAAAGGGAGAAATGGAGGAGACAGGTGTTGGGTGCACTTATAATGCAGAGTGATATGTGGTTTAGGAAGGAGGTTAGATGATGTGGTCTCTCACTAGTATCACAGGGTCATGTGGGGGTCAGGAGGGAACAGACAGACAATGGGGTGCATTGCTAATATTGGGGGGTGATATTATTGCAAGGTTATACAGGGTGAATGTGGGGTGTAGTCCGGGCGCTAGGTCATGGGGTGCACTAATATTATGGCAGGGTGATATGGATAGGCTAGGAATGAGGTGCACTGCTAATATTACAGGGTCATATGGGGTGCATTGGTCTTACGGCAGGATGATATGGAGAGGCAGGTAATGGGGTGCACTGCTAATATTGTGGGATGATATGAGAGTTTAGGAAGGGGGGGGGACAGGTGATGAGGGGCACTTCTATGATTATAAGGTGATATGGGGTACACCTGTAATATTGCAGGGTGATATCAGGGTATAGGATGGGGGATGTATTGGATGAGAAGTAGTGCAATTATACTGAACAGAAGATTTCCTATTCTCTGGGTTCCTTCAGAGGTTGCTGGGGGTTCCTGGGAGGAACAATGAGAAATGTGTGACTATCAAGTCAGTTAAACTAATATACCACAAAGTTTCCAATTACTTTTTGGCAATCTGTAGGATGGCATTCTTCCCACTGACCACCACAATAATGCACTGTGAATATTGGATTTCTTGGGGGTCTCCATGTTGAGAAACAATGTCCTGGAAGGACGATTCTTCTGCTGGTTTGGAAATAGAAGAGGAAGTACCAGGCTCCGCCATCTTCTTTGCTCTCCTTCTTCCTACATCACCTGATCTCGCATTGCGTAGGCAATCAAAACAAAAAGGGGAGGGGCTTTACTTTTTTACATGTTCTCCCTCCCAAAATAAGAAGGTAATTTTATCCTGATATAAAAGGGTTGCCTACCCTTATTCATTAAAGCAATGAAAAAGTCTGGCATAACACAGAAAATGTCTCCTAACTTCTTATTGCTCATACAGATTCTTATCATACCTTCCTTTGCCCTAAAGCAATGTCATCTGTGAGAAAAAAAAACACATTGCACCACTTTTTTAGTACAACCACTCTGGCAGCAGCCATTTTGCACAGTTATCCCAAAAATAGGCAGAGAGAGAGCTGTAGAAGTCAGAAAAATAGAATTTTGTTTCCTAATACCATTTTATCTTTTAGTACATTGCTGCCTGATTTATTCTAGTATTGGTGTCCAGTTGTGCATACTCCAAGAAAGGTTTAAATATGTCAGGTAAAAAATATTCTGTTCTTAGCACTAATAATGCGGCAAATCTACCGAAGCATGTAGTCCTGTAAGTCGATTTTTCACAGAGCAGAGGCAAAATGTAGACTGAACCAACCAGAAACTCAATGGCAGGTGTCAGGATGGAGAACAGAGGTCATACAGTGAATTTCAGTTCACAGATCTCCTATGTAAGATATAAACCTGTAAGCACTCTGGGAGCCCTGCTGGGTTCAGTACTGTCATTTACCAGTTAAAATTCAATCAAACAGCTTAAGCAAAGTGAAGAATTAAGGCCTAAAAAAACCCAGATGTTTAAAAAGAGCCTGCCACTGGTACTAAGCTATCATATAGGTGGCTATGCAGGCAACCTCAGTTTCAGAGTAACCTCAGTTAACCGGAATCGGCCATTCCCCGTGGGTGCCGGATATCCGAGGTTCTACTGTAATTAGTTACAGAGTATATATATATATATATATATATATATATATGTGTATATACAGAGAATAGACAGAGAGTTAATACCTTGCAGGGCAGTGGTCAAGAAGTAATGTATCAGTATCAGTGGGAGAATAAAACCCTTATGTATGATGTCAGTGAAGGGGAAAATTGCCCTGGGGTTGGTGGCCATATGGAGGAAGGAATGGCTTGGCACCAGAGGTCAGGGAGAGTATAACACTGGTGTCAGTGGGGAAAAGAGAGAATAATACATTTTTAGATGTATTTATTTATAAAAATCTGCTACAGTTTTTTCATCACTTCCTGTTCCTAACAGAGCCCCGGATAGCAGACAAATAGCAGTTTGAATTCTTCTTTCCTACCTAAAATGGTGCTCCATGGAGATGGGGAGGATAAAGCTTAGGTGCTCAGCGGGAGAAGAAAATCGCTTGATTCCTTACCTCTCTGCTGAAACTTTGCACCTTTTGTTTGCCAGAGTACTTTACACAAAGAGCTGGATGTTGGAAAAAGAGTCCCACACGATTTGGGTGGATTTGGATGATGTAACAGACAATCATGGTAAACATATAATCATCATATATTGACTAGTACATATCCTGGGGTTTAGGGCTTGTGTTAATGAGGCTTTTCAGTAATTTTCAGTAAATTCTAAATTTACTTAGCACTTTGAATTGATGTAATTGACAGAAGCTCTTAGCATGTATTCACTGCAGGTTTCATTTTATAAAGTCTATCTGTATTGCTCAGGATCAATTAGAAGGATTAAAGCGTCCATATTCCAGCTGTCATCTACCTTTGTCAGGTGTGAAGCTTAATGGCAGCTAAAGCACATGTGCTGAGTTTTTATTTGATACGTAATAAATTGGGCCCAAAAATCATTGTCTTTGAGAAGAAATGCAAAACTCACAGAGCAAACAGCAGCTGCCAAAGTAAATGAGTCCAGGTATTGTAAATCAAGACATGACCATATTTCATTGCCTGATTCAATCAGTTCAATTTATTCTGAGCAGCATGAAAGGAAAAACAATCTTCTGCGATTCCTCAGAGGAAGGGAGGGGGGATATGCTTTAGGGGAACTTATCAGATTTACTGCCGGTGAAACCAGTAATTTGCTGTCCCGCTGCTGGCTCCTCCGGTAGTAAAGACACAGCTTGACATCAAGGAAGTCTGACATTTCATGTACAAAATCCATCCTCTCTCCCTGTCTCTGCTACACAAGTGCACACTCTTCCCCTGAGCTGCCTCTCCAGTTTGCCAGCAGGCATAACAACTATAATAAAATATGCCATAATTGACATAAAGTTCATGGAATACAAATGGGACAGTTATGGATAAAATGTATTTTTAAAGAAACATTAAGATCATCAAAACTCCAATTATACTAAAACTTTACCCTACCGACTTATTTGTTATACTAAGACACGGCAGTGAAAATATTCATTAACTCCTTAGTGACCACAATTTTTTGACACTTTGTTAGCCAGGCCTAATTTAGCAGAATCAGTATGCGTCAGTTAATTTGACAATAATAAAATGATTAATTGGTTTCATAGCCGATCAGAGGGTTCCATATTCCTGGTTGCAAGATTATTTACCATTTTCACAGCAAGGGGATTTTACACTTAGTTCTAAAAAGTTATATTGTGGCCAAAAAGATGTTAATCAATTTTGTAAATAGTACTTATTGCCTAAGATGTTTGTACCAGCTCTTGAACATTCCATACCGCTATGCTCATTGCTGTAAGGACCTGTACCTGCATCTAGGGAATGCAGCTGAACAACAGACATTCACAGGGGCTCATTGGCACAGCATTCCATAGACACTGAAGTATCCACAAATCCACACTGCAGTTTGCAAAATCTGAACAAATACACCTTGAATATATTAACTCATCAAGAACCAGTACAGCCATAAAAAGTTGAACTATATTAAAAAAATTCACTTGCCTTGCCTTGAGCATGAAATCTGTCAGAAAGGTTGACTTTAAAATGAACGGGAGTTTCCATGGGTATGGTTTCACATCTGTGTTTTTCTTATATGTTTATGCAGAGATCACACTGACAGCCATTCATGGCAACCAATTACATAATAGCTGTCATGTTTGCAGCATAGTTTAGTAGAAAAACAAACTATGCTTTATTTACTATGCTTTTTAGCGCCAATAAGTTTGCTTTACTCCCATTATAAAAAGAGAGGAAAATGTGGAAAACAGTAATGCTAAGGGAAAAATTTATATTTTTATTGATGTTACAAAACCACATGGAAACTCACGTGCCAGTTAAAAGGATTTTGTGTATTGACTAGTTACTTTGTGCTACTCCTCTCTGGCTAGCAATAAGTGCGGCACAAGATCTGGACTGGCAGAACTGTTCCTGATACAGAGCACCACACCAAATACATGTTATCCTAATCAAGTCAAGCATAAAAGGTAAGGGATCAGATTTCTTAAGTTAAGGATGTTTTTTGAGGTTAAAAAAAGACAAATATATATATATACGTATTTATATAATAAAAAATTAGGAGTTAAGAATGTAAAAACCTAAAAGTGCTTTTTTGGTGGGGAAAGGACCCCTTATACTGGAGGGGGTTGGTGGAGACCGTAACATCCCATGTAGCTCTCCCTCCATAGTCCCTGGAGAGCGCTGGGGTGAGGTAAGGCTGCATGTGTCTGCGAGTCTCTGGGCACTGCTCCCCCCTCTGGTGAAGCTCATAAGATGGTGCAGTAGTACAAGTAACTGGACCAAGAGGTGGGAGCTGAGGAGGAGTCAGATGTCAGGAGGTCACAGGCATTGCCAGCGAGCGGGGGACAGGGCTGCGGTGGGGGCAGCGCTGTGTCAGGAGTAATGCGTATAATGAGGCGGTGCATGCACAGTGCCATTTTGCTGTGCTGGTTGGCGAGAGGCCATGTATTCCGTGTAACTGATTGTCACCTTCTCACTTCGATACCTGTGCCAAAAACACAGTGATACATGAAATGTTTAAACACATACTAATGTAAGGTGGTATGCAACTAAATATAAACATCTATGTGCTTTTAGTTAATGGGCATCAAAGTTTACTAACATACACATGGATTACCTACAATTTGCATACATCTTATATCTTCCATTAAAATGGGTCTTCGCGATACATGCCTCGCTCATGCATTTTTTTTGGAGTTGTCCACATATTGAGGATTTCTGGAACAGAGTACTGACATTTATAAACCATGAATCAAGGGATTCCTCTGAATCCTACAACATCTTTCTCAGAAACTCGTATAAAATAGGTTGGATCCCTATATGCTTACTGGCAGCAAGACAGGCTATTTTGGCAGAATGGATTCACCCATCTGCACCTAAACTACAGGGAGTAATTAAGGCCCAAGAGTGTATTTGACAAAGAAAGGTTTGAAGTGGAAAGGTCGGATGATTAACAGTTAACTTGATTTTTTTCAGATTTGGCACAAATTTACTGAACATGTGCTTGATGCTACTGAGAAAGCACAACATTTATGACTGATTTAAGTATTCTACTTTGGGTATTCTAAATAGATTGTCTTGATATAAAGCATTCTATACTTACATAGATCATTATATAAGGTTGTAATATGCAACAGACAGTAAACAAATTACTGAAGACTCTTGGGCAAATAATAATGTTGCCCCCCACCCTTTTTTTTGTTCCTCCTTGCTTTTTACCATAATATTTAGTATATTTTGTCTTGTTCTGATTATTCTATATCATAATAATAATTTTACCTTTTGGCATCCATGTTGATGGAAGATATAGTATGACAGAAGATGATTTTGTTCTGTTTATTGTTTTATATTTGTATTGTGCAAAAACTTTAATAAAAAAAGATTTATTAAAAAACAAATGGGTCTCCAGACAAAATTATTTTAATTATTACATATAACCTGGCTTACTCTTGCAGTTTATATCTTTCCCTTTGCAAAGTTCAACACCTTTTTATCTTTGAAGTTATAAGGATGGTGCTAACTAAGTGGATATGATAGCTCTGAAGTATTACAGGAAGTTGATATGAATGCAGGTTCAGATACTTTTGCTAGATTTTACTTCCTATCCTATACTGTATATTTTCTCTCCTTCCATGTCTCTGCAGCTTACCACTAATTGTCTTGCAGGAGCTTTTCTTACCCCAATCTGATAATCAGTCACATTCTGCCTGTGCCTGTTCAAACTGATTTTCATGGTATCATCCACTGCATTCAATATTTCACTCTATAATCTCCTGTGCTTTATAATGTATTTCAACTCTGAGCCCCTTGCTGCTACTTTGTCACCATTTTTGAGTTTCTTTGCCTTTGACATCCTGTACTCCCTATTTCTTTATAGTGTTAAACGTTGTCATTGTAAAACAGATAATAAATAACACCTGACATCAGACACATATGCAGTCCAGAAATGGCTAAGCTTCTTATTGATGAAAATGTGTCATCGCTGCTGCAAGCAGCTGCACCAAGACTAAAAACATCAGAATACCGGGTGTATTTTCAGGGTTTTTTTTTTTCAGGAAGGAACACATTTTGAGCACACCTCTGTGTAAAAGTAGTAAAATTATTATTATTGACAAAAATCTTGTAATAAGAACTAGTGTTATTTGATACAGTTACTAACCTTGTACACTTGGGGTGGAGAAACTTACCTTGTGAGTTTGATGCTTTTCCTAAACTCATTAGTAATAGGAGCTTTAAAGCCACCTTTCCTGAGGAGAGAGTCTATTGTCTGAATCTGATCCCAGTCTAGGAGAAACACATTTATATTAGGATGAGCAAACACTTAAAGAGTGCAATTACTGCTTAGCGACAACTCTTTCCATCACTTTCAGATGCAGATCGCATAGAAAAATCTGCCAAAGCTGCACAGATGGAAACACAACTGAATAATTCATGGATTTGTTGCCCACAGTAACTGGTTAGATTCCTGGTATGTTTAACAATGTAATCTGATTGGTTGTTATCAGGAAAAGCTCCACATCTATTTCAGTTATCTTTTTTTCTTGGGCTTGGTTCTTAAACACAAAAGCATAAAAAAACAGATCACTTGCCCATAATAGCCAACTAGACTCTTCATGTATTGCATATACAAGGATGCCAATGGATGCTATAGACACAACTATAAATATATTATGCTTCTATAAATATGGATAACAAAATGAGTGTGCCAGAAAATGTGTGTTATTTTTCAGAGCCAATACTCCTCTTCAAATACATTATTAGGTATTTTCAGTGAATATATGTAAAGCATAATGGCAGTAAAACATTATAGCCAATCTATGTGTGGTAAAGATAAAGACATGAGACACTGAAATAGAAAAACCTTGTTCCTTGGCTACTTCTGGCAGATAGGTGGCTGTGCGTTTTACTCCTTTCTCATTTAGAAACTCAATCCGGATCCCATGGACTCCAACCTGAATAGGAAAATTACAGAGTTCAAGTTTTTGGCTTGAAAATGATTAATAAATGTTTGTTGGGGTATAAGGTATATGTCATGTCACAATATAAAAATAAATATTGCAATCCAGAGGATGTATGATGCTTCTTGGAAGGCTATACCGGCAGTGCAATTCAGAGAAATGTTCTTCCGACACTTCCACAAAAATTACATTTCTCCCAAACTAGCCCATATCATGGGAATATCTGAGTCAGATAAGTGTCTATAATGAGGAACACACGCGGCATCCCTCTATTACAAACTATGGGAATGTCGTCTGATAAAGCGATTCTAATATCAATTGACCAATTACATGCAAACTCATTTATTAATTTGTTTGCTCCCTACCCCAGAATGGGCAAATTATGGTATGGTCGCGAGATATGGGAATTACTTGTTCAGACAGGCGAGGCAATTAGCGCTCCTATTATCTGCAGTGGCTAAAAATACAATTCTACATTGGCCCCCACCCCGTCAGTTCTTAAAACTAAAAACTCAGTTATATAACTGTTTCCCCACACCTCTTGGTATTCATACAGAATGCTGGAAGGTGACCCCCCATTGGACCTTTTTATTTTTTTATTACTCCTCTTACAGATTTAAGTGGGTGCAAATCTGTTTATCCTGCTATGACTGGAACAAAAAAACATTTCAGTATAACATATGTTACCATAGCCAACCAGGAAATGCTTTAATATATAACAATGTTTCAACCCTTAAATCCCTGTACACTTTTACACTGTTGTAATTTATTCTTTCTTAAATTGTAAGCTGTATCTGTATATTGTTTCCAATGTTAACTAAAATAAATGTACCGTATTTTAAATAAATATTGCTATACACAAGCCAAGTAGCAAACTTATAATGTAAAATGCTGACATCATTATCTGCATGCTTATTCCTGCAAATCTCCTAAAAGAGAACAATGACAAATTGGTTAACTTTACAACTTGCTAAGTCTTCCTTAGAGATGTGCACACAGTAGTACTACACCCTGTAGCACTGTAAAATAATTGCAGAATTCTATGCATCACATGACAGTCCTCTGCTGAATGCACATACTCATGTACAACTGATTAGAGCGAAAAACATATGATATCCATATTTTTTTAGGATTTACATTACAAAGGTTTTGTTTACAAACTTGCCTTCTCTCTGTAATAGTTATTCACTGATGTGCTAGTAGTGATTCTTAGATTATCACTGACTGCACATAATTAAATATCCTTTAGCAGGAAAGGGCCTTATCTATATGTTTAGCTGCGTGCTGGGAGTTTAGGTATAGTGAACCTGTACTCTAAAAAATAGGATAAAATAAATGTTATGTTGCATTGGAAACATCTATTTTAGCTCCAAAGCATACAAAAACATACTTAAGTGCAACTCTCTCTATCTAATATCAAACCCGAGTACTGGCCGGAAGGTGCCCGCCAAAATCTAATAAAACAGAGACATTCACAGTTGATATTTCTAGGGATTTTAAGGAGCTCCCTGGGTTAAGTGGCATGATGGTAAATTTAAAAACCTAGGCAATAAACATTTAAATACAAACTAAGATCTTATTTTAAAGATAAAATCAAGCTCATATCAATGTCATATCATATAAATGCCAAAATTAGCATTTTGTATTGTATGCAGAACCTCTAATAGAAATTCCCACGGGCTCTTTTTCATTATATTTGCAGCTTTGGAGCTCATGTTTAACCTAATTTATTCCTCTTGTCAAAATTAAAAATTCTAAAGCTGTAAAAGTCATTGCCGGTGTAGTCTGTGCAAGATCAGTAACGGATGTGCAGTCATTATTCGTAACCTGTTCTGTGGTCTGCTGTGCCCACCAATATGAAGAAGAAATGTAGACAGCAAGGGGGTGTATTTATCAGTGGGTAAATTAAAACATAAGCCCTGTGAACATTGAAATGTTTCATTTTAAAATTTCCTTCCTGTTCAGGATAAATCTGTGGTTAAAGTAAAACTGATCATAAAGAGAACCTGTCAATGTTACTGCTACTTTTCACAGACAAGGTTCCTATTCAATACAGCTCCTTCCCGATTCCTTGAAATGATGTTGGGCCTAGGACAGGCACCTCATTGCAGAAACATTATTTTATTTAAAATTAGGAATTTTTGTTTTTCCTTTTTAGACATTTAAATCAAGCAATTATTATAACTGCAAAAAATTATTGTCATTCTCTAGCTTCGCATAGCACCTCAGGCTGTATCATATTGGGTACAATATCTCCCAAGTATTTTTTATTGTTATCAGCGATATAAATTAAAATGAATAAAACATTTTTTGTCAGGTATATCTCTTTTCATTGGTCTTTTGTAAAAAGCCCGTTTACACACATCCATGACTAAACCCCAGACTAAAGATTTTAGTGACCCATCCCTTACCGCAGTATCTGAGTGCAAACTTGTGCCTTAGAAAAGACTTGAAAATCAGGAAGGGGGCTTTCTAGACTATTTATAGACGATTACAGAGGCAGATTGAAATGGAAAATCATTTTTGTCATTTTTATTAACATTACATTATAAAAAAACTCATGTAGCAATTTAATATACACACACACTAAAGATTCCTTTTAAAGGTACTAACTATATACAAAGTATACTTCCACTGATTGTCTTGCAAGGCCACACAAAGATTACATATGTAAGTTTGCTCACCTCCCAATCTAGAAAGTCGCATACATCCTCAAAATTGGTGAGTAGAGACACGGAACAGGACAGCTTAGGAAGTTCCTCGCGAGTTAGTGGAGGAAAGCGGCTGTCCTTAAGAGCACTGCAGAATGAAAAAACAAAGTAATTGAAATATACATTTGGCTCTGTAAGCTGAAGAACAGTATATTGACAAATGTATTTCACCTTGTCCTGCATTTAAAGATTCTGGATTTACAACTGTGATTTTAAATGCTAAGAATTATCATTTTATCTACCCGGTATGTATCTGTATCAACCATATATGAGGAGTTTATTGCCAACTAGTAAAACTAAAGTAAAAAATGCTCAATCAGACAGGAGCTGTCCTTTCTGCAATATTCACTGCTACCTGATCACTATGGGAAACTGTCCAAAAAAGCTGAGCTGCACATGTGCGGCTTAGCTTTGGTTGCCACGATACCTGGAAATCCCTCCACTTGTTGGGGCTGAAAGAACTCCCGTGTACCTGCGCCAGTATCACCCCATCCCAGCTCAGCCAAACAAGATGGGCAATGATTGCAAGGAGGAAGAGAAGATTATAGCAGCGCCCTGTGACAGAACCAGGACAGGTGAATAAAGCAGGTTTAGTTTCGCTTTAACTCCAGCTGCTATTCAAAGACCTGGGACAATTTAAAAATACAATGCAAATAAAAAAAAAAAAAATTGTTGCAGTACATAAGAAATTAAAAAAAAAAACTTTAGAAAAAAAAAACCACACACAGATTTGAGATGGTAATTTGGTTTAGGTAGGTGCATACTGGGAATGGAGGACATGATAGGTTAAAAGAACTGGTAGCATCTAACTGCATTACCCTTCTCCTCCACTGCCATTTCCTAGTAATAGGTCACAAATACTTAGCCAAGATAAGAATATCTAAGGATAAGGGTGGTATAAAAAAAGGGGTGAGGCCCCTAAATGTACCCATAACTTCAACTATACCTAACGGCTCTGATATACTATCAGAAATCCAGTTACAATGTGATGCATGGCCTTCATAAAGTAGACTAGATTGAGCCTACCTGAGAGTGCCAACACTGCTCCGAACTCAGGAACAATTGAGCATGCCACATCAAAACCAACAGCTATTTTAACCCTCCCCTACTTTATACAAAAATGGATTTAGATATCAGTTAAACTTGCTAATTAAAATCTGTTGTGATGTTGGTACCTGGTTAAGGTGTATTCCCTGAGACCTGAGTGTAGATTCATGGCCGAAAAGGTCCCAATACAGCCACGAAGACGTTTGTCACGTCCAGCTTTCCATGTAACAAACAATGGACTGGAAAAAAGAAAGGTGAATAAAAGAACACTGAATACGACCCACAAAAACACATGGAATGCAATATTTTACGAATATACAATTTTCTAATGATTGCATTTCTCTAATAAAAGTTTGAATATACTCACTGGTATAATTGGCATATACACTAACTGGTCAGAAAAACAGAAACCCTGTTCAGTATTTGTAATCTGACTTAATTACCAGTATAATACCAAGAGACTTGTTGCAGCCAGTTTTACAAAACTAATGGACCCCTTTACAATGATATACAATCAGGTGTTGATGTTACTTCACTCATTGCAATGATTTAAGTATATCACTTTGTACAGAGGTACATTATATGTTCAGATAATATCCACACAGAGAATAAGTAGTAGGGGGGCACAGTAGGAAAGCCTACATTTGCAAGATGCCTCTATATTCCCATAAACGTAATCAGTAAAATCATTAAAACCACTGACAGATCAAGTCAATATCATTAATTCCCTTGTTAAATTGACACCTTTCCAGGGGCAGGATATATTAGAAAAATCGGCATGCCCAAAGGTTTTAAGAATACTGACAAACGCAATATACTGATACAGGATGACTGCATCTAGACTAATGGGGTGTTTACAACATGTACAGATTGGTACCCACCAAAAGTGGTTCAAGGAAGGAAAACCAATGAAATAGTAACAGGATCATGACAGCTCAAGGATCACTTAATGCTTCATGCTTGTCATGAGATGGGCGAAAAAACACACAATGCACCACAGCTTTCTGTGTATGGAGTTGTGTGGTGGCAGACCAGTCTGAGCCCCTATAAAAACCCCATCTGCAGCAAAAAGCCCCTACAATGGGCACGTCAATGTCACAACTGGACCATTACCAGTGAGATACAGGAATCTGATCCAATGAATTACATTCTCTTTAAGATTATGTGGCTGGCCATGTACGCGTGATTCGTTAATACAGAAAAAAATGGCAGCAGGATGCAGTATAGGAATTTAGCATTTTGACAGAAACAGTGTGACCTAAAAGATTTGCTGCCAATGTTTGGTGCCAGAAACCACAGGTCACCTCCAGAAGTCTAGTGCAGTCTCTGCCTTGATGGAAGAATGGTTTAGGTGACACAAAAGAGACCCACATAATATTTAGCATATGGTTTTATTGTTTCAGCTGATTATTGTATATATATATATATATATATATATATATATATATATAAAAACTCATGCCAGTCAAGCATTGTGATTATAAAGTTCATGTAAATTCATCTAAAGTGTGTATGTACCAGCTTCCCTAGAGTGTAGAAATAGACACTGTCATGATATATCAAAGGAGGCTGCCATTACTAAACTCTCCTTTGAAAATGCTACTTGTCATCATACTGATGTGACACTCATTTACAGCATGCTTGTTGAAAGACGTTGACATAAAAACATACCAAAGTCTGACAAAGCCAGGCATCTAGCATTTTTAGTAAGTGGCCTGCAATAGCATACCCATTTAGATTATTATGTTTACCAGCAAAGCAATTGCAAAATGCAGTTGCAGCTGCAGATTTTTATTAAACTTCCACATATAAAATTAACAAGGATTAGTCACAGCTAATTTTGGAACAGAGTTACTATTTTTTGGCCACTGTGTATATATCTAGATGTATAGAGAAGACAATATACATTTAGTTTTCAAGGTTAATTGAGCATTTGTCATATTACATGGGTAAACACTTGTCAAACACATACCAATGGGACAAAACTTTGCAAATAAGCAAAAAAAGTGATAGCTGCAGTGTCTGTATAAGGAGTCACCAATGAAAGAAACAATAGATAGACTTACTAGGGGTCATTAGTGAATCGTGGCAGCCGTGGCTGTGGAAAGCCATGCAGGTGACAATACAGAACATCAAAGCAGTAGCAGCCCATTTCAGCTGTCACCACCAACTGCTCCCTGCTACTTGTGGTCCCGTTGGGACGGGAGAGTGGGGTGAGGGCACCTGGGCCCACCGTCTTGTCCTCAGGAGGCTGGCAGTTATGAGGAGCTGGGGTCTGCTGGGTACTGCCTGCTGGAGAAGGACACAATTTGGGTTTCTTCACTCCGCAGCAGCCTGAAGATGGCTTGTTCTCTGCAGTCGATACACAGCGTCTCTTCCCCATGCTGTGACACACCCTGTTCATAACACCAAGAGAACACATCAACATCCATACTGGAATCTGTTAATACTGGGCCACATGCTCAAAAGAGACAGTTTTTACCCATGGCATACAGATACCCCAGGAAAAATAAGAAAAGTAGTCTATGAGCACCAAAAACTCTTCTTCTGTCAAAGTTTTTGATACATGAGGCTCTCAGTGAACAGTATATAAAGCCTTGTAAAAACAATAATAATACTAATAATAAAGTAGATCTAAACCTTCACTGGATGGGGTTGAATTTGCTAAATTACTGCTAACAATGTTTTTTTTTTTTTTATTTGTAACTGTTATCTTACTCTCATTTTTTTTTCCATCTTTGCAGTCTTTTAAAGAAATTTTCCTGTTTACACGCACACCATGTCACTGCTTAGGACAAGCTGGCTCTAACAAAGGCTGAACATTTATACATATATGACAGGATGGTCATTTATAGGTGATTTATTAAGGCTGGAGAGAATATACTTTCATCAGTGAAGTTGAGTGATCCAGCAAACCTGGAATTGATCTGGTCCAGTATTTAAAACATTTGCTAGTAAATATCAAATGAAAATGTTGAAATCCATTCCAGGTTTGCTGGATCACCCAGTGTCACTGATGAGCCTCTTCAGCCTTGGAGAGCTTTAATAAATCAGGGCCATAGTGTTCCTGCTGGAAACATGTGCAATGCAGTGACAATCAATTGGGGGACAGGGACGAAGCATTGTCACCCTATAAAAAAAGGAGGTATTATTTTAATTTAAACTGCAGAATTAAAAATATTGGAAATAGCATGTGATGCCGTATATTAGATTTCAGGGATTGGTTGAAGATTTACTAGTGAAAACTAGCTTAGTTTAGTGCAAAGCAAACTAATTCAAAGCAATCACTAAGAATTCACTTGACTAAAGTTAATGGTAAATGTGAGGATGTTGATTGGTTGTTAGGGGCACTACCTGTTGCTCCTTGCCCTTCTTTCTGAAAAATACTTTATGAACATTACTCCTGTATTCACATACTGTCACAACATCATGCAGAGATTTCATGTTCCCCAAAAATTGACATTCTAAAGTTTATAGCACAGACACAGCTATATACACCACAGGGCCAATATGGTCTAAAGCTGATTAACCAGTCAGTATAATTTGGGGGTGAGAGAAGACTGGCACACAAATTCCCTGCTTTATCCATTCTCTCCAAGACTGGGGGATATAGACTATCATGGTTGAGAACCTGAGTGATTCAGCAAAAATGGATTTCATAAAAATCATTTGCTATTATCTGGCAAAAGTTTTCAGTCCTGGAGCAGATCCATTCCTGGTTTACTGGATCACCCAAGTTCTTCCATTGTAATCTATTGTCTCCAGTCTTTGGAGTTTTATTAAATCAGGCTCAATGATGCCAAGATAAAATGCACAAGACAAGCGTGCTGATTGGTTTCCTTACTGCCTATTCCAAAGTAATCTGTATGAATATGCCCTCTGCCTAAGCCACCCGTCAGTTTCACATTATCTGAATATGAAGGGTGCAAGAACAATAAAGTCTGGTAATTGTTGCAAAGACTTTGAGAATGCTGAACAAGCAACCATTTTATGACCACCATCATTCCCACCAACACAAATCAGTCCACAGTAATGATATAATAAACATATGAACCACCAGGATGAGACCCGACTCATAATATCCAACGCCACTCAGAACTCATAATACGGGTTTGTGTGGATGCTGGCTTCTTTTATTACTAAGGGGCTCCAATGGTGAGACTCTCCAACTAAAACAATCTATTTCCCCAACTGCTGTGACCATTTTACATTTAATAATGGCGTCTTTTCCCCCTGGTATAATATTCACTATAAGTATATACAATGTATTAAGAAGTTTTCAGGCATACAGCACCTTCATGATGGCATTGTGGGAATGGGAAGCTTCTGCAGAGAAAACTCCTTCTCTGATACATCATGTCCATGGGATAATTATTTGAGCAGTGCTTGAAATATTCACTTTAAAGAAATAAACTTACCCGCACAATTGGAAACTATTGGGGGTCTTTATCTAAGAAGTGGCTGTAGCATTGGACAAACAACTGTCAGACTTGTAAATCAATGGGAGCATACCTCCCGTAGCAACCAATCAGATCCTGGCAACTAGGGAAACAACTGCTTCTGGTAGTTTGTGCTGCCCATAGCAACCAATCAAATCCTTGCAACTCTTCTTCTAAATGCAATCTGAGGGGAGATACTGCAATATAATACGGATTAATATGTGAGCATATGCTGTGTGAAGCAAAGGATTGGTATAACGGAACAAAATATACACATTGGTGTGAGTGATGTTCTTTAATACTGTTTATGTACTGGGAATGCAAATCATACAATTATTACATTATAGACACTAAACAAAATAATTCAGTAAAGATTTGTGTGCGTCCCACTATCATTCCCTTTTTTTCACTAAATTATAGCATTTTAGCACATTGAATGGAGCTGGAGCAATGCCCAGACAGAGAATACTTACTTTCTACAGAAGCCAAAAAATTGTACTATTGGATCTATTACTAATTCTAGTTGGAAAATGGCTTTTTTTTTTCATTTTACCACCAGTTTCCAAATATGACTGGCTCAAAAACAGGGCAGTCTCTGAATATGACTGGCTCAAAAACAGGGCAGTCTCTGAATATGATTGGCTCAATACCAGGGCAGTCTCTGAATATGATTGGCTCAATACCAGGGCAGTCTCTGAATATGATTGGCTCAATACCAGGGCAGTCTCTGAATATGATTGGCACGCCAACAGAGCAATCTCTAAAAATGATAGGTTCTCCACCTGGGCAGTCTCTGAATATGATTGGCTCAATACCAGGGCAGTCTCTGAATATAATTGGCTCAATACCAAGGCAGTTTATAAATACGATTGGCACGCCAACAAGTCAAACTTTGAAAATGATTGGAACTCAAGTAGAGGAGTCTCTAAATATGATTAGCTCTCTACCAGGCCAGTCCATTAATTATGATTGGGACCCCACCAGGGCATTCTCTTAATATGACTGGCTCTCCACTGGGGCAGTCCTAAATATAATTGGAAATCCACCAGGGCAATCTCAGAAAACAATTTGTTGACACTATATTTATGGCCAGTTTAAGAGAATAGAAATTCCTGGATGTTTTTCCACATAAACAGTATATAATATTATGTATATGTGTTAGTTAACACCTTACAATTTCATATCTAAACCAGAAAATACACCAAAAAAGACTGTGTATATGCACATCAATAAATCAACCAAAAAAACACAGAACACACTCTGCTTCTTCAGGCACAGAGATCCCTAAATCTGATCAAACTCTTTAAATATATAGGTTGTTAAAATGGAATTACAGTATTCTATAGCATAAAGTAAGAACTACCGGTATGTTCTCCTTTTTGCCCATACAGTTACCCTTTATGCCTATGTACCAAGGTAATATCATCTATATATTGATTGATACTTGCAATATACTCAAGTCACACCAGTAGATGGTGCTATGTCCTCCATGTACAGTGCAATACAAACACATGTTGTCAGAGAAACAATGAGGACACGGCTCCATCTACTGGTGACCAAAAATAGTGCACAAATAGTGCAAAAAAAAATAAAATAAAATGTAAGAGCAAGTGATCCATAATACATTAATTACCTGAAAAGTACAAAATTCTTCAAACCTTAAATAGGGGTGAAAAAGATAAACAGACTGTGCCCAGGTAATTTTATTTTACCCATTTTTAACTAAATATATTCCAAACAACATACAGTGGATGTATTTTTTCACATTGATTTCTTTGGAACTTCTGTTGATAACTGCAATGAACAAGTGGACTTTGTTCCATGACATGTTATCCCTCTCCCTCCCCATATGATAGATCTAAAAGGTAAGACTACTAATGAAAATTACTATATGGGAAGCACCGACAAATCTAATAGAAAGGTTCAACTATAAATATATTCAAATATTTTAACTATTGTAAATGTGATTCTGTTAAAAAAGGTATCAGGTTATTTCCTATTTGTTAGCCCCAATTTTAAGACCTTACATTTTTATTTCTATCTTTAGGGGTAAAAAATAATTTGCTTTTATTTCTTTGACCTACAGAGGTGCATATACACTGTTGGATGTATTTTCTAATTTAGTTTTAGAGATATTTTAGATTTTGGGTGAGGTCTAATGATTATAACAAGTACAAGCAGACACATTATTAGTAGATGACAGTCCATGTTTCCAGTTAGTATTCTGCAGCCAGATATGTTGTATACACTGCACAAAGAACACCCCCAGCCTGGCATGAATTTAGTAGAGGCTTATCTTGTATTATATTGAAATGCAAACCTGACATTTTGCATGTCATTTGTGAATAGGCATTTTGCAATACAAGCCTTGAAGATAGAGCCATCAGCTATTTAAACTCATTTCCTGGAGATTACAGGATGTAATTTAATCTATAGCAATGCTATTTAAAACTCATTCACGCAGAGCTTCTACCAACGGGCTGTAAGAAAAAATATGCACTTAAAAAAAAAAAAATGAAACCAGCAACCATTGAACGCCATAGAAGCTGCAAGTTCATTTATACTACTGATATTCAGCATGTGTTTCTGCCACTCCATGGGGTAGAATATATCACCATGGAACTGTTTGTATCAAATCAATGGATCAGATTCAAACATAATGGAAAATGACATTTAGAGAATGAAAATTTGAATCTGATATAGTAATACAGATAGCTGTCCTTTTAGACTTTTCAATAAATAAATTTAATTTAGCTCAGTTGGGTATGAAACTTCAGGTTCATGTCAGGTGGGCCTTTTGTGTCCTGACTTACAATGTATGTCCATGCAAAAAAAAAAAAATGATATCCAGTACACTCTCTAAATACATAAAAATACCTGTTGACATGGCATAAATACACTCAGGTTCTAAGTCCTGGGTAGGCTAACAACAGCATTTTTTCAACAGAATGATGTCAGAGCTCCCTGTTGTAATTTGCTCAACTACACAATCCACCCTCCTAGTCTATTCTCTGCAGAAGAGTTTCTGAACCAGGCTTTCCTAGAACCTTAGAGGTGGGCTGAGCTGGCTAGGGGTTCCTGGAGCAAGATGCAGTTTGTGCCTCTCAGGTCAGTTTAGTTGACACCAATGATCACTATTGGTATAGTAATTTTATTTTATTTATAGCAGGGAGTCCCTAAGACCTGAAGGGTTTCAAGGGTCCCCCCATGTTATAAGTGTCATAGAAGAATATTTACCTGTAGTCCCAATATAAGACTGGAAGGACTTTTAAGGTTCCTTAAGATATCACTAGATATGTGTGCACTAAAAGCTCCTAAGTTCTAACAAGGTCATCAGATATTTTGCATGTAGTGAACAAAATTATCCTATTTCTATGTTTAAATAAACAGAAAGTTTATTGTTATGGGGTAAATACAATTTACTACTGTAACATCCTCCTCTCTGGTATTTCACTAACCCGACTCTCTCCTCTACAATCTATTATGAATGCTGCAGCCAGACTCATCCATCCTTCCCTCCGCTCCTCTTCTGCTGCATCTCTTTGTAGTTCCCTTCACTAGCTTCCATTTCACCTGAGAATCAAATTCAAGCTCCTGTGCTTTCCCTTCAAATCCTTCCACAGTTCTTGTCCCACTTACCTTTCTGACCTGATAGAAAAATACCCCCTAGCTGCTCTCTCCGCTCCTCCAATGACCTACCAATGACTTCCTCACTCATACCCTCATCACACGCACGACTCTGAGACTTTTCTAGAGCTGCCCCGACTCTCTGGAATGGTCTTCCTCGTCATTTTCTGCTTGCTCCTACTTTCTGTTCATTTAAAAGAGCACTCAAAACCCATTTTTTCAAACTTGCCTACCCATCTTCATCTGCCTCCTAAAATCCTAAATACTTCCCACTACTACATATCTCCCCTCCTATTGTGTGTTACTTTGGGGGAGGGTCCTCCTAATAAATGTACAGCACTGCATAATATGTCGGTGCTATATAAATCCTATTTATTAATATTATTTTTATTATTATTAATAATAATAATAATAATAATAATAATTTAAAGCAAGATTTCAGATAAATAGAATAGAATGCAATACATCCCCAGCCTGTGATTGTGTTAGTGATATAAATATAAAATAAATAAATATGGAGCACATTACCTAATCTCTTCATGCCTTTTAGCTATCTTTCCAGCAACATGTTTCTCATCAGCTTTCATACTGCGTCTTATTATCACACTTCAGTCCAGAAGGACTGCAAAAGGCTGATACTTGACTCAATGTGGGTAGTTACACCACCACATGTTATTTTGTAATAATAAATACATAGCTTCTTTCATTTGTCAATGTTACAATGTAATCTACCCTGCTGCCTATAGGTCCCATCTTGATTGGCCAGAATGGAATAATGTTACTACTACTTATGTACATGAGAGTTCATTTGTTCAGGCACTAAGATATACCAAGACTGTAGTTGCATGCACAGCTCAGTGTACTTTCTATAGAAGATTGTGAACATGCAGATATGTTTTTTTTTCAGAAGGAACATAAAAAACCATGCCTGCTCACAATTTCTCATTTTGATTAGGCTTTAATCCCTATCATGCAGTAATGAGATCCCAGCATCAAAAGGAATGGATTTGAGATATAGGCCCTGATTTAGTAAAGCTCTACAAGGCTAGAAAAGATACACTTTCATCAGTGAATCTGGGTGATCCAGCAAACCTGGAATGGATCTGGTCTAGAATTGTTTAGACTAGTTTGCTGGATCACCCAGCTTCACAGAATAAAGTGTATTTATTCCAGCCTTGGAGAGCTTCGGTAATTCAGGGTCATAGTGTGTGTGTGTTTACCTAGTGGTAAAGACGAAAACAGTGAGGACTTTCCCATAAAATTGAAATCAATTAAAAAAAACAACACATTTTTTTCAATATGTAAAAGGGATAACCATGTTAAAAACATGATGATATGTGTACGTTAAGGGTGCTTTTAATGAGTAGGGGTGACACATGGCAGGGATTATTACTGATGTAATGATTTTAGTAATAGACTCAGGATGTTTTTAGGAGAGGTCATTAGTGGCTGACATACTGCATAATTCCAACCTGTATAGAGACATCCATGGAATATCTATGGATAGAATCTGTGGATGGAATATGGAAAGGTTTAAACTTTCCCTGCCAGTTCATTTTTTGAAGTCTGTGCACGGTTGGTCAAATTCCATTTTTTATTTTCTGTCTCATATTGAAGTGAGAGAATTGCCTCACCATCGTCCTGGGAATACCTATAAATTTGGATTGCCATAACTTTCTATCTTGATGACAATTGTCACCAGGACAAATAGGGTGGATATTGTAAAAGCGGGGGGACAAACAAAAAAAAAAGGTCTATACCTCTATTCAAAACTAAAAAAAGGTGTCTGTTCATTTTTTTTTATTAATTGTAGACATTGTTACTTGTATACAAGTATTCTAACAACAGAGTATTTTATGTGTTATATTTACCATAATCAGTGGGATAAAATCCTGACTGTCTCTTGGAGCTAATGCTAGGATCTTCTGTACCAAACACTTTCTTGTGTTTGATGGCTGACTCTTCCTGCTCCCTGCTGTGGCTCCACGTCAGGGTAGGGTGACAATCTTCCCACTGACAACCACACTAATGTACAGTGAGCTGTGGATATAGGAATTACAGCAGCGGTTCCCCTATGTTATAAAAGGGAGGAAACACAGTTTTTGGAGGACCACTGTACAATGCTAGATTTTCACACAAGGCAATCATGATTATTCACCTTGGGTGACAATTACATGTACATAGGTCATCACACCACGGTGCATGGACGCAAATACACGAGTGTTGTGGTGCATTGGTCTGTGAACATGCCAAACACAGCGTGTCAACACACACAGAACAGTGAGAATGGAATCCTAATAGGCCCTAAGGTGGATTCACACTTGTCAATAATGGGTATTTTAATACCCTTCAATGTTTTGTGAATTGTGGTGCACTCTCCATAAATATTGCAGGTGTGAATGAATAGATTCTAAATTGATATTAATAAACAGTACACATTGCAAACTCCATTGGCACTGCTATGGTTTGCCCCACCCTCGGCCACCTCTGCTGGACAGCATGGTTTATATCTTAATCTGCATACATTATTAATAAACATTATTTATATAGCACCATCATATTCCACAGCGCTGTACAAAGTACATTGTCTTGTCACTAACTGTCTCTCCAAGGAGTTTACAATCTAATATCTTTACTACAGTCTAAGGTCAATGTTGGAGGGAAGCCAGTTAACCTAACTGCATGTTTTTGGAATGTGGGAGGAAACCGGAGTACCCGGAGGAAACCCACACAAACACGGGAGAACCTGCAAACTCCATGCAGATACAGCCCTGGCTGGGATTTGAACCTAGGACCTAGTGCTGCAAAGGCTGTAGTGCTAACCACTGAGCCACCATGCTGCCTAATGTACATAAAGCCATGAAAAAAAGAAAAGGAAATAAAATAATATATTGAATATTAAATATAAAACAGATGATCAGTGTCATGAAAGGTCCAATAGATGATGAGTGTCAGATCCAACGTATGATCGGTGTCAGGAATGGTGAGACACCAGACCAATATCAGGGACAGATATGACCGCTGATCTGTGTGGAGTTTGGTGTGACATATGATAGGTGTCACAACTGGTGTAAACCAGGATCAGCTTAAGGATAAAGGAGACAGATGATAACAGTTGAGATAGATGTGACAGTTGTTTAATGTCAGGATTGGTGTGACAGAAGATCAGTGACCGTATCTTTGTTGCAGATGATTTGTGTCAGGATATGTGACAAAGTATCAGTCTCAAGAAGAATGTGACAGATGAGCAATGTCAGGACAGATGTGAGTCATGATCAGTGTCATGACAGATGATAAATGTTAGGATTGGTGTGGCAGATGATCAGTGATAAATTTGGTGTGACAGATTAACAGGAGATTGGTGCCAGGATATGTGACAGATGCTCAGTGTCAGAAAGGGTGCAATAAATAATCACTGAAAGGATTGGTTTGACAGATGATCAATTTCAAAACTGTTGTGACAAATGACCAGTGTCGGGATACATATGACAGATGACTGATGTCATGTTTAGTGTGACGAATGATCATTGTCATGAGTGGTGTTCCACATGATCAGTGTCAGGATAGGGATGACAGATAAAGGTCAGGATAGATATGACAAGTGTTCAGTGAATGGGTTAGGTGTGAAACTGAGATTTGTGTGACAAGCTGAATCAGGAGAGATTTGACAGATGATTATTGACAGGACAGATAGTTGTGACATGACAGATGATTAATGTCAGGCCAGATGGTTGTGACATGGCAGAGGATTAGTATCGGGACAGATGGTCATGACATGACAGATGACTAATGTAAGGACAGATGGTCGTGACATGACAGGTGATTATTATAGTGTCTAATGGCCGTGACATAATAGATGATTAGTATAGGGACTGATGGTCGTGACATGACAGATGATTAGTTTAAGGACAGATGGTCTAGACATGACAGATGAATAATGTCAGGACAGATGGTGGTGACATGACAGATGATTAATGTCAGGACAGATGGTTGTGAGATGACAGATGATTAGTATGAGGACAGATGGTCGTGACATGACAGATGATTAATGTAAGTACAGATGGTTTTGACATGACAGATGATTGTCAGGACAGATGGTTGTGACATGACAGATGAATGTCAGGACAGATGGTGGTGACATGACAGATGATTAATGTCAGGACAGATGGTCGTGACATGACAGATGAATAATGTAAGTACAGATGGTTTTGACATGACAGATGATTGTCAGGACAGATGGTTGTGACATGACAGATGATTACTATAGGGTCTGATAGTCGTTACATGACAGATGATTTGTATAGCGTCTAATGGTCGTGACATGACAAATGATTAGTATCGGGACAGATGGTCGTGACATGACTGCAGACCTGATGAAAGGACAGGGATGCCGGCCATGCTGTAAAGATGTCAGTGTGATCGGTGCACACAGCAGCGCCGTGTTCCGGGCAGTCCCCGTGTGACACTCATTTGGCAGTCGCCATGAATACATCTCCCACACTGCAGACACAGTACATGTGTGTTCATGGTGCACCTCTAACATATACACACATCCAAACTCTCACCCGGTGCTGGTTCCGGTTCCGGTCTTTTCCAGCCGTCAGCCCGGAGTCTGCCATCCGCAGCCGAACCGAACCGGGCCGTACCCAACCGGAACCGGAAGACAGCTGTCTGCGCGTCACCGTAGCGGATCGCCAATAGAAAGCCGCAAGTCAATCATCGGAGCAATTTTCAGACGCAGGATAGGCATGTCAGTGACCAATCAGAGGAGGCAGGGGGCGGGGCTAACAGCTCCATTCCATCACTTCTTGTTAGAGGCTCCGGACAGGTGCCGGGCGGGGTTATAGCGGTACCGCAGAGCCAAGCGGGTTGACACCATACGTCATACCGGATTCCATCCCAGAAGTGTGCTAAGATTATTCATTGTTCAACAAAGGCATTGGCCCATTCCACGGGTCCATTTTGCAGCGGATGAATATATTTATTCTACAAGTATACACAGTGCGCGGCACCTGCACCCAGCTCCCCCTAGCCCCACTACTTACACATTGAGAATCCTAATGCAGGAGGACCTGTAATAGCATGGGTGACCGCTAGAGGGAAGCACATTACCATGGAAAAGCCAAAATTAGAAATACGTTAAAAATTCTATTTGTTTTCGCACAACTTTCACACAATATTACATACATTTGAGATATTCTTTTCTCAATATACGAGAGTACTATAAATAAACCCTGCATAGCTGTGACAATCTGATTGCGTTATAGAACTTCCCACCCTACTGATTTTAGGCTACAAGCTGGGTGCTGAGCATTTAGCAAAAGGGTGCTTACACACCCATGCGATAATTTGAAGTAGAATTACAGGCCCAATTTCTCTATTTTGCTCTCTCTCTCTAATAACCAGTCACAAAGATTGCATGCAAAAAAAAAAAATAATTAATTTTGCATTGGCGTGAAATAGGCAGTTCTTGTCATCAGAATGCAGTGCACTGTAACAAACGTGTTCTCATGTACTGCCACACTGCATGAATCATTTCTTATAAAACGAGGGTTCTAATGCATGGAAAACAGGTGCTCTTTACAATATAGCACACAAGTCTCCATACACTGGGACACATATCAGTCTATGTGTGCTCTGATGGAGCTCCACTATTCTAATTGCAATCAAGAGCCATTACCACAAAGGCCGGGTAGCACCAGTCCTGAATGTAAATGTTCTATAAGGTCATATGGTTAGGGTTTAACTCAATTTAGTAGGAGATCCAGTCACTGCAGCATCACACTTATCTATTCTGCCTACAAATTTCAGTACTGATTTTGGAGCATAAGATGCACAGACATTCAGTATACAGAATATAAGGATTTACTAAACTGCTTTAATCCCCCTAAAGGAAACTTGTACGGAGAACAAACCCAAGGCTGCTATGGGCCTGAAGATTCCTGCTGCCTCTGGCTTCTGTGTGTTCCATGGCACGGACTACACAAACCTTTAGTAAGTCAGGATGCAGGTTTGTTCTGACACTGTGGGCACAGCCATCAATAACACATCAATAAATATAAACCAGTTAATAGATTGTTACAATAGGCAGGCACTTATTAAAGCAGAACTAATTTGTGATGGGTGTGCATTCACCATAATGTATATGAATGCATATTGTGTAAGGCTTGCCTACAAAGGAACCTCTTGCTCTACCATGACATTCCTGGTCAAGCAATTGCTGGATTCAGAATCTTCAGCTCTGTTTACATCAAGTGACATTGTCTACTATACATACACACAGAAATATATTCATTCTAACCACAGAGCATGTAAAGAACTTATAGCACAGCAAACATATGGTCAATAGTAATCTGACAATCATGAATTGAAGTGCTTACCCCTATTAAGCTAATAAACCCTAACCTGCCTGGCAGTATTCCCAAGAGTGGGTCAGGGTTAATTTTCATTGCCAAAAGCAGTAACCCCGAGCCACACTCGGGGTGGAATTGCCAGGGAGTTTCAAGTCCTACCTGTTTCCCATGTTCCAATGGCATCCTTAACCAGTGCCCTCTGCTTCCCCTGGTGAAGCCAACCCAGCTTTGCCAGACTACACAGATACCGTCCCCGGAGTGTGAACGTTGGGGGATAAGGCCAGGTGATGCAGAAGCCGACTGGGCATCAGCTCACGAGGCTGGAGGGCAGGGATTTACAATAATGAGGATTTTTAAATGTACCACTTTTACATTTAACAATACTCATTATTCATACTACTAGGGAGGTTAAACACACTTATTTTGATGTAGTAACTGCAGAATTATCCAAAAATAAAAAATTAAAATTGGCCCAATCTGTCTAGGCACCACCAGAAGATCAGTATGTGCAGTAGAATTTCATGGGTGGGTTACACAGCAAGTTTTTTTTTTTTTCTTCATTTTAAAGGGTTTGTCTCATTTCGGCCACCAGACTTCTTCGGATAACATAATTCCTATAGAAAAATTGCACACAATAAAAGGCCATTTGAAAGTCATTTTGCAACTCTGAAAAATAAACTTTACATTATTCAATGAGACCAGTTTGGACAAGAATAAAGGGAACATTGGTACAGCTATTTAAGGAAAAAAAAAAAAAAAAAAAAAAAAAAACACTAGAATTCAGATTTCCAATTCAAGGTCCACTTCAGGCAAGCATGTACATATAGTAAAATACCTTAATGGGTACCTTTTCAATTTATTAAAGAATCTAAAATGCTGTGCTGGTCTGTTTCAGAAACGCAATGCTCCATTTATATCTCCATCCTAAACATTAACATCCAGGGGAAGCAGATCCAAGTGTAATGCCCTAAAGTTACAAAGGAAGTAATTTTAAAATTATAAAAATTGTGAACTTTCTATGCTATAGCACCTGTATGTATTTAAAAGCTATATAGTCTGCAAACGCTGCCTTTCCGAGAATGCTAGTCGCCTGGTCCTAATACTTCGATTCACAGCCCTGAAACCAATATGCAGACTGGGATAAGATCATGAAAACAAGAATGTACACCAGTACTTCTAATTTACATAGGCATTCAGGGGGAGCAGTCTGAGGGGGATTTCATCTCCTGAAGAACTCTACACCATAAGGACAAAATATAATGCAGCATATGATTAGATCATTATGACAGTTAAGTCATACTACTTTCTCTGTTCCATGGTGGATTGAATGCCTTATTCTCTGTGCATTTCCTTCCAGCTATGTATGTATGTATACAGCCCTGATACTCTAGATAATATGTGTAAAATAATACTCCAAGGAGGATAATGCAGGGTGTAAAAAAGCCCTAAGGGATTACGCTTCACAAAATCCAATTTACTATATAAAATTACATACATCAATGCTGCTCTTCTTAGTTTTGGTAGAAATATTCTTTAAACACTGGGTACTTGGGAGAGGAAATAATAAAGAAATCCTTGTTTAACAATGATTTATAGAACACTAAAAAGGAAAGTAAAACAGGAAGGCAGTTAAAATAAAAAGGTAAGCGTTAGGAGTAAATCAGGCAACATATGTACATATGAAAACTTTTGACACTTATAATTAGCCCACTACGATAACAGTACAACAAAATCTGCATTGGCTTGTTTGGTGCTTTAAGAAGAAACTTTCTCAAAACACAGAACGTAAGTAGGAGTTACTTTTATAGTGTACATGGGATAAACGGCACTATACACAAGCATGTGTCACACACACACTATTCTGTTCTCATACGCAGCACCAGGTAATAATGAATAAGAAGGAAATAAGCATTCTCATTATAGAGAAAGTTCAAAAGTTCCAAAAACAAACTGGCAGAGCTGTCAGTTAGGCTGGGATTGAAGAGTAACTAGGTTCACTCCCATCCGGCAAAATAATAATAAAAAAAGAAAAAATATATATATATACACATGTGAATGGCCCGCGGTCACTGGGAAAACACCAGGCAAACAGCCACTTGTACGCTGTTATTAGGAAATCGAATAACAGTTCGACCGTTCATATCTTGTCTTTATGTTTCACTTTGGAGAGCCTGCGAGTTGCACCGCTTTTATTCAGTAATTTTAGGACACGATCCTTGTGATCTAGCACTTTAAGCATGCAGTCCCGGGACTCTGTAATCTGATCCATAACAAGCTTACAGCGCTGCATATTACCCTGTAAGAAAATACAAAAATATATATATGATAAACAGAAGATAAACAATGTGCTTCTGCTACACAATTCTGATGTTAAAAAAATAAATAAAAAAGGGTGGCGCAGAGTTTATTGCATACCTAAATTATTCAATAAAAAGCCCTTCTAGTTCACTGAAAGGCAAAATAAACCTTAAATATAAAATACTTCTAAAAACCTTCAACCTGCTAGTATTACTCTTCTATTACAGGAGAGCAAAAATATGCAGTTCATAACAAAAAAAATGATTTTACCTATTTCCCAGGTACCATCATCATTTTACCAACCTGCACAAGTTGATACACATTCCTTATGGCAAGAACAAAATACCTGTCATACCTGTATTAGTTCATTGATCCTGTGCAAGTCATCATCCGTAGCAGTCTTCTTTTTGGGGATAAGCCCCTCCTGCAGGACAGTTAGTCGATCAAACACATCTTGTTCCAGTTTTATCTGAAGAGAATGGGATGTTAAAAGGCAAGGCTTGGTATGTAACTAATAAAACAAAAGAACAAAAAATGCTCACCAGCTGTAGCAACTGTGCAGCACAAAGGTGTGTTTTCCAGCCCTGCACACGGCAAGCAATGCCCTTCTGATTGGCTATCTCCTGTAATGTCAGTTTCTTCTCCTCTGTAAAACAGCATCATAAAATTTGTTTTTTTTAAATAAAGAAATCTGAAACGCAGAAGTATCTCTGATAATCTGTGAATAGGCATCATGCTTTGAAACAAACAAAATTAGGACCATATCAAGATACCCTTTGAAGGTAGTATAAGGAAAATCAGATAAGTATGCAGACCAAATTTTATTATATGGGTAAGGGTGCTAAATATGTGAAATATAAAAGTTATAGAGGGGTATATAAATAGTGTTTAGAAGGGTGTTATAAATATTTATGGCATCCTTTGACCTGACGGTGAATAATTTGGGCATTTTGAGACTTAATTCTAGACTTCTAGCCAAAATAAAAATGTGAAGAAAATTAAAGTAAGTGTGTGAGAACCTGGAAATATCTGCTGCCAGGCCTGTATGTGGCCAGTTTTATAGAAAGCCTGAAATTGTCAAATTTTTAAAGAACAAAAAGGCTAGATAAATAACTATCAATATACCTGTTGCTCCATCAAGACCAAAACAATAAGAATATACTGCACACCTTACACTTCGTCTTTTTAGATTACTGACCTTTGACCCGCACATCGCTATAACGCTGGAAATGATGGTAAGCGGCCTTCCAAGGATTACGATAATGGCGCAACAATGTAATAGGAGGTCTAGGCCTAACAGGAACATAACGTACACCTTCCTCATCTGAAAGAGTAATAAACAGAGGTTACAGACAAGTTATTCAAAAAGCTGAATCTGAACATTCAGACAAAATGTACCTATGTATTCTTTAGGAGGAGACTTGCGCTTCTCTGGCCTTGATGTTAAAGGCTTTACTGTGTGACATCTCTCCTCATCAGTGCTGTTGGTCTCCATCATGTCCCCCTCTTCAGTTGATATAATATGCTGCTGTTTGCGAGGTTTCTTGCGAGGAGAGGCTCCTGGTGGCAATTCACCAGAAGGCACAGATATGTTATTGGCAAGAAGAACTAGTGGGGAGGATACAGATCCTGGGGTCAGTGGAGGAACTGCTGGTTAAAAAAAAAAATAAAATATAAAAAGTAGGGTAAATGCAGTAACCGCACATTTTAACCTAGTTATAAAACCACAAAAACAGCAAGCATAATCCCAGATGACAATGGAAATGTTATGGTAAGAAACAGGGTAAGTTAAACTTTACATAAAAACAAGACTTAAAAAACATACAACTGGAAGGTGTAGCTGGACTGTATATTTAACAAGGCAGAAAAATTGTTATAAGATTTCTAGCAGAAGAATAAACCCAATCTAAACCCAAAACTGAAAGCAAATTCTAGTATCAATTCAGTAGTGCATGCAAAAAGTTTACAGTAGCAAAGTGGTGGACAGAATATTTGGTTTCTAGGCCAAATGTGTTGGGACCACTGTGCTACAACTCATCTCAGAATTCAGCATCCCTGCATTGGGATAATTACCATGACTACTTTGAGAATTTGCCTTGTTCAAATTTGAATTATAAACTAAGCAACACTGCATTTAGATAGAAAAAATAGGCAGGTCACAATAAAATGGGTAATTACCTGAAACTGGCCTAGGTATATCCATTGGTTCTGCCTCCTCCTTCACTTTTGCCTCGGGGACTGCTGCTCCAGAAGGTGCACTGTTTAAGAGGGGTGGAGGTGCAGATAAGGTGGGGACAGCAGCAGGGGGTACATGAACGTTGCTGGGAAGGGGTCCAGGTACAGGCTGAGACGGAGGGCTGGGTACAGCGGCTGCAGGATGATGAGACGAGGGAAGAGATGCAGCTGCACTTGGCTGCTCACCCCCTGTGCCTGGATCCCCAGTCACTCCTGGAGCCACAGAAATGTGAGGTTCGGCTTTGGGTTTTATACTGAGAAAAGAAATGAAGTCAATAAAAACATGGTAAAATGGCTTTAAAGCCCCCCTCTCCCAAAACAAGCCCTAAAAATGTGAGTGCACACCAAACGGCAAAAAAATGACAGTACTCAAAATTGCTCATAGATGATGCTTGAAAAAAAAAAAAAAAAACACCATTACAGCCATCAGCTGTTTGCTCCTGATTAAACAAAAACTGCTCAAGCTGCTTCTTTCCCTGGCCAGAGGGGGTGAAACCTATGTACAGCCACCCAGATTACTTAAAAATGTACAGCTGGCTATGGGCTGTAATTCATAAAACAAGCTGCCATTATCTTTTAACACCGTTAATGCAACGACATGTTGAACCAATTGGCAGCAAAAGGTTTAAACAATTCGACTTGAAAACATACAGAATGGCACCAATCTGCTCATCAATTCAGTAAGAACCTATAACACCTTTTTCCTCCATTTTAGAATTTATTAAGATTTAATAATTTTTAATGCCATTTTTGTTTGTGAACCAGTTAACAGAATTTTGTTTACTTTTGGTATGTCACCAAGACAAAAAATGTCTGCCTCAGGGACTGTTGCTCCAGAAGTTACACTGCATTTAAAAACATTGATTGTGCTAAAATTATAAAAAATGAATCCAAATAAATTGAAGTTTATTCTACTATTGTACCCTTGTTTGGACAAATTTTTTTTTTTTAAATGTGAATAAAATTAATATAACAATAAATTTAATGTATTTCATTATTTTTTATATTATATTATAATTTATGATTTGTTTTTCAAAATTTACAGGCCTACAATAATAAACAAAATTCCACGCAAAACAATGTACTGCTTTTGACCTAAAAAATACTGACATAATTAGACTGGGTTAAGTGTGCGATATTGGAGGTCAAACTTTATAATGATGACTGGCTGCATACTTGTGCCAGTAACTCACTCCCCAAAAAAAGATAAATAAATGACAGCCCTGGAGTCTGCATGTTTACAAAGACAAAGAGGGGAACTCTTAATTTCCTTATTCACATGTTCCTTTTTAGATGTCATAAATGAAAACATTTGAATTACCCAGCAGGCCGAGGTGAGGCAGAAGTGCTTCTCATAGAGCCATCATGGCGTGGGCTTACTGCATCTCCTGGATGTGGAGGAATTAGATTTTTTCTAACAGATAGCCTGTTAAAAAAAAAACAAAGGAACATTTTTCTACTATTATTAGTGCATTGCAAAGTTAAACATACATATATATTTTCTAATGCAATACAATAAAAAAAACAAATTAAATGAAAAGGTTTGAAAGTTATTGGTTCAAAAATAGTTACTAAAAAATTATTATGAACATGTTAAGGAAAAGAAGGAAATAGAGCAAATGAGGGGTTAATAAATAGGAATAGGAACACATTATTATTTTACTTATTACCAACTGTCTCACATCCACATCACTGTGGTTTAAGTATTAGGTGATGTAAAATGCTGGTGGAACATACAGTGGTTGATATATAGCATTTTCAAACAAATGTCAATAGAGTTTTAACAAACTACTATCATTTAAACCTGCTACATTGGCAAATGCAGCTACTTTAAACATCATGGTTTTACCACAAATACGGACATTGTAGGATGGCTCACTTCATGTACTGTGGGTGAGTAAATAATTCTAAACAGCCAAAACCAGTCACATAAAATAGTCACTATTTTATACATGAAAATTAGGTTTATTGGATAGGAGGGGAGGACATTAGATAAATACCAACAATAGCTATACATGCAAATACCTAGAGTAAAACCTTATGTAATATGTTGACTGTACACATAAAAGTAGATAACCATATCAAAATTTGATAAAAATGCAAAATCATAAAGAACATTAATAAACATACCCATCGGTGGCAGGTTTCTTACGCAAAATGCTGGGCCTAGGAGAGGATCCCTGAGCGGGTGTATTGCCAATCCCTGGACTCTGATTGTGGCTTTGCATGACAGCTGCACTAGCTGGAGCAGTAGTGAAAGTGCTATTCAGAGGATTTGCAACAATTGTGGCCCCTTCTGCAAGGACAACTGCAAATAAAAAGGTAAAAAAAAAAAATTTCAATCACATGCATACCTAAAACTTATCAGGAATGTTAAAAAGTAATACAATAAAAACACCAACAGCCTACATAAGTGTAAAATGTATTACATTTTTAAAAAGTAACAAGTACTAAACTACTAAAGTATATGCACTTGGATGAGGATAACAAATCAGTTCTTTAGAATATTAAAAAAGGAAACACAATATGTGTAATAGGACACAAAAACAAAAAATGGTTTATAATATCCCAAATGATGATTTTTAAGCTAAACAATTAACACCTGTATGATTGATATATTACCAGGTGGTTTTGCATCACTTGGAGCCTGCTGGGAGCTGACAGCGGATGTCTGGATACCCTGAGTGGTTATTGATCCTGCAGGGTGAATGCCCTGTGAACTGATTGGAGGTGGCTGAATTCCCTGGGTACCAAGAGGGGTGGCCTGAATGCCTTGTGTACTGAATGGTGTAGGCTGCATCCCTTGTGCACTGACTGGTGCAGGTTGGATGCCCTGAATGTGACGTGTATGTGACGTATCCACATTTATCAGCTGCATTGGGTTCAGGTGCACAGTTGAAGCCACTGACTGCGCTGTAATTGCAGAGTTTGGAGCTTGAGCTGAAACTGAAAAAGATCAATAGTGTTAGAAATTTACCCAAATTAACTGGAAAGCAATATTAAAGTAGCTATAATATAAATAACTGTGCACTAGCCAAAAACAAGACTCAGAATACAAGTTCCGTAAATTGCTGACGGACTGTTTATTTTATCTACTTTGTATTCAGCAGTTAGGGAGCTAGTGTACAAACTGGTAGCTCATTAGCTTCTAATGCATACTGCCAAAACAAAAGCTAATGCAGCAACAAAGCAAGCAACAATAATGCTGAACTACCTTTAAACATGAATAATCAAAAGAAACAAATGTGTTAACATATACAAGCTTTCTGTGTATCTCATGGAAAAATGTGCTATGGCCACAGCTAGCATGAAGTTCAAAGGTCCAAAATAAAGACTACTAAATATTTACCAACCTGGATACTGACGTATTGTGGAAACAGAGCTGGTTATAGGGGTGTAGGTGTGAGCAGCCAGAGGATAGGCAGATTGGGGATATGTTGGGAGAAAATACTGTAGCTGTACTGGAACAGGTTGTCTGTGAAAATAACAAAAAAACAAAATGAAAAAAAGAAACTACACAAATAGGAACCAAATAAGAATTTCTGCTCCCAAGGCAAATCCTTAGCACCAGGTTAGGACAAAGTAGGTGCTGACATCTCACGGAGCTCATTCACAATCCTAAAAAGGGCAAATTACACGAAGATAATCTGAGCTTTCCTATTCATAAAATGCTATTGATCTAGAGAAAGCACATTTTCCTAGGATTTCCACAAGACAGCACATAAAAACATGCAGATTATGTCCAGGCAAAACAATAAAATCTGGGACCTTAGCACTGAAATATAAAAATGTTTACCATGTAGCCACACTTCCTAAATACAGAGGGAAAAAATATTTCAAGAACATACATACATATATTTTAGATCAAATGCACAATATTTTATTGAAAAAACAGCAGCTTCATGAAAGAGGAGGGCTTTTCATAAACCAATGCAGTTTGGGAAAAATGTCATTCAGTACCAGCAATATCATTTTACCTGTTCTCACTCCTGGCCTCCATCGTCATGGGATTGGGTGAAGCTCTATGACCAGGTATAGGTATCAGGTTACCTCTATCTGTTCCATATTCTGACTGTATCCGAGGTGAAGTATGTGTGATCTGCTGAGGGACAACCTTAGCTGAAAAACACAATGCAACAAAGAAGAATAAGCATAAAAGGTAAAGAATATGAGATCTAAAAAACAAAAATTGAAGTTAAAAGGATGATAAAACTTTAAGACATAATGTCAATTCTACATTTCTGTCTTCTATACTTAAGAATCGCATCTCTTAAAATGCGCATCTCATCAATGTTTTACAGTATAATCAGAACATGGGTACACATGCATGTAATAAAAAAAAAAAAAAAAAAAAAAAAAAAAAGATCCCGAGGGCTTAGTAACATTAGAAATATTCTGACACTGTTAAGTGAAAGACTGGTTTTATCCCATCCCAACTAAGCATAACTCGATATAAAGCACAGTACACAGTATAGAATGCAATCAATTACAAATTAAAGCAATGTTCATGCACAGAAATTAAATCATCAGTGGCCATTCAATGGCCGAAGGGGATCGCCATGGGGGCAAATATACAGCTACACACAGGTATGTATTTGCCCTGATTGACAAGTACATTTGCTGAAAATAGCAGAAGCTCACTACCCACCAACATAATTAGTTACTCTTTAAGCTAAAAAACAAAAAACAAAAAAAACACAAACAGTCACTTACCCACAGGAATGTTGGACGCAGTCACAGCAGTAGCATGGGAAGAGTGAGTTGGCATTGTCATAGTAACAATGCTGCTGGTAGAAACTTGTGTGTGGGGAGCAGAGCCTGTGTCAAGTTAACGGGAAAAAAAAAAAACACAGTAAAAATAAATTGTGAATAAAGTGGGAACTTGTTTAAAAGGCAACCATATTCTGATAAACTATTTACATGTAACTTAAGATTGAGATTGCTCTTCTGACTCCTGCTTAAGAAGTGTAGAATTTGTTTTATTAAAGTCCAGTAAGAGAAACCTTTTTATGCAGGTGTGTGTGGGGCTTGGCAATAGATATCTTCTCATATTATGGGGGCTCTAATAGTATTCTTTCCTTCTGAAGGAAGATCAGCTCCTGGTATAAAGGGTATAGCTCAATGCATTCTCACACAGAAGGTATACCTTGCTCTGGGCCTCCGGTGCTTGTGATTCTGTAGTGGCAACCTATCAATACCCAAAAACACACACTTTAGGGTGTAGAAAGCCCACTGCGATTTTTAGTGATGCATTATGGCAACTGCACTCACACAAGCTTCCTGGGTTATAACTTTTGGCAGACACAGTTTTTGTTTCACACATTGTCATCCTAAAGCACCTACCATATTTAGCATTTATATTGCACAGCACAAAGCTTTATTCTTACTGTAGAGTTTTGTTTTTTTTTCAACCTATAAAAGGTTAATCCCACACCAGTACCCGGTTGATTTAAATGGCTACTTACAAGGATAAAAAAAAAAAAAAAGGAGTATGTCTATATAACTGCCCAACTAAGTCCATTTGCCCAGCACCCAAATCTATAAGGCATAGAGATGGTTTACTGTAAGGATCCATAGGCATTTCTCAAAGGAGGTTTTAGCATGTAACGCAAAATGCATGTCTGCAGAAATAGATTTAAAATAAATGGGCCAATAGTCAAATCCTCATATGACATTTTCACTCAAATTAGGTGTTATTGATCTTACCTGATGTTGTCACAGAGGGCAGGGTATTAGTTGCCAAAATAGGAGCCACTGTCGCTGCGGCCACTGGATTGCCAGTGCCAAAAAGAGTCTTCTATCGAAAAGAAAATGAATAAGCCTTTTGTTACAAATTAATCCTTCTGGCTATATAAAGAACACTAAATCTTAAACAAACATGAGAAGCCTGCCATTAAAAATAACAAAGAGTGCTGTAGTGTAACAAACATAAAAATTATTTGTTGGCTTCCTGCACTATGAACTGTCTTCTTACAGCAGATCTGTCAAAAGCCTGATCTATTCAAAGAGGACATATGGTAATCAGATACAGAGGTCACCACCTACATCATAAACTACTAGAAAATTTTATGAACAGTATTTTTTTTTTTTTTTTTTTTATCAGTGGGACTGTGACTGACTTCATATATCTTGCCCATGTGGAAATTATATTACCTGGTTCATTGAATGAAGCTGCGGTTTCGGAGCTCCCAAGGCAGGATGGGTAGGCAATGTGATGCGAGTTCCACTGTCTCGGGCCTGGGCAGGTCTTTGGATGCTAATGGTTGCAGGAGGTGGATGCTGCTGGATTGATAAAGTAGGTCTAGGGGTAAAAATAAAAAAATAAAAATGTATTAAATATATATTTGCTGCTTTATTGGACTTGAAAATGGATATGCACTCATTAGGAATTCACCTACCGCAGCACTGGCTCCGCAGCATGGGATGGAGTGGTGGTAATTACTGGGGACTGTGCTCGAGTAGCAGACACAGTAGCTACTACTGCCGGTGTCACTGAAGTAGCTGTAGTAACTGGAGGGCGAGACTGCGGTAACAAGCAAAAACAAAATCGAGGTTTTACAAAAGAGTTAAAAGGCAAACATTTAAAAGAAAAGTACAATAAACTTTTAGGAAGAAATTATTTCAGCTGGCTGGCATTTTAACCAAGTCTGCATATGCAATACTGTGTAACTGACCTGAATAGGTGGGTGAATGATGTGCTGAGCTGCAGACTGGGCAGCTGCAGCTGAAGGCATCTGGGCAGATGCTGGTCTTAGGACAGTAGTGACTTTGGAACTGGACATCACAGCAGCTGCTGCAGCACCTAGTAGCAAACAAAAAGAGGTAAAGTAAAATATTGTAATGGCCTTACATTTTAGTTCAGTTCAGCAGTTACAGGTGTTAACCACAGAGCACACACACAAATACACAGACTACCAATGTGTATAACGTTAGTACATTTAAATTAGTAAACAATGATACACTACTGTGCCCAGCATTTATCATTACCAGATGAATCTTTAAATGCCTACAAAATAGTTGCTTATCTAAATGGGTATCATTTAATGTTGCTGTAAGAATATACCTCTAGGAAGATGAGAAGCTCCAATATGTAGAGGTGGTCCTGGAGCACCACTGCGAATGATGGACATCTGGACATTGGTGGCAGCCATGATATGATGCAAACTGTTAGGGTGTCCCTAAAGAAAGAAGAAAGGTCAAATAAAAAGAGTAACTAACCTTTGAATTACCTGAAGTCCATGGTAAGGCTGAGTTTAGATGGGTGTTGGAAACTGGTGTTCTCAGATGGCTGCCAGTGTTCGGCTCCTTGCCAGCCTCTTATCTGCCCCAACTGCTGGTCTTGTTCTCTGGCAGCAGGCAGTACCGAACCACTCACTGCCACCTTCTTTTTTTCCATAGGGTCGTTTCAACCATGGGAAGTGGTAACTACAACCATACCACCCATCTGAACTAAACCGAAGGTTCACGAGTGTAAAAAAAAAACAAAAAAAAACAACACACACACACATACACCATCTCTCTTCAACAATGTAGCAACACAGTTGGGAGGTGTATACAATCAAACAGACCTGACTAACATATCTGGGTAGCAATAGTGCTAAAGTCTGTAAAGTCTGTGTAAGCCTGAAAATTAATCATGTGGATCCCCCTTTTTTTTTTTTCTTTTTTTTTTTTTAAAGTCCCACACAGGTGGCAGCGACAAGCACACAGAGAGCTTGTGTCCCAACTTAAATGCATGTCAAGGCTCCGTGTACAGCTGGGCCCAAGATACATAAACTTCCACAGGGAAAAAGGTATTCAATGTAAAGTGTAACAGGAACTCTAGCAATATCATTTTTAAAGGACAGGTGGCATTCACTTTAATACATACCAAGCATAGGTCAGTTCATCTTTACACTGGAGTGTAGGTCATTTCATTCCTACTAACAAGGAGATGGGCTTTTAAAGCAGAACTAAACTTGCACTACTGAGCTTTATTGAAAGGGCTCTGATCTCAAGCATGCGCAGAAGCAGCAAAAAGGGGGAGGGAGGGTCCAACACTGCCTCCTTAATTCTCAATTGCTTAGGCGATCAAGATTTAATGAGAGTGCAGAGCTTCCTGGGATACCTACGTCGCGCATCCTGGAAGGCTCTCGGCTGCTCCTTCTGCGAATGCCTGAGCATCTCGGGCATGCACAGAACAAGCCCTTTCTATCAATAGGGAAAAAAAATTGCCACTCTCACACAAGTGCACTGAGATCGGCAAGTTTTTCCCCCACTCTACCGTCTGGACAGCGTGGGATCGGGCAACGTAGGAAGAACACGGAAGAGAGGAGAAGATGGTGGCGCCTGGCACTACCTCTGCGCTGGGCCAAAGACGGGATATCAGGACGACGCGGGACCCGATGGAAGAAACCTCCAGACAGATAAACTGCTCTGCGGGATTGAAGGAAAATGTGTTTTTTTGGGGGTTTACTTCTGCTTTAAGTAGAAAGAATGTTAAAAAAATGTTTACTTTACATAAACAACCCTTTATATATATATATATATATATATATAAAAAAGTAAAAACTTTTAGTTTAAGGAACGCTTTACGTAGAAGTAATTTTAATGTATAATTTGGTCACTCTCCCCTGTAGCGGTTCAAAGATACAAGGAAGGTACTGACATTCCTATATACCAGCTCCCTCCATTCTCTACCAGTCCTCACAGGCTGCTTTCTGGATAAGTCTGTGGTGACATGATAGATCTGTGAAAATCGGAGACACTGGTTTGCTTCTCTGCCAGCCACTCAGTGCCTTTGCATCACCTAAGTCATAGGTCTAGTCTACTGTACATAAGGTAGGGCAGAGAAGGTCAAGTTTTAAAGTGACGTATGGTCTACTTTAGGCTTTCCTGTTACACTAGCTGTATTCGCAATTGAAATCAAGTCCCCTTTTAACATAAAGGGTTTGGTAAAGGAAGTCCTGAAATCAAACTCCACCCAGAAGAGAAAAAGGATCATTAACTCTTATAAATATCATCAATTAGAAAAGCTCTTTACATCCGAAGGCATCAGTATTACACTAGTCCTTGTCAACTTTTTTGATAAGCAACAAGTGGACAATGATTGCAAAGAAAACCACTTATAATACAGCAATTTTACCCCAACATGCTTAAAAGACAAATATTTATAATTGTTCACCAGCTTAAAGGTAGCTGCTAAAAGATATAATCAGCAAGAATCCCGAAGGAACGTCAAAGAGAGAAGGTTTCCCATACTCCACTAAAATTTCTTACCAAGACAGAACAACCAAAGTTCAGAATCTACAACAGAGAAAGCATCAGGTTAATTGTTTTTCTATTTAGCGCATGAACATGAGCACATGGCACTGACCTGCTGTCCACTGATGGTGGCAACAGGAATAGCAGAAGCCTGAGGAAGACCACTCTCCATGGTGACTGTCACCGGCCCAGAGACCTTTGGTACAGCAGACAGGGCAGAGGGTGGTGCTGGTGCAATGGGGCGACTGGGTATAGTGGGCTTCAGAGGCTGCTGTGGGAAGACATTAAAAGTCTACTTATGTCTTAACAGAATATTCAGAAGATTGCTTCCTATAAGGATTTGAAAGACAGAAAACTAAAAGACTTTAAAATTAAGTCTATACAAGTACTTCTCTTAGAGCGAGAAAGGATAAAATTCATACTGAGAAACTGGGATTGGATATGAAAAAAAGAATAAGATGAACTAAGAATTTTGTCCAGCGTACAGGAACTGAAAATTCTGGTAATTTTTAATGAGCATTGAAATATCCTAAATTCTACTTACCATTCACCGATACCTGATCAATTTAGGAGCTAGTTAAACATGAAAAATGACTTACCTTTAGAATTCCCTCTGGGAAAGAGAGTGGAACGGCAGGAAGATGAGTGGACTGAGCGGCCATGGTTAGAGGGCTAGCTGTGTGATGGGGAACCATCTGCAACTGTGGGTATGGTCTGACCACTACAGCTTCCTGCTTGTCATCTCTAGGGGGAAGAACTGAATTAACAGCAAGGGGATCACGCGCCTGACTCTCCATATCCCTGGATGCATCTTCACCTCCTAGATGAAAAAAAGTACAATTACAGGATTTTGTGTAGGGACATTACTTACATAGGAAACATATTTGAAAGCTTGCATGGGGACAAGTACAGTTAATAATTACCTGAGCTGGAGATATTCTGCCCTATATTGCCTCCACTACTTGATATCTGTGGAGAAGGAATGGGTGCCCCTTGCCGGGGAAACTGTTGAGAACTCATGTCCTCCTAATAAAAAAAAAAATAAAACACACACAATGTATTAACCAATAATTCTAATTCTGTCAGTATTTCTATGCAAAATGTGTTACAATTTTTTGCATGGAAAATATTTTATATTGCAGTCTTATATTTCTTAGGCATAACTGTGTCCAATATTTAATAAATTAAATAATAATCTTTAAAAAAAAAAAAAAAAAAACAAATCTGTTAAAAAAGCGATGCATAAAAATAGTCAAACCTGTAATAAAAATGTACAGTACCACACACATATATATATTTATTAATAAAGATATCTTTGTATTGGACTCAATATAGTTATTTTGTATTGAAACCAAAACAGTCTTTGCAGTCGCCGGGAGAAGATCGAAGAAGGAGGACAGTGCTCGAGGACCTGGACGGATGAGCAGGACGCCAAAGGAACAAGTTAAGTGTGGTTTTTTTTTATTGTTTTTACCGACACAAGTGTGACTCAGGATTAGTGCTTTTTGCAAGTAAAAGCCACCGACTCACGCGAGAATACCGCTGGGGAGGTTAAAATAAAACACAAACGATGTATTAAAATATATAACAGTGTTCCCCCAAGCCCCTTTTTTGTAAGGTGCACCACCCAGCACTTTTCAGTAACCATGCGGCTGGTTTCCGAAAAGTTGGATCATGATACAGGATCACCACCCACCTAGTTTCTTCTCTCCCAGCTTAAAAAATTCTGTGGAGAATACTGGGACCAACGAACACATCAGTGACATCACCTATTCCAAACCTTGCAAGACTTAAAATCAGAGGCAGGAGTGCCTAAATCTCACACCAAAGATATACAGCTAAAAGATTAAATGCACAGGAGCGCCCAGACTCCCTACCAGGAAGCACGGTGCTAAGTTTCTGAATGGATTCCAGAAAAGGTAAAGGTCTAAGGTTATTTTAAATATGTCTATCAAGAACACCTAACAAGTTATAACATTACAGAAAATGTGTAAATTATTTGTATGTGGACCTAATCTGAAAACTGTACATCAGACAGCAGAAAACTGCTCTCTACCCATCATAAGCACAAATTAAGGTACACACACCACAGGCGGAGGAGATGAGATCTATGCAATCAATACTGCTGGGACAACATATTATTAATAATATTAATATACAGGATATATATTGTGCCAACATATTATGCAACGCTGATATATAACACATATAAGCTTTCTGCATCCTTAATTTTATTCATTTATTTTGCTGTTCATTACCCATTGCCATATTGATTAATTAGTTTTTACATTGTTGTCTTTCCTCCGTAAATATTTAATTGACAGTACTTTCTAGGCTGTTTTAGGCCTCATCCAAGATTTTTAAGTGCTTGGTGTGGTCAGAATTTTGGAAAATAGGCTCTAGCTAGCAAGTGTATTGTAGTTTTCATTTTATACTACATTAGTCATCATATAGAGCAGTGGTCCCCAACTGGAGCTCACGGATCACTAAACTAAGGAATCCGGAGTGTGCATGTGTGGGGAGCTGCGTGTCACTTAAAGGGGAAGAAACTTAAACTTCCCCGAGTGACGTAATGATACCAGGTCTGAGGCGGGAATGGGAGAGTGGGTGGATTATGTCCACAGACAAGCCGTCCACCACCCTGCATACAGGGGACATGGTCTGCATCTCTGGCCCTTTTCCTGACCCCGCTAGGGGTGAACCAGCCAGAGCCGTGGACCACCGTTGGTCTCTGTGCTCTCAAAGCCCACCTGTCAGATGGGACTAACACTAGTGAGCCGCGGACTGGAGGTTGGAGACCCCTGATATAGAGCTCTATTAGTAAAAAGGGAATCAGACATTCCCTCAAACATTACCTTGTGGGAATCAATTACTGCCACTGAAACATATGAACCTGGAAGATTCCCCGGGGTGAATGACTGATTCCCCGTTTTATTAACGTAAAGAATATAAATATAATGCATATTAGACAATGAGTACTGTTAACCTGCACCAATAATATATACATGATACGATTTCCTCCTATTTCTACATCCAATATGTCAGCACAATGTTAAACATTTAAAAGAGAGTCATATTAATACCACACATAACAGACACAGTAGGATTTTATAAACACAAAAATGTGATCAATAAAGTAATTGTAACCTTAAATCCAAATCCTTAAATTGGAACTTAAGTTAAGTTAAGAACTTAAGTTCCAGTGATCATGCAGGCAATGTCCCTTCTGCAATAAGCATTCCGGTCACATTCTGTCTTGCTCTGTGCACGTCCTTTGGAAGTGACTTTGCCTCACTGGTGAGATTCCCCCCCCCCCCCAAAAAAAAAGACATATATAGCAAAGGACAACCAGATACAGGTTTTCACTCTTTCCAAAAGTAATATTATTAGCCAGTATTTATATAGCACCAACATATTACGCAGCGCTGTACAAAGTCCGTACTCATGTCACTTGCTGGTCCACAAAGGGGCTCACAATTTAATGTCCCTACCATAGTGATATGTCATTAATACAATCTAAGGACAATTTTGTGAGGAAGCCAATTAGTTTTTGGAATGTGGGAGGAAACCGGAGTACCCAGAGGAAACATACGCAATATGGGCAGAACCTGCAAACTCCTTGCACATAGTGCCCTGGCCAACATTTGAACGTGAGACCTTGCGCTGCAAAGGCCGGAGTGCTAAGCTCTGAGTCACTGTGATGCCCATGGTCATAATAATAATAATAATGAGATGTTTCAGATACACAAACACTTTAAAGCGTACCTAAACTCACAATTTTCACTTAACATAAAAAAAGAGTAAGCAACCCTTTTATGTAAAGTAAAAATTTTGTTCATTTTTTAAGTGCAACCCCATTTTAAAAAAACAAAAAAAAAACCAAGGGTGCAGCACCATCCCCCAATTCTCAATAGCCTGGATGAATGGGAGCGTAGAGCCTCCTAGGATACCTACGTCACGAATCCCGGGGGGCTCTCGGATGCTCCTTCTTGGCATGCCCGAAAATATCAAGCATGTGCAGAAGAAGCCTTTTTGTGAAAAGAGAGCATATTCCCCCCCCCCCCCCCCCATCTACATCACCCAATCTCACGCCTGGGTCAGGTGACGTAGAAGAACCAGGAAAAAGACAAAGATGGCAGCGTGCGGAGCACCAGCACAAACACGGATGCTGGGATCAGATAGAAGAGACCTCTGGATGGATCGGACTGCCCTGCGGGATAGAAGTTAGGTGTAATTTTTTATTTTTGGGGGACTTTTCAGTTTAGTTCCCTTTAAGTGTAGTGATCCATATAAAATAGAAGACAATCAACATTCATTCTGCTATAGTCAGACCAGTACAAGGGGAATAGTGATCGGTTGGTCTGGGTTATAGAGAATAAGAACATAACATTGTACATAATCATTAGATTAGAGTTACTCAGACTTTTTAGCATAGCTGACAGCCTTGAAATAACTTTCAGGAGAGGAGGAGCCCCCGGCTATCATTATTACATCTACACATCACAGTATATTAATGTGGGGAGAATGTCACCCTTACACATAGCCAAAAACTGAGAGGTACATATAGCTCCCCCAGCAATCTATAGGCAGCCCAGGCTTTATAATCCCTGCATTATAAAGATGTGCAAAACCCAGTAACCCACTTCAACCAATCACAATGCAGGATTTATACAAGCAAAAGTAACGAGCGATGTGATTGGCTGCCGTGCATCTCCAGACAGAATAAAATCGCAGTGAGAGTAGAGGGGACATACATAGTATACACCGTACAAGTGGCGGCCGATACCCCGGTATCCTGTATATAATAGTGCGGGGTGATGGGCCATTGCTCCGGTGTATGTATGCCTAGGCATTCGGCGCTGAGACTCGTATTCGTACTCCAGCAGATGAGAGGGATCCTCGTTCCTCATTGCTGAGGTACACAGGCAGTTGTGGCCGCCCCGGCGGCGGCAGCAGCAGCAGCAACACGTTTCCCCCCTATCACCGGTCATACTGCAGAGAATGTCAGACCCCAGCCACGACCACAACTTACATGCAAAAAGACGGACAGGCCGATCCTTAAAAACCCTCCCCTTCCTCTTCACCGCCTCCAAACCGTTTTGCTTACAAATGAGGAACCCGCAGACGCTGTTCGGTTCGCTCAGACAGTAGTTCGGTTTCCGGTTCCGGTCTCCGTCTTTCTCAGTCTGACTGTACCGCGCTCCGCCGACGGTCACGTGACGCGCTAAGCCCCGCCCACCCAGCAGGCAAACAAGAGGAGCTGTAGGGGAACGAAGGCTGGTCACGTGACGTGCGATACATTCTCCCCGCCCCAAACTTTATTACTAAAACAGGCGGAGGTGTGAGTGCGGTGCAGGGGCTTCAGTATGGTGACGGGAGCCGGGCTCTAATACAGACATTCCCAGGCACACAATATACGAATTGCACATTATTGAATTGATTGCTGGCTATATTGGAAAGTAAAATATGTTTATATAGAAAAGATTGGCCACTGGTCTTTCCTCCAAGCACTTCTTATTGGTCAGTTGGGCTGTCTATTATAAGGATAGCATTTTTGTAGGGACATCAATGAATGTGACATTCACTTAGTTAAAACATATGCAACTGACAGTTATTGTTACTTTCACAGTTACTATAGTGATACCATATGTGTGTCCTTTTGTTTTTTTAATGTTTCTTTGTTAGGTTTGTATTGCCATCCATGGGTCTATTACAGGGACCCCTATTTAATGTACTGCGCTGCGTAATATGTTGGTGCTATATAAATCCTGTTTATTAATTATTCATAATTGCTGCTTTATTCTGTCCTGCTGATGATGTACCCTATGGGAAATGAGGGTAACTCTCCACTCAATGCTTTTCTTTAGAGAAGTAACGAACGGCTAGACCCCAGTCAGATTTTTTATTATTAATATTACACAGTATTTATATAGCGCCAACATATTAGGTAAATCTTTTTGCTATTTTTTTTTGAAAGCTCATTGCTCATGGTTGGGTTACTACATTTACTAAGCTAAAGCTACATACACTCATCCAATGGTTCTCGCCCGATAATCGGCTCAGGGTCGATATTGTATGTGAATCTGGCGTGTGTACAGCGCCCCCGTAATCTATCGTCCAAATGACTGTACTGGCGGATCCACGGACGATGGGTGGCGAACGATCCTAATGTAAGTGAAGGGGGAGAGCGCGCAGCAGGGTGACGCTCCATAGGTCTCCCCTCTCCATAGAGCAGAACAGTGCTGTATCTGCCACATCACCCATGCTACCTATCTGCTTTTTTCAAGGTCAGAAGTCTTCATATAATAAAAGTGTGTGACATCTGGTCTCCTGTCGTTCCTTCTGCCAGCTCATCACCACTGTGTCCTATAATGATGTTAGGTGCCAGTGAGAGATTCTGACACCACCCCATGCATAGCAGGTAAAGGTTCTGGAAATATCCATAGGTACTGTAATGTCTTAGGGGCATACAGGACCTGTAACGTTCTTCTGTGGGCTTAACTGTGATCCACTGAAGTGAATAGGAGAGTTTGGATCTTTGGTTGCACAGTTGTATGAAGCTTTGCATTGAAACCACAGCCATGTAAAAATCTGATTACCTGCGGTGTACTTTGCTGTGTCCAGGCACACAAAATGTGAGCTCCCAGTCAAAGCAATAAATATGAAATTTAGCAAACAATCATTACAGATGATTCTTCCATTTGTGTGGGTTTTAAATTACAATAAATAATAGTGCTGCTCTATACATAGTCAACTAAATGTATGTAAACCCTAACAATCTATTCATTTTATTTGCTCCATTTTGGTTTGGTAAATATACAATTGGAAGCATTGTATCTATTGATGCAAAAATACCTGTTGAACCTGCCAGAAATGTTGTGTATTTTTTACTTTGTTATCCCAAGGAGGCTATATAGGCGATATTTTCCTTACACAACCATTTGTTTAGAGACTTTAAGCTCTGGACAGGATCCTCTCCTGTGTCATTGCCTATATCTGTCTGTCATTTGCAACCCCTATTTAATGTACAGCGCCGCATAATATATTGGCATTGTATAAATACTGTTTATTAATAATATTAATAATTCAAAGGGCAGTTCTACCATGTGGGGGTCAGCAAGAGACACATGTATCTGTTTAGTGTTTGAACTGTACTATTTCTTGTATTTACTTATCTTGAATAAAATCTGCTCTAAAGGACACCCCAACCCTATGTTACACTCCCTAACTTCAAATTGTGGATTTAGGGTGGTGGCTGCCTGGTGTTTACATTGCCAGCCCAAATAATTTCCTATGACAGGTTTCTATAAAACCGGCTCCTGTTACATAATGATCTGTATCACTGAGAATCAGAGGTTGCCGAATAGTAAGGCCTCATTACAACAGTTGTGATGTTTTTGTATTACTAAAGCTAGGTACTAGGTAAGCGGTCCCCAGCCTGTGGTCTGTGGCTCTGGCTGGTGCACCCCCTAGCGGGGTCAGGAGAATAACCCCGCCTGGGGGGGCCAGAGCTGGGGTCCTCGTCTCCCACATGCATCGCAGGCTCAGGGCGCTGGCCGGGATGTGTCTCTGGATATCATATTTAGTGATCAGTGACGTCCAAAAAGTTGGACTAGGTAATTGAAAATCTAGCATGTGTACAGCAGTCCCCTGATATAACTTAGACACCTGCAATGGCAGATCATTAAATGAGAGCATGGGGAGGACTGCTGTCCTATCCTATAGAGAAAGATGCAGCTGAGTGCTTATCCTTTCCATGCCCTTCCCCTAGAATTTAACAATGCTGTGTGTACTTTTAGTGTCATTGAAACTGAAATCAAGATATAGTGTTTCCTGCAACAGAAATTTAACATCTGTAGGTAGCTTCACAGCCTTACATCCCATGAATGTTCTTTGCCACCTGTAGCATATGTGAGAAACAGACTAGAAGGAGGGAAATAATTCTGTTTATATCCACATACATGTAAATCTGACATCTTTCTATTAGAAGCAAAAGTGAAAAGGATCATTCATACTACGGTATTTGCTGAGTTTCCTTAAGGTATCTGTTACTAAAAAGCAAAGTCTAAGTGCTGCTTTGCAGGATTTTACATGTGGCCAAAATCAAGAAAGAAACAGCTTTTAAAAATACATCACAGTGAATACATAATTGCATTAATTGTGTACAGTTTAAATCTGCCTGAAATTCAAGTTCAATGCTCTTTGATGGCTTGTTAACATTTTGCCGTTCTGATGCTGTGTTAACCACCTTGCCGTTAAGCCCGACCTTCGCTCGGGCACAAAAAAATTGCAAGGATGGTTAACCCCGAGATTTTTCCCATCCTTTTTAATTTTATTAAAAGTAATTTTTTTTTTTTTTTAAATGATTGTGTGTTTCAAACATTTTTTATATTCATAATATCTACTAGAACCCCTGTTCGGACATATTTCTGTAAGTTACAGGTCTACAATTTAAAAAAAACATTTAATGAAAAACGATGGATCACTTTTGGTACAGAAATCTAGACCTCAGTGTAACGCTCAGGAGGTTAATGAACGTGCATGTTTTTATTTTTCACTCAAATAATGAGTTACCAATACACCTGAACAGACTAATGATCAACCATGCACAATCTTCACCCAGACCTTTTCCACATGTGGGAATTTTTGCCATCTTGATTGGCCAGGTCAGAATAACTTATCCTTTGGGCACATGCTCAGGAGTTCATTTACTGCCGACCAGATATGTTCGAATCATACACTGAGCTCTGAATGTGCAGAATGTTTAACAAAAGATTACAAACTGGCAGGTAAGTTTGTTTTTTTGCAAGAGGGGTTTAGTTCTGTAAAAAAAACGTAACCTGTTTTAACAGGCAATGTCCCTTTTGCAATAAAACAGGGATACCTGCCTGGTCACTATTTTTTATTTAAACTTCATTCCATTGCGGGTGCTGCAACCTTCATCCACTCCTCTTCACGGTGTCAGACCTTTGGTCGTCTAGATTTGCAGGGCCTGGGATTATGTAATTCCTGTGCAGGCATGAAGGGCTTTAATCAGTCCCGGCAGCTCTTAAAAATGCCAGGATATCTGGAAATTTTGTTATTAAACAGATTAGGGATTGCAAATGATAGACAAATACAGACAGTAGGAGGAGAAGGAGAGGACCCTGCCCGGAAGAGTTTACAATCTAGGAGGGGGGATATGAAGTAGTGGGAGGTAGTAACGGTTTCAAAAGACAGAAGAAGACGGGTAGGCAAGTTTGAAAAGATGTGTTTTGAGTGCTCTGTTAAATGAGCAGAAAATATGAGCAAGCCGATCAGAATCAGGAAGACCATTCCAGAACGTCCAGGCAGCTCTAGAAAACTTTTGGAGCTGTGTGTGTGATGAGGTTATGATTAAGGAAGTCATTAGTAGGTCAATGGAGGAGTGAAAAGAGCAGCTAGGGAAGTATCAGGTCAGAAAGGTAAGTGGGACAAGAACTGTGGAGGGATTTGAAGGCAAAGCTCAGAAACTTGAATTTGATTCTAAGGTAAAACGGAAGCCAATGAAGAGAACTACAAAAAGATGCAGGAGAAAAGTAGTGGGAAGGATGGATGAGTCTGGCCTGGCTGGAATATCTCAGTATCCTACACTGCGCATGTAAACAAATTTATCACCAGAATTTTTACTTTACATAAAAGGGTAGACATCCCTTTTAAGTAGAGTAAAAATTATTTTTTTAATAAAAAAAAGTGAAGCCCTACAGCTATAATGACAGAATGGGAGTGCAGAGCCTGCTGGGATAACATCTTCACACATCCCAGGCTGCTCTGATATTGGGCATGCACAGAAGGGGATTTTTCTTTCTTGTAATGGTAAAAATGGCAATCTCATATCTCATGGCCAGTAAGATTAGCATTCAATTTTTCCACATTAACATTAGTCTATGTCACCCGATCTCGTGCCTGCACAGTGTGAGTTTGGGTGAAGCTACCAGAAGACAGAGGAAGATGGCAGCGTCTGGCGCTTCTTACCCACCAGGATGACAGTGAACTCCCAAAAGATAGGAGACCCAAACAAGGACAACGCCGGAAAAATCAGGAGCTCTGGGGAAGGAAAGATGAGTGTGTGTTTTTTTTATTTAGTTCAGCTTTAAGTGTACTCGGAATAGAAATTTGCAAACAGGTAGGTAAATATATTTTATTGCAGAAAGAACAAATGCTAAAAATCTTGAGTGCTCACAATTTTTAAATCTGAATGTTTTTGCTCCATTTTAAGGGCCTGCTATAGCTCAATCTGCAAGCCTGTTCCAGTTGTCATCAGGATATCAATACCAAGCAATGATTGGCACTGCAGTGCCTGCACATGGACAGAAGGTTGATGGAATGGTGGCTGTGGGAGATGCAAAGAATAAAGATGAAAATAGTATTTTATATATATATATATGTGTATATATATATATATATATATATATATATAGATTGTACGCAGGGACCTCTCCTCCTCCTGTGTCACTGTCTGTATCTATCATTTACAACCTCTATTTAATGTACAGTGCTGCATAATATGTTGGTGATATATAAATCCTGTTGATTATCAATAATATATACACACATGACATTTATAATATACAAAACTAAATGTAATTTAGTTGGAGCCTCCATCAATCACACATGCTGACACATTCATTCTAACAGCATTTAGGGGATTTTCTGTACTCTTCTTTTTTACTTATGAACAGAGAAATAAAGAATATAAGATTGGGATTGCAAGCTCTTTGGGGCAGAGTCCTCTCCTCTTCCTGTGTCACTGTTTGTATCTGTCTGTCATTTGCAAACCCTATTTAATTTACAGCGCTGTAAATATGTTGGTGATAAATAAATCCTGTTTTTTATTATTATTATTAATAATATTAATAATAATAATAATAATAGTGGGATTTTAAAGGTAATGATTGCAGTCTTGTTTCATGTTGTTGTTAATAAAGTTTGCCCAGACAACAACAAAAAAAACCCTCCAGGCGTAGTTTGCAGCAGAAGGTTCCGTATGGCGCAGGAAGGGGCGGGTATATGGTAATCACGTGATTAATGGCGGACCGCGGTTTTGCACGACTGGGAGAGAAAGGCCGCGACCGGAACCGGAAGTTTAGAGGAACGGCCTCAAGAACGGTGAAGACAGCGAAGTCGTGGTCGTAAGGGGTGTGTAAGAGTTAAATAGTGCCCGGTGAGCCCGGCGCTTCTTGTATGGTTTCCTAAAGCGGTCGTGTAGGTGATAGGGCCCGGTCTCGTTCAGGCCTCGTGAATTGAGCGTTCTGTGGTTGCGGTCCGTTCTAGTTGTAGGCTTTTTCATATCTCACGAGCTGAATTAGGCAAAAAAGTTCTTCAGCAGCCGTTGTGGAGGAGGCCGGCTCCATGTGTGTGTGGTGAGCGGGGATTTGTGTGAGCGAGGCCCCGGGGCCGGAATGTGCGGTGTCCGGGAACCCAGCGGCCTGAGGCAGGGACAGGCCCGTTGTATCTGAGGTATTGAGTATGTTCTGCCTGGGTCATCTTATGATAAAAGCTCCCCATGCTGAGTATTGTAGTGTACACCGACTGGGGGGGGGGGGGGGGGTATAGTAATCGGCTCTTATTCATAAATCTCTACCTAAAAAAATCTAGAGATAAATCTTAATGTAAGGTGTTTCCTCATGGTGACAACACTTGTGTGATTACACTGCACGATGTACAGCGTTGTCAGCCTGTGGGGGAGAAAATACAATCTGCATAGAATATCAGCAGGTAGTAATGTTAGACCTGGGCCTTTGCCGTGTCTGGGCCTTTGTAGTATCCAATCAGTTTGCCACAATGATGTAGCCCCGATATGTGCCTTGGTTCTGGGCAGCCAGCAATGCTGATATTATGCGCTGACCTGTGCGTTTTTGCTGACTCCAGACCCCCAATGGATGCACCAGTTTGGTCCCATACCTCCTTTACCGCAAAATAATCATCACCATTCCATATATTAGTTGCCAGTATGACTTCCAAATATGTCAACAGCTTGAATTTACCGCACTTTAGATATGGATAGAACATGAACTAAAATCATAAGCCTTTATACCTTTGTCATATTTATTTACAAAATGGCAAATATACAAATAGATACAACTATTTTACAATATAACTTTGATTCACCTGTTTCAGATCATAAACCAATAACTTTATTTCTTACAGTTGAGTATTACACCAGTGTATTACATGTATGTTGAGTATTACTATTAGTATTAGTACAAAAAGCACTATGTACACATTGGTAGTCAAATACAGAATGAAAGGCAACAGTCGCCGCCTTTATATACAATGCAAAACGCGTTTCTAGAATCTTTCAGATACGTACATTGCCAATAAACAAGTAAATACATGCTTGTTCAGTAAAAATACATTTATTAAATTTAAATCCTAAAATTGAAAACATTTCAAAATTAAAGTTAGAACACACATGTAAAATTAAATACAAGCCTTTGCAGGAAATGTTGAATGTTCTTTAAGCGTTTGCAGGAAATGTCGAATGTTCTCGAAGATTCTATTGCATTTCATTCACGTACTACCCACATATTACATAAAATAAACACCAGTACCCAGAGATGGAGTCCCATACCCCCAGCATTTGGTTCCCAAATCCAAAAGGCTATGGATACCCCTGGTTAAGAACCCCTGGGACATGCGATCTTCCCTTCTGACAACTTTACTTTTAGTTATATATTAAAAAATATGCTAAAAGTACTCTTTTGTACTGTTTAAACTGTGCCTCCCCTGATGCTTTGCTGCATGTTAGATTTTTATTTTCTGCTGGGGATTATTGTTCTCAACTAAAATAATCTCCAGTTTTATATCAGTGCAGATATATTAGTTATGGATATGATATGAAAGGGTTGGACCTCTTAGCTTGTTACAGTAATTGGGGTGATTTTGTCCTTCACTTCCTGTCCTGCTGATAACTTTTACTAAAATGGAAGTAGAGGGAAATGTTAAGCAGCATCACAAATTTACCTGCAGTAAGGGGAAGTTTACAACCTTTTTATTTTTATCACCTTGGCAATTATTACTTTTCTTCCTTTATTGTATCTGTCATTTGCAACACCTAATGTACAGCGCTGCGTAATATGTTGGCAATATATCAATCCTGTTTAATAATATTGTTATCTGAGACAAAGTAAGAGAGTATCTAACAAAGCCCTTGGAAAGCATTACAAACAAAAAGAAACATGCTGGCTTTTATAGATTTTTTTTATTCAGGCATTGCAAACATTGAACATTTGTAAAACTCAGAAATCCCTCCAAATGTATGAAACATGAAAATGTACATGTTAAGGAAGCATAAATTGGATGGGAAGGAATCTGGAAGCAGGTCTTTCAGTGAGAGATTATGTAAAATGCCATTGTGATCCGGGTTATAAAAACCCTTTAGCAGAGCTATAATTCAGCTTCAAAAATCTGCAAACAGGCAGGTCTGTGGGAGCGAGCAAACGCCTGCACTCCTGGATGAGAGTTACGCCTGAAGGACAATCATGAGGCTGTAGGTAGTGCCTGCGATGGGACAGGTGGGTGTACTTAGAAATCTGCAATCATGCAGTTCTGTATGTTTTATTGCAGAAAGGACATTGGCCGTCTCTTCTGCAATAAATTGCAATTTATTTTTTAAATTTTTTTCACATAATATTTTTGCACATCTGGGCAGCAGGTAGGATTGTAAGGTATTGTAGAAGGAAGGGACACTGTTCCTTTTTGCAATAAACACCTTTCTGGTTGCCAATTTTCAAAGCAGGACTTTCCAAATCTGTGGTGTAGTATGAGTATGCAGCCCATGTGTTCAGCTAATTGTCACAGAGTTATCGTCATGCTTGTTTCAGATGTGTGACTGACACTTCTGAAACCAAGATATCTGCTATGCATGCAGGCATTCACAATGAGCTCAGCAGTGGCAATTTAGAAAATCTCATTGTTGGGTCCACTTTAAACACCACAATTTAACGTATAACAATCTGATACTTCAATTCCATACATTTTTATATATATCAGTGGTATTGTCCTTGTGATTTTACTTGCATATGATTGATACTGCTTTCTGGCTGCATCTAAGTTGCCATGATAATTTAGGGATGGTTCCACAGTTTAGGCTCTTGCAAACCTCTGTAATGAATATCCCTAATCCCAGTGTGAATGGGGAAGACATTATGCTCATGCACAATAATATGACTTGGCAAAAGAAGCAAGGCATTGAACGCTGTAGAGATGATTGCAACAGGGGCGGAGTCGGCTAATCCAAAATGTCAGGTTAAAAAGAAAAGCTTTTGGCAACTAGACATACCTGTCTTTTCCCAGGAAAAAGTAGTTTTAGGAGTTTCCTGTTGAAAAATGTCCAAGTTCCACTTCAGCACATGAAAATTGGACCAATTTTCTTTGCAGCATTCCTCAATAATGGCACGTGCAGTGTGATGTGTTACAGTGCTCATGTTTTGTCCTCTACTATAAGAGTGTCTATATTGGAAGGTTCCCCTCCTTGTTTTGATGACAAACAAAAATGTTTTATTTGCCCTCGCTTTTGATTTTTGAGATTAGAACTAGAGAGGTCTGTAAGCTCTTTGGGGCAATGTCCTTTCCTCCTCTTGTGTCACTGGCTGTATCTGTCATTTGCAACCCCTATTTAATGTACATTGCTGCATAATATGTTGGCGCTATATAAATCCTGTTTAATATTAATAGAGGGACACACAGCAGTTAAATGATAGCACATGTAACACATATTCAAGAAATAATTTGCCTTTCATGCTACAAAGAAGCTGTTTAACATTCTAACTGTACAAACACTATGTGCCCTGTTCTGTCCCTTAAATCCCAGGGAGCTGTAGTCAATGTGTCAAAATTCATTACTTATATGATCAATAGCCCAACGACCTTCCTTAGCTAGGGAGATTGCTGCGTGGGGGTTTGGGTTTTTTTGTTTACCATGAAGAGTACGTGAGGATTAAAGCCTTAACTGAAAGTACAATGCAAATATCAGTTTGCTGCACAAACACCTGTTAGTTCTGTGCAAAGGGTTTTATTGAAACAATATTTATTATGTTGCAGGGGTTCATTATGTTTTTAGTGCTCGATATTCTTTTTTTTTTTAAGTCATTGACATTTTTATCTTTGAGTAAACAGTTGAAAGTGATTTTGCTGTTAAATCTAAGTGGTGCTATTTGTCATTATATTGTGTATACAATAGTGAATTCCTGATATTGTCATGTGAATCTACCTTGGTGTAAATAAGTTAGGAGTTGCTTCTTTTTCGCAGTTATGTTTGTATTGGTGATAAAGTAAAGCACGTTCATTGCAGAGTTTTGGGCCACCTTACTCTATGGAAATTCTAAAGGCAAGATGCGTGTTCTAGGAAGAAAAGGAGAATTTATTATCTGTCAATATAAGTAAAAACCAGAAGATGACGAAAAACATATTTGGTGTTTTAATTATATGCTTCTGTGGCAAAAATGTGTTCAATTAGTTCCCATAAATACCTTATATTCTTTCCAATGAACTGCGTGTCCTTAATTTCTGTGGTTACCTTGCATGCTCCATTCAGAAATGTCGTCTGTTGTAGCCACTGCTCTAAGGAACACCTATGGCCATGATATAAAATGCAAAAAATCATAGGATATGGAGGATTTTAGTTCTGAAACATTAATTTGTATTGCAGTATAAGAATATTGTACTATGAAATGTTGCTAAGGTATGAACAGTAAATACCTTTGTGATATGATTGAGCCTAAAACTATATTCTGCTCTCAAATACTGTATGTCAAAGCGTAAAGTATATTCAAAATATTGATGTACAGATTTATATATATATATATATCATAACATAACATAATTTTTTTTTTCACCTTCTACCGTCTGGAGTTCATAATTCTTTTGGTAGATGGCTTTTCAATTCATTTAAACCCTAATAAAATAATACAATGCAGCTTTCCAATCTTTAGATGTGATGACTGTATTAAATTTTTTTTTTTTTTTTTTAGGCTTATCACATTTTTAGAAAATGCCAGTTGATCTTGCTTGAAATGTCTTTTTTTTTTTTCTCTGGGATAGAACTAAAAGCATAAAGCCATGCTACTAATCTTTTCATCATTCATGTAATGGACAAGGCAGGCTTGTTTTTTTAAGCCGTACTAAACCTGCAGGGCTCCACCAGCTCCCTTCTTTTCTTCTCCCTGGAGACGATCTTTAGCCATCTTGATTAAATTAAGCAAAGCCTTTTGCATTGGATATTGGATGGTTGTCAAAGGTTCTTGGGGTACTGATGTTCATGAAGAATTACTAAGTCACATACTTTGCCAAAATGGTGATTGTCCCTTTTTCAGACCACATGACTGATGCCAAATTTCATTTGGTCATTAAGAGGCAAGCTCCATAGAACCCTGTAATTAAGCAGACTTTATTTGCAACCTCAGGGAGATTATGGTACTATACCAGCATAAAGGTCAGCAGCTTGATAATGTATGCTGACCTGCTGAAAATACCCGGTATGTATAAGGAATGGACTGTTTCTGGATATGCCATCTAAAGCCTGTGCTTTGGAGGTATATTAGTTTCATTTTTTAAATCCTTAAGACACCCTGCAGGTACAGGAAGATACCTGTGGATTCTGGTAAAATTGCACACTTGTCCTTTTTTTGCGGGCAAATTACACTCTGCCTTTACTAAACTTAAATTACAAGGGATGACGTCAGCCCAACCATAGAATTGCCTATCCCCCTCCCCTTTATACTTCATGTAGGGAAGTGTTTGGTAACCAGAAGTTTGTGATAAAGAATGGTTTTAAATTACTGATGGTGTTTTTAAACAACGAACATTAGAACATGATTTTCAGTTTTACATTTACCAGAAAAAAACAAGAGCAAAAGTTTATAGTTGTGATTTACATACACTTCTGGGTATATTTGTAAAGCAGTGAATTTGACTGCCACAAACATTCACCCCTGGTGCATATGATTTTATGTTGTATTTTGAAGAAGGACTTGCATTTGGTAAAATCTTTGTGCATGCATAGGAGGTAAAAGATCTGGCTTTACTGTTGTAGAAACCATACCATTGGCAGTTGTCACCATAACCGTGTGCCTTCACTTTTCCTATACTTTTTCTGGTGAAAACTATATTACTGAGAGTCTTCATCTCAGATTTTTTTTTTTATTTTAGGTGACTGTGGTGTGACCCAACTCTTCAATAACCACCCAAGAACAGCCAGGTGGTTACTGAAAAGTGCCGGGTGGTGGGCAGAACACCCATTTAGGATTTTCACCCATTCTAATTGGTGACTGAGATGATCCCATGTCCCCATTTATTTTGCATGTTGAAAACTACACTCATGGGTCAACCGTTCATCTACATCCATATACATCCATCCATCTACAGAGTTATTCTGTAACTAAAACTTTGATGCTTGTCTGGATTCACCCTCAAGGATCCCACCCTACATGATTTATTATGCTAATTTCTCAGCTGGCCCTCACTTTTATAAGAACATACAATCTGGTAATCATTTTAATACTGATTCTTGTTTGTTTTCAAGGTCCCCCCTTCCCTCCACCATTGAACATCACAATGGCAACTGAGATTGGTTCCCCTCCACGCTTCTTCCACATGCCACGCTTCCAACACCAGGCTCCTCGTCAGCTTTTCTATAAACGTCCTGATTATGCACAACAGCAGGCCATGCAGCAGCTTACATTTGATGGCAAACGTATGCGAAAGGCTGTGAATCGCAAGACTATAGACTACAACCCATCTGTCATCAAATACCTGGAGGTAAAATATATTCTTCCTTTTCATGTTTTTATACCTTTCATAACATCCTGCATAAATGTCTGGTCTTGGGTTTCCCCGCAACTTATCTGGTTCTCTGCCAAACTCCATGTCACTACTGTCACTTATAGCAATAGATAGGTCAACAGGAGAGACCGGCTGGAGACGGGGAACTCGTGAAATGGAACACAGCATTTTTTACTTCAGGGGACTATTTCTACAGAATTTATAGGTGTTTAGTGGCACAGACACCCAGAAAGATTAGTATACACTTTTACAGGTAACTGGTTACAGGTTAAAAAAAAAAGTAACTTTTAAAGAATTACTTAAGTTGCTGGGGAATGTATTTAAACTATACAGTTTTTCACTTAACCACTACGTTACACCATGATAAAAGTACGCAGTGTATCATTTACAGCCATACTTGGTTTTAGCTATATCATTTTCCTTATGTCTTTGACTTCTATAATGTTTTGTTTTTCTCTTTCAGAATAGAGTATGGCAGAGAGATCAGCGAGACATGAGAGCCATTCAGCCAGATGCTGGACACTATAATGATGTAAGTGTTACCTTTCCTTTTCTTCTTTCTGAATTTTTATTGTATCCAACCTATATAGGGATAAGAAATGTACTGACTTATATAATACTAATACACATTGACTACATAATAGCAATTATTAGGCTTTCTAATAAGAAAACCTAGTTGTTGACCTTCTTCATGCCTCAGTTCAGGTGTGATAACGGACACTTAAGGCTGATATTGAAATTGTTAAAAAGCCTTGAGATGACAGTGTTCTGTGCTGAGCTTAAGTATAATGTTTTCTACCCTAGCTATGTCAGACTAAAATAAAACCGTTGAGTTAAAAGAGTGAAATAAAACTTCAAGGGCACTGCATTATATATATTGGAGATGGCATAAGTTTAACTCAGAAAAAGAAACTCGCACTCTGATTATAATGATCGTAGTAACAACTTCACCATTTTAAAGGGGCCTTAACATATTTATTAAAACATGGAGTAGCAGAATTGTGGAAATGTAGCTTTTTGTCCATTGGAGAAAAGCTGGGTTCTTTCATTTGAAATTCCTAAAGTTCTGAAGACCATATAGGACAAAGAGTGCTGCGCAATGTGCAGCAAACTCCACTTTGACATGCCTGCAGTAGCCTTTGTTAATAATTACGGTTTGTGTAAAAAGAATATCTTAAGTAGTCACTTGAAAGTAAAGCTGCGGTGCTCTGGATCAGTGAACAAGCAAAAGAAAATTTTTAGCAGGTAAGTCTTGTACTCAAAGAATACAGATATTTGTGTTGATGCTTCAGAATGCTATTTAGGATGGAGATGGGCAGTTTTAGGCATTTTTGTGATTTAGGTCTGCTAGGTATCTAAGCGTGTCAGTCATCACCCTACAGTCAGTCTTAAGAAAGCAGTCATCTGATGTCCATGCTAAACTAGGACAACTATGCAAGCAGTTAAGCTTTTAATTTCTATTTTTTTTTTTATAGTTGGTACCTCCTATTGGAATGCTTAACAATCCACTGAACGCCGTCACTACAAAGTTCGTACGAACCTCTACCAACAAAGTGAAATGCCCTGTCTTTGTAGTTAGAGTAAGTATCCTTTATTAAGGTGTCTATATTTTTACACTGTAGCAGTCGGACTTAAGAAATGTTTGACTTGGTTTTGCGTTTGTTTTTGTTTAATTTCAGTGGACTCCTGAAGGCCGCCGCTTAGTTACTGGAGCCTCAAGTGGAGAGTTCACTTTATGGAATGGGCTGACGTTTAATTTTGAGACCATTCTACAGGTGTGTATTCTACATGAATTTTTCTAGGCCTTTGTGCTTTTTATATGTTCAGTGTATGCCTAGTTATACTTATTTTAAATAATTGTCTATTGTTTATATGGAATCTTTCTAAACCAAACTGGTAATATCGGTAAAATGTTTGCTTTTATGAATTTTGATTAAATGGAATAAGAGACAAAATAGTTGTGTTGTCCATATACAAAGGAACATGATGAGTCCCTTAGCCATTGTGGTATTGTCAGTGAACTAATTAATGACTGCCATGTTTTGGGCATTACAGAAGTCCTTTAACTCTGCTTATGTTAAATCCGAAACTCTATTCTTAATATTCTTATTCTGCAATAATGTTCATGGGGAGGATCAGAAATCTGGTTTTTGAACCACTGTGGACACCACCTGTTATGTATTAGTTGCTACAATAACACGAGTCCGATTCAAACGAGGAAAAACTAAAGCTACGTACACACGTCAGATTTTTATCGCCCGATAATCGGCATCAGCCAATTATTGGGCGAAAATCTGCCGTGTGTACAGTCGTTGTCGTCCATCGTCCGGAAGACCGTCCTGCCGGATCCACGGACGATGGACGACAACCGATCCTAATGAAAGGGAAGGGGAGAGCGCGCAGCAGGGTGCCGCTCCGTCGCTCTCCCCCTCCCCTCTCCATAGAGCATGAACGGTGCTGTATGTACAGCACTGTTCATGCATCGTGCACTCCCTTGTCGTTGGAAAGGATCGTGAAAGATTCTTTCCAATGACAAAAATTGCAGGTGTGTACGCAGCTTAAATGATTAAAGTTTGAAATGGAGAAATGCATTGTTTCCCCTTTTTTTTTTTTTTAATGTGGACCTGTCAGTTTATAAACATGGAAGCTGCTATAGCTTGTTTTGCATTTTTTTTCCTAATGGTGTTTTTTACATCCTTGTAAACTGCTGGGCTACAGCAAACCTAAAGCTTGTAAAATATCTGGGCGTCTGGTCTGCATACCTGCTCTGGATCAAAGACTCAATTATGGAAGCAAATATAACGATGTCTACTTTTATTGGTCCGAATGCAACTTCCATAGTTCTGTCCTGACAGGTCTTCATTGGTAATGGCCTTAGTGATCCTGTATAGTTGTTGGATTGGACAATAACTGTCTTGCATCCCTTGTCTCTCATATTCAGGCTCATGACAGCCCAGTTCGAGCTATGACGTGGTCGCACAATGACATGTGGATGCTGACTGCTGACCACAGTGGATATGTGAAATACTGGCAGTCTAACATGAACAACGTCAAGATGTTCCAGGCACATAAGGAGGCGATTAGAGAAGCCAGGTTTATAACCAATCTAACATTTTCCATAGTTGTTGTTAATATCTTTCTTTACTGTTGTAATTCTTTATTAGGTTGTCTTGGGCTGTATGGGGGGACAGGCTTTTTCAGTTGTAAACTGCTCCTACACATCCAATGTTGTGTTTTATCCTGCCCCCCTACAGCGTTGTATACACCCTCTTACACAAACTGTGTATGCCGAGACATTTTCTTTATTAATAAAGAATTCTGCGCCTTTAATAGTTCACAGATGCTAAATAAAGCACACGGACATACATTATAAAGGTGACACTGCAAATACAATGGCAATAATAAAAAACAAAACAAAGGACCACCTCCCAGAATGTCAAGTCCTACAGGAAACGTGGGGAGAAAAGTGGGATTTATTTTTTTTTTTATTTTTTTATTATTATAGAGGTGCAGCTCTTTTACCTAACTTGGTAATGATACAAACATGGTAATGTTTCTTAGTGTGTATATGGAGTTATTTGATCATATCTTCATCGCAGAAATGTCAACAAACCGCTGTTCCATCTCAAGACTGTATTGAAACCACACATCAGTATTGTAGTATACCAATAGTTATTGGAACTCCATTCTTGTGGCAACTGCTTAAAAAAAAATCTACCATTTTTTATATTGCTTTTGACCCATTATAAGCTCTTTTTAGGCAGAAACACGTAAGTCAAGGCTTGACAATACTGAGTCACCAGAAAGCTAACATTGGTGTTTAGAAGTACCTTCTTGTGTCTTAATAGTTTCCTAATCCTAAATTTTTCGATAGCTCCACTTTGTGCCAAACCCTCAGTTTACTAGCTAATGGTGTGCTTGTGGTAAATTTAGAAGTCGGTTGGTTTTACATATTGACAATGGCTACTTAAAACATTGAGTCTGATTAAAGTAAACCTATTCTTTCTTAAATTGACTTTCATTTGGAATAGCTGAAACCTCCAAAATTTTAAAGATAGGAGTTTTGTTGCTGTTGCAACTTAAAAGCTCATAGTATTATCGAAATGGCAATTTTAGATGACAAAGTCTAAACAAGTCAAAGGATTACTTTACTTACTTTATCTTGTATGCTTTCAAATCAGCTTGTACTTTTAAGCTGATATTTTCCTAATAGAGGGCAGCACAGTGGCTCAGAGTTTAGTGCTCTGGCCTTTGCAGCACTAGGTCCCAGGTTCGAATCTCATCTAGTACATTATCTGCATGGAGTTTGCAGGTTCTCCCTGTGTCTGCATGGGTTTCCTCTGGGTACTCCGCTACATTCCAATAACATGCAGTTAGGGTAATTCGCTTGCCCCCTCCCCCCCCAAAAAAAAATGACTTTATACTGTATTAAAGACATATGACTTTGGTAGCAACGTTAGATTGTAAGCCACTTTGAGGGACAGCTAGTGACATGACTATGGACTTTGTACAGCGCTGCGTAATAAGATGCTGCTTTATAAATACCCTATAATAGAGCATTCTTGGTTTTGGGGTGCCCTGTTTAGAAAATGATTTAATATGCAGGCATTTGGAGGTCTCTTATTCCACTTGGGTGCCAATTTAAAAAAAGATGACTTTGTGTCAACTACATTACAGCTATTATTTTTCTCTGTATGCACTGCATTCCTTATCTTGCCTACAAGAGGTTTTTACAGCATCAACATCTTAAGTTGCGTGCTCAGTGTCAAAGACAACAAGTGAGCATTGGACTTTCAGTCCTAAAGTATCTCTATATGTCAATGCTTTGGACTTTCATACGTATCCACACTCTAAAGCTTCCAGACACAGCAGCTAGAATGTGTATGGCAATGGGAACATAATCAGCAAGAGATAAGTACATTTTGAGGAATAATCCTGCATGGTTAGTTTAGGCTTAATAAAATGGTAGTTTAACTTGTGGGTTTATTGATACAATTGGATTTAGTAAGTATTTAACTTGTGAACCATGAACACCCTAGTAATATTATTGCAGTCACAAATGCCAACCCGTGTTTTCTGTATGATTTGAGGATGTCAAGTATATTACTGGCCCGTGTTTTTATTAGTGACATGCTGCAATGTAACCTAATGTCAGACTGTAATGTTTTATTACACAGAAAGTATTTAAATACATTTTTCTAGATATAAAGAAAAAGTGAAAGAAAACTTCAGTACTGCAGCAGAACTATCTTTAAAATAAAACATCCCTCTTAACTTTTACTTCCAAAGTACCCTCAATCATTCTAGAGCTGTCTTTGGTTCGGTCCCATGCTTTCCTGGTATCGTCCCTTGTCCCAGTGCCATCTTCAGTGTACATCACCTGATATTGCACTGCTCTGGCTCGAGATCGGGAGATGTATCCTACTCTAAACAGAAAAAAAAAAAGCCAATCTCCCTGCACATGCATGTATAAGTGTGTGGGGGGGGGGGGGGTGTTTATAAAAGTGTTATTTACCATATATATATATATATTAAAAGTTGTGGTTATAGGTCCACTTTAATATCAAAGTTAAGCAAGTTGAGGGAAAAAGAAAAAGCACAAGAGCATCCGAGCCACAATTTGTTGCAATGGTACTTGTGTATCTGTGCCATATGTAATAACTTTTTGTGTGTATGCTGTCCTCTTTTTGGTTTTGAATCTGTTTTCCAAAGTTTAAATTTGTCCTAGTGCCAGGACTAGGACTAACTACAGGGTTTATGGCAGAGTGTGAATGTGTGAGAAGAATGTATTTGTGAACTACTTGTAAGTGTGATTTGCTTTACTATGTAGGCTACAAAAACATGCTCATGGGTGTTAATGGGCCCTCAAAGGATTAATGTACTTTTAAACAAAATACAAACGTGTCCTTTTTGACCTTCTCTCAGATGCCTAGTTTCTTACAGCTGTTCTGCTGTGCTTGTCCTTTTAGCAGATATACAGCGCTCTGGTCTTGCCTGTTCAGTATTTTCCTTTAGGTTTCTTTAGACCACAGATGTCAAACACAAGGCCCACGGGCGGAATCCAGCCCGTCTGGCCGTTTTTATGTGGCCTGCTGGTACTGTCGCTTCCAAGCACCTGACATTTGCAGGCAGGAGGACGCAGGGCGCTCCACTCAAGTCCCCGACTGCGCTGCAGGCAGAAGGACCCCAGTTGCTTTTTCACACTCCTGCCGAGACCCAGCACTAAGCACGGCGGTGCCAGAGTAGAGTCCTGATCCTTCTGCAAGTAGTATGCTGCTACTGCTCCAGATATGGAATCTCGGTGGGATGCTACATTAGCAATGTATCCAGACCCTGAGACGCAGGCCTCCACCTCAGCACAGACAGTGGCTTCATTCACTCATAGACAGGCCAGGAAAGGTCAGGTACACCTACCTCAGAAAAAGCTGCTAAGAACAAGCAATCAGTCCCAAAATGTCCAATAAGAGAAAACTTGATGCAGAAGGGAGACAATTTAATGAAAGGTAGACAAGTAAATATGTTCCTGCTTCACAAAAACAAACATGCTCTTATTTTTAAAACATGAATAATGTAGGGGGATGGCATGTGATATGGTTTCCCAGGGTGAGGAAGGATCTATACTTCTAAGACTCTGTATCTTAATACTGCCTTATTGCAAAATGAACTGCCTTAAATAACTCCAACCTTTCCTTTTTCTTCTCTTTGGATGGGTCTTCTGTGTAATCGTTTAAGCTTGTTGCTCTCTGTATTTCTGTAGAAGCCTCTAAAACTGCAGCAGGTCTCGTAAAAAAACTGTCAAAGCTATTCATCTAGGGATCTTGTTTATTTAGCAGCAGAATTTGACAAAGGTAATTATTTAACTTAAATGAATAAGCTCATCTGTAAATTAAAATGTGAATGTGCATGTTGTGTTACTCACCATACAGATTTCAATAAGTCTTTAATACTTTGTGTTGACAAACAGGTTTTTTTCTAAAGTCTTGCTTCATGCCTAACTTCATGTCCCCGCTAATACGAGTTAGGGCAGTTGCTCAACACTCAACATTCAAGTTTGAATATCCATCAGAACAGAAATAGAGGGAATATCTCACTTGCTTCTCTGACAACTGTCTAAGAAGGATTTTATAGCAGTTGGCTATTGGCTCTAAGTTCTCCCTAATGTTGCCTCCTAGACTGGTTTTGGATGTCGTTTTTTTTTTTTTTTTTTTTCCTCCCCTCAATTACTTAACAGTATTGTAAATTACTGTCCTCTTTCATTTAGGAGCCCAGTCCCACCTTTTGTATAATAAAATGAACATCCTAAATGTGCCATAAATACTGCTGTATGTGTGAATAGGTATGCTGTCATGTTCACAGTGGTAAAACTTAACCCCCAGCACATGAATGAGTAATGTTAGAACTTTCCTTTTGGATAGGAGGACCATTAAAACATTGTCAAGGTTTAAAAACAAATAAAGTATGTATGTCATAGATGTGCATCATTACACATGTTTTACCCCTTTCAAGACCCCGAAAGTAAAGAAAATAGTTGATCTGCCAGCAATACCCCTGCTCTCTACAGGTAGTCCCTGAGTTAAGGACGTCCGACATACGGATTCCGCCTAGATACTAACTGGCTTTCCTGCTCGCTCCTGTGCAGGATGGAGGCTTGAAGGGGGGAAGGGGCAGTTTGCATGACTTGCAGAAGAAATCTTTTGCTAAACACAGCTCAGGTTGTGGGAGATCTTAGAGGGTTGAGCTCTTTGTGCAGCCCCTTGTAACTCCCTAATGACCAAGACAAACCCTGCAGTTGGTTCTTTTTGCAGCTTGCTCCAGAAGTTAATGAATGTCTAGGCTCCATTAATATTTTTTTTGCTTTGTGATTAACTCACAGGATTTTATACAGTAACTGACACCACACTGCATAATACTATGTTGAGACAAACATCCGTGCCAATTGCATTTATTACAATAATGTACCTGTTCTGACTTGCATACAAATTCAACTTAAGAACAAACCTACAGTCGCTATCTCATATGTAACCCGTGGACTACTTGTATTTCCTATTCTGGTTGGAAAATGCAGCAATTTTTGTTACTGAATGGTGTCGGTCCTGCCCAGTGTTTATTTAAACTATCTGCTCACCCCACTTTGATACTCCAAAGCATAGGTGCTAAATGACTTGTATTTCTATGACTTGATCTCTACAGGTTTCAGGCAGAAGCACAGCATGTTTTATTGGAACATATTAGCTACATATTTAATGCAGTGTACATTGATGCTTTCTTTCAAATCCAACATGGTGTAATGTGTTGAAGCAAAGCAGAAGCATTCCTAGAATGTCTTATACCTTTTTTTTTATGAAACGCTTTGATAGTGCACTCCAACAACCTGTGTATTGAAGTGTGCTTGAAGTATGTGGAGACTAATGCTACATTCACACTCTAGATCAGTGGACCCCAACCTTTCTGAAAGCAGGGCCCAGTAACATAGAATAAAATTTTGCCGTGGCCAGCTTGAACAGCTTACGCTACTCTGCTATTTTCGGCAGCTCAGCCTTCTGTCAAAACACTAGCTGAGAATAGCAGAGTAGTGTAAGAGAGAGCTGGGGTGTTGTCAGGTGGCAGAGCTGCTAGGAATGGCAGGGAAGTGTAAGCCTTACATTCACAGCTCTGCCATTCTCAGCAGCTCCTGTGTAAGCAGAGTGGAGCCACTCTGCGCTTCTGCTGGTTGTGCTATTGTTGACACATTCTCACAAACTTCATAGCAGTGTGAGCATGGCTGCTGGCAGCGGGAGCTTCTGCCACCCGTCATTTGCCCCCAACTCACCAGCCACACAGTGGCACCAGTCCGTGGTCTGGGGGTTGAGTACCACTGCTCTGGATAACTATGGTATGGTTTGTAAACCATAAAAGAACGAACAAAATGTTGGTTGTTGGGGTTTACATACATTTAAGTGAATATTCATCAATTTCAATGAACTCTGTATTTAAAATAAAATCAATTCTGCTTTAGAATAGTAAAACTTTGGACATTAGAATGCCTAATAAGTTGTCAATAGAAGATCTCTAAAAGCAGTCAACTGATAACTTGTATTTAAATTAGTAGATTTACAAATCCATTGCAGAGTTTTAAGGGTATTTTATTTTTTTTTTTCTATTCTGCTAGACAATTCTATGAAAATGCAAGGTACACAATTTCATGTTAATTTTAACTGTACATACAATCCCTCCCCTCTCCAACAGCCTAATGCAAGGGTCAAGTAGTGGAAGCACTTTTTCATATGTCTGTGCTACTGATTTGTCCTTTCATCTTCTGGAGAAAAGGGAAGTGTTAATGTGTGCTGATTTAATTTTTCCTGTATAAATTGTCCCTTGTCAGATTTCTGCCTACCTATGACCAACCTCAGCAGCCGGGCACTTTCTGCAAACAATTGGCCCATATACCTATATTGGTCATGGGGCAGAGAAAGTCTGCTACTGTTTTTAACCTCTTGGCTTTTTAATGTCTAAGTACCTTGCAGCCTCAGAAGCAACCTGTTAACAGCAGAAAATGTTTAAAGAATGATCTCTGTACTGATCATCTTTGTATTTGTCTTTTTACTTAAGGTTAAACTGTAACTGTGCAGAGAGATCCATATTCTTGAACATTCTGTACTGCCTTCATTACAGCTACCACTCATTGCTGTTCCTGAGTGCGCTTTACTGTTCTTTAGCACACAGTTTGTGTTCAAAATGCGGTAAAGCATAGAAATAAAAACTTTCACGATAACATTTTTATTGTTATAGTGTGAATTCATTCAGAAACATTCTGATAGTTTTATATCTATTTTTCTGATAGATTTTTTATATAGTATATTCAAAAATTCTGCTTGGTCGATGTTGGCCTGTGCATAGATTTTTTTATATAGTATATTAAAAAAAAATCTGCTCAGTCTCGATGTTGGCCTGTGCACAGAATTTGCCATTCTGCATAAAAGTTATATATCATGTAAGCTTTCCCTAGTAAACAACAAAGTGCAATTTCTTCTGTCCACAAAACTGTACATTGATAAATATTGAGCCAGTTCTAGATCTTTTGCTTTAGTGTGTTCGACCTCTGTTGGAGCAGGAATTTTATAGCTTGTGTATTTTAAATATAAATTAGCTATATATACATTTATTCCACATCTACATATATGTGGTCTTCGTGTGGAGGAGGGTAAACGCATTATTTTATTTTTTTTCATTTCTTTCAATTAAATGATGTATTTTGGCATCTGTAGCACAAAACCATTTTCCAGTTTAGTTAGTAAAGATATGTTACCTATCAAACACTTTTTGACATTAAAAAGTGTGCACAGTTTCATGAGGAGGAGGATGATCACAGGAACTGGCTTATCTGTTCAATAGGGATGAGACCAGCACCAGGGCCCAATGTTCAAAACATAAGCACACAAAATGTTGTATTCCATTTTTCTTGAACAGGTGCTCATTTTACTCCTCTATAGAACCATTTGTTTCAGCTTTGTGTTAATGTCAATGGGTGTTCATTCAGAACAGTGGACTGTTTGCTGTCATTTAGTTTTTGGAAGAACACTCAGAAATATTGAGGACTATAGCAATACTCATTTTCACAGGTAAGAGCTCTACCATCATTTATACCTGGCAGAGGGACACACCTTATATTTTACTTTCAGCTGGTATACACATTTAGGTAAGACTAATACATGCTTAACATACACATGCACATTTTTTTAAATTAACTTTATTGGGAGTAACAACATTGTAGACAAATATACAATAGTGAAAATGATTCCCAAACAAGTTTTACATTTTAAGGGAAGATGGGTAAGAAATGGTGTGTGTGTTGGGGGTTTAAGAGAGAGGATAGTGATAAAAGGAGGGAGGGTGATAAAGTGAAGGAATAGAAGATTAAACATAAACCGTCACAGGTGTAAAACAGTACATGTACATGTTTGAATTATCCCTGACAATTGTTTGGTTTTTTTTTTTTGCAATAGAGACCTGCCTGACAATTTTTTTCTTTTTTTTTTTTTTTTTTTTTTTAAGACAAATGCACAATTTATTAACCCAGTTTTCCTAAATCATGGAATCATGATTGCTGGGCCTGTCATATGTGTTTATTTATAGATTAAATTTTGATAAACATTTGTTTTTCTATGACAGAAAATCATAATTTACAATATTATCTTTTCATTCTTGTGGCCACAGCCAAAAATTAGTGATTCTTAATTTTAAACCAAAGTGTTTAGGCACATTGCCACATTAACCCCTAATCCCTTATGCTATCGTATGCTAAAGCATATTTAATAAAAGTTCTTTAGCTGATCATTATAGTGGGATCTCTGATGCTGTGATTTTGGTTAGTTTAGTACATGTAACATCAATTGATCTATTCTGTCAATACCATTAAGTGTTTGGGGGGGATGAATGAAGACATTTCAGTAACTATTTTTTAGTTGTCCAGTATTATGGCTTTAGGGAAAATTATAGACAATTTTGAGTCGGTGTTCAAGTGGTTTTAACCCATTGATGTTGACCAAAAGGTGGTGGCTATAAACCGCCTAAATATTTTTTTTTCATTGGCCCAACACAAAGAAATTTATGCTGAGTTATTTAAGATTTACAGTGCAGGAGCAAAATAGCTTTTCTGACATTATAGGTACAGTTCCAGGCTAAATATTTCGGCATCACTACTGGAAGATATTTGTTCATTCATTTGTTTTCATTGCAAAAACTGATCAGCTATGACACAAAACTATTTGATAGCTGAACAATCTAACATTGTAAAACATACCTCCCTAAAATGAAATGTACTTATTGGCACATGTTTTGATTAAACCAAGTAGGGAGGGGGTCAATTATGCAAACATTCAACAATGAGGAAAACCGTTTGGAATGAACCCAAACATTCTATTTTGTACTTGGCTTTTATGACTGCATAAATTCTTTGAGGCGTTGGATTTACTAATGAGCCTTCTTGTATAGCAGTTGATGAAGCCTTGTAATATTTGCTTCCATTTTCCACCAAAATTTTTCAGTTCAGATTGAGACTTGGACTGTTTGCTGGGCTTTACGTTTTTTTGGAGGTATGTGTTAGAATTCCATAACAATCAGATGTTAAATAATAGTTTGTGCCATATATGTGATTTGTTTTTTAGCAACAAAGTAAAATGGCTACATGAACATTCATCAATTACTTTAAAGTGATCCCAATGTTTTGCCATGGTTTGTAGTGGTAACCGCAGTGAGGAGTTAGAGAATCTTTGAGTGGCAGGCCCGATCACCACAGCTTAAATGTATGTGCATCCTATAGGAATACAAGACGGTAAATGCTTTAAATGTCGGGAATAATACCAAGGTTTTGCTATTCTCTAAAAAAAAAAAAGGTTTTAGCAGTGTACTACAGCAGCACTCTAGTTCCATGTATATAATAAAAAAACAATATCTATTCTTTAGTTACCATATCTAATTGTGTACAAAATGTTAGGTAATATGTATGTAGTTTAAAACACATAAAAGGAGCATTTACAAATTGAAGGCATATAGGGATTAGTTTTATGTTCCAATTAGTCTGTGGAGTTAATATCCTATTTGCTATTTATTTTGACTTTATGACTATATTCTTAAGTATTTGTAATTGGGGGGGGAAGGGAAAACTTTTTTGACCCCACTGGATTGGATATGCATTGAGATCCTGGAAGTAACTTTTGGGCACTGGGTTTCTAGGCACTGTCTGTTACCAGTTAGCCACAGATTGTTTTCCAGGGGTAAACTCTGGGGACTGATTTCTAACTTCATCATCTGGACGTAGGACCAAAACCCCTTGGCACTCTCTCTCTCACCTTCCATTTGGCATCAAGGATTATTCTGTTTCCGTTCTGTTGTGGCATGTTCAACTTATATCTTTGGTTCATTTGCACTGCCTGCTTTCATTTGCCTGTTCTCCTCAAGCCATCAGACCCTCCTCTCATGAATACTTAAAGCTCACAGTACCTGAGGCTCTGCTTTGTTCTGAGCCCTATGTGATTTTACCACACTTGGTCAACAACCTGTCTGATTCTGGATCAATAGATAGCAGTTTGATGCTTTGGGCAGCTTTGACTCGCATTGTTTTGATGGTCCTGGAGTAGGTTTACTCATTTCTACTCCATTATATTGAAACCAGTGCCCTGAAAAACCACCTCCTCCTCCACCCCTGTAAGTTATTTTCCATCTTAAGGCACTCCTCAATTTTTATTTCTCTAATCCCTTGGTATCCTTTCAAAGATTTTTGGTGTCACTGCCTAGATTTGCAGTTTCCTATCTGTCTTTACGCTTCACTGCCTCCCTTTCTGCCTGGGCTGTCTGGTACTAATTATTTTGTGCATGATACTTCTGTAGAAGGGGATTGCATTGTGCTGGCCCTCAAGGTACGTGTCATGGAGTTGGATGGAGTGCCTTCCAGTGAGATCCATTTTCTGCTTATATAGCGCCCCCCAAAAAATGTGGTTAGGTAAAACCAATAGCTGTCAATGCTGTAAAGTGCTCTCATGTAGTTGCTCAGTCTGCAGACTCGAAGGCTTCTAAATCACCAGCCAAAAAAAAAACTCTGTCCTGTGTTAGTTTAGTTCAGTCTGTACAGAACAGACCCTAGTTCTGTGTCCTTTAGAACCTAAATGGAGATGACCACTGTTGAACCAGCAGTGTCCCATCTCAGAAGGGCAGCTACCATCCTGGTGTTAATTTTTGAATCCCTTCTTGGATTTCTCCTCTGGCTGCAGGGTCCTATTTTCACATAAAACTCTAGTTGTAATGTTCTGTCATGCTTCCACACACTGGTCCCAAGAGAGCGGTCTGAATCCTTCTTTAACAGGTACAACTTATGGCCACAGCTTTTTTTTTTTTTTATCTAGTCTGGTCTACTGGAAACCACTAGACTTCTCTGCATGAGTATAATTGGTGTATATAAATTAGATAAAAGTACTGAACTGAAGAGCTTGCTTTTAGTAAGCATATATGGTCTTTGAGGGACAACCTTTCTCAAGTTTTAGTTTATGATGCTCTTTATGAACACCAACTGAGGCAACAGCACCTATAATCGACGAAAGAACCCAACTACCAAGTCTTCTGTACCTTTATTATTAGAAGAAAAGTTTTTTTGTTTCCTCCTGTTTCACCTTGAGACTCTCCAAACGGGTTGCCAAGCTCACCCATAAGATGTCAAGTTTCATGTCCTCCAAACAAGTCCTTGGGGACTTGTATTGGTCTTTCTGGAAACCTGGATATCTTTCATATTAGAGATGTGAGTTTGCAAGAGGTTCAAGTGCTTGAACTAGTAACCTTTACCTTTTCATGAAACCCTTTTTTTTAATCTTGATTTGTTTTCTATCCTTTTATAGTTGCCAGTATAAAATAAAGGTACTAAACTTCCTGTGTCCTTCAGTGAAAAAGGCTTTTAGGGTAAGTCTTCAGATTGAAGAGAAAATTTGAAGAGAAAATTCAAAAATTTCCTAAATACTTCCTATTTTGATTTATTTAGACTGTTCTCAGGTAAAACATTTTATAAATCATATACCTGACTATACCATTTTTAATTAACTAAAAGCCTCTGAATGGCCATGATCAAAAGTTTTCCTACCCTAGAATGTTGGTGCTGTAACATACACATGGGTTCCAATTAAAGGTAATTGGGAACATTCAGAGCGGCACTGGTTTTGCTGGATAATGAGAAAAAACAATAGAACAGATAAACTTGTAAAAAAAAAATTTTTTTAAATTGAACAAACTAGGAAAGGAATATAAAGAAATGTCCAAGGTTTTTGAAAATACCTGCAAGTAGTGTTCAAACTCAGATTAATGAAAAAAAAAAAATTGGATCGTTAGAGGTCCTGTTGTCAATTACCAATGCTGCTTTAAGATACGCAATAAGAAAACGCCTTAACAAAAATGGGCTACACAGTTGAGTTGCAAGAAGATTGATGACAAAATGAATGCAGCATGTTACGAGAAAATATTGGAGGGCAACTTGCATTCATCAGCCTGAAAACTGTGCGTGGGGCTCACTTGGAACTCCCAGAATGACATTTGCTCAAAAAACATTAAAAGGCCAAGTCAACCCTTAGGTGAATACAGCAGAAAAAATTGAAGGTGCTGAAGTGGCCATCAGTCTTCTAATCTCTATATGATTGAACAATTTTGGCAAGGCTGTCCCAAGATTTTTTTTGTGACCTGAAGACTTTTTACCAGAAGGCGTATGCAAACTTCTGAACAGGAACCATCTCGTAATTTTCATTATTGCAATGTTTTTGTTTAATGATTGGGCAGTTTTAATTTGGATCCCAGTAAATGTAAATGGAATTTATTTTGCTTGATCACACTAGTTTTCCTAAAAGAACGGTACACATCTTAAAAATTCTGCTGAGGTATGTAATCTTATTAGCTCGTGTGTGTGTGTGTGCCTAATCACAGGAATTATTTGTAGAGTAGGAAATACCCTATGAGCTAGGAAATCTAATCTAATGAGCACTCTACGAATCACACATTTTTGTATTCATCATTTGCTCTGCTTTAATTCAAAACTTAGAACTGTAAAGGAAATGCGTGCTGAAACATTACAAGTGCCAACATAGGGCAGATATCTTGAATACCCAGAAGCTGTTACAGACTGTGATTCCCACACTGACTAATGGCTAAATTTTAAATGTTCCCCACCAAGGGTCAAATGCCCCTTTATCTCAAACCATATTTTCCTTCTAAATGTGAAATATGTTATATTTAGTATGAGGTCATCCTTAAATTATTTTAAAACCTTGTTCAACTATCCAAGAGAATGAGAAAAAAACACTGGATACACACACTCATGTTTGTTTCTGTTAGGAATATTATCACAACATATTGAGATGCTTTATTTAAGGGGAAAAAAATACTTAGAGTGCTGCTTTGTTGCAGCACAGACAATTGAACTGTCGATCATTAGCATTTAAGCCTTATTATAGGCTGCCTTATTTGTGGTGATCTTTGTCTCCCCAGCAAAGTCAAAACTTAATGCAATATACTATACCTTGCTTTTCCATCTGCTGCTACAATACAAGCCATGTAGGGAGGATTGGAGGCGTTGTGCTAGCAGAGTCAACTTTAAATGTACAAGTTACTTGGGGAAAGAAAAAACTGAGAATTTTAATAGATTTGGTTTTCTGTACAGGGGTCTCACTATATATAATTTTGAGTGTATCTAAAATTCAACGTTTTTCAGTAATAATATTGATTATCAAACAAATATAAGAAGCAAAAGAATATCAGTCCTTAAAGAAAAATGGAAGCTCTGTAGACCAGATTCAAAGGCATTAGTAGTTTTCATGTTAAAAAAATATTCATTTTTCATAATCTAAAACAAATCATGTGTAGTAATTTAGATGAAAAAAAAGACATAACTAAATTTACTGTTAAAATAGGAGTGTTACGGTGTAACTGTGACTCTACTCTGTCTGACAGTAAAGCCAGGTTGTGACCTCCGTTTTATCAGCCGTAGTTGTAGCACTACAGCCTGATTAACATTGTACCATCCTATATGGATATTGAGCTATTTCCTTACTAAAATGGGTTGCAGTGCTTTTTTACCACCAGTTAAAACGGGTTTTTTAACTGGTTACACGTCTCCATATAGTTATTGCATATGATGACATTTTTTAAAACGTTTAAAAAAGAAATTCCTTTAAGTTTATTAGTCAAATGTCTACAAATCTAAAACTAAACCCAGTACAGCACCTTTTCCTGCTCCCCTTTTTTCATACCTAGAACTCTTCTCTAGTAAGTCTGACTCAATAAATGGTTTCTGCTAATATGTTAGATGTGATTCCAACAGATTAATGAAACTCCCCATCAATCTAGTGTGGGGGATAAAAATGCGAAAAGCCATACCTTTTTGGTTTAGTTGATCACATCTATTTCAGATATTTTTGTATTTTTGTACCCTGTTAATAGGCTTCACACTTGCATATCTAAGCCTAATCAATTTGTAAATGAACACTACAGAATATTGGCACAACATTCCTCTTTTTGCTGCTCGTATGTCACTTTTGTGTCCTGTAATGATATAGGGGGTCAACAGAAATAACCACAAAGCATAAGAAAATAAACAGGGGAAGCATTTTACACGCCTGATCCTCTCTGATGCAGAATAAAGATTTAGCTAGTGATAAAGTGTTTTAAAGGCTTCTTTTCCAGGCAGCCTGTCAAGATGACAGGGTATTTTCAGCATTTGTCTCTAAATAAAAACAAATGTAGATGGGCCGATCTTTGAAATATGACCAAGGGAGTCTACATGACTGGTAGTTCTAACTAGCCTGTGTGTCTAGCCAAAGTATTTATTTAATTCAAGTGTGGAATTGCAATGCTTGGTAAATACTGAAAAGTATCGTCAGGTGTTTTGTACCTATTCAGCTGGACTTTTATTTTTAGAAGTCCAAAGTGCAGTAACAGTTTACTTTTATCAGACTCGACATGTTTAAAACAACGTTTTCTTACTATATGTTTCAATCTCTTGCTGTAGGATATAGGCCTTTTTTTTTTAAATTTAAAAAGTTGGAAAATTAAACTGCAGCCATGAAATGTAAACCTGGCCAACAATATGCAAAGAACTTGTTTAAATTTTTAAGGAACTTGGAGCGCTTCGTTGTTTCTGACATTTTCCCATAATGCTTGTTTCCATGTAACAGTTTCTCTCCTACGGATAATAAATTTGCTACCTGTTCAGATGACGGCACTGTTAGGATTTGGGATTTTCTCCGTTGCCACGAGGAAAGAATACTACGAGGTATGTTTCGATTGCTCTATAAAAGCAAATATTTTGATTAAGTGTCCTCAAACAGAATTTTGCCACTAAAAAAATTTTTGGTTACAGCTTAGTGTCATTGGTTCATTTGTTGGTGTATTGGCTACATAACTGTTCAAAGAGGAGCAGACACCATTAGGGTACATGGCACTTGGTACCCTGTGTAGTCGGGTAAAGATGCTGTGGATGCAGCAAACGAGTGGAGCAAAAAGGTGAAAATGTGTGAACATTAACTATACAATAAGAGGCAAAACTCCGGCAGGGAAAAATGGACCTTTAGGTATTGATCTGTATCTGAATATAAAAACTTGTTTTTTTTTCCTACTTATTGGCCATTGTTTTATTATGGTATCCAGGGAGCTATCTGCCACACCACAATGTTACTTCACTCCATGACCTGCATTTTACATGTCACTTTAAAAAAAAAAAAAAAAATGGCTTTCGGCTGGGGTGTTGAGTTGAGCCTTCAGTATCTTGCAGTGTGCTTACCCTTGGGGATTAAACACTAGTCACATTTTTTTTTTTTTTTTTTTTTTTTTTTTTTACCTCTGGCGCTCAATAGTATACTTTTTAATGGTGCTGCTTTTGCTTCACAGTGGTATGTAGCTTCCTCCAGGCCTGCACAGGATTTTCTCATTTGTTAACTCCTGCTTCGTTTTTAAACAAGTATCCATTTGCCTCACAATGAGAACACACGCAAAATATACAGTAATTCCTGTGTTTTTCCCAAACTACACAGACCCTGAAATAAAAATTTAGGCATCCTGTGCGGTTTTAAAGATGAGGTAATATAGTATTGATGATTCTTGTAAGCCTAAACTGGACCGTTTCTTCCTTTTATTGTGTTTAAAGCTGAAACATGTTAACACTGCTGCATATAGTACAATTGCATTTCCTAATATACAAACACCAATAGGTAATAAAAAACATGCTTACAATTCAGTCAGTTTGAGAAATGGTACTGCAATTTCTTAAGAATCATGAGACTTCATAATGTACCTGCTTATAAATTGCACTTTTAAACAAGATGCATTGATTCAATATCTTGTATGCATTTTTGTAACTTAGTACAGTATTAAACTGTAAAGATGAACTTTATTTTCAATCATGTATATTTTTTTTTACATTGCCTTGAATCAAAGGGAATAATAAACATTTTGGTTTTAACACCAGCAGGAAATCTGAAATAAAATAATTTATTTGAAAATATTGAATTTGTTGTGTCCCTATTTATAATATACATCACACATCTGTGTACTACAAAATAACACTAAAGTCCCAATTGATTACATCTTACTGTATGTGTTATAAAATTAAGTAATATCTTCAAGAAAGATAACTAATCCTGCGCCTTAAAGTGAGCAATTTAATATAGACTTTAGACTCGTACACAATGAGTTATGGAAGTAGATCTTAGATAAACATCCCTAAATGATATTGACTTGTTTGCATTGATTTTATATTACCCATAACAAATAGGACTTCAAGACCCCTGAAAATAAACCCATTGCATTGAAGAATATTGTTTTCAGTGAAAAAAGATTTTTGTTGAAATAAAAACCAAATATGAAGACTGGAATAAATTAGTTATTTCAGTAGTAGAAGGATTTCCCTAATTATCAAAAAGGGGCAGTTGTAATAGGAAAAAAGTAGGAATGGTTAGAAGCCCCGTGTTTTTTTTTTTTTGTTTTTTTTTTAATGCCTTTTCTGACATTGGAGAAAATTACCTTTCTGTTCTGAATATGCAACAAAGGCTTCTCTTGGACAGTTCTCGCCAAACAGTTTAACACCTTTACAATTCTTTTTTAATTCTACCATTGACAACAGTATTGTTTTGAATCCCTCAAACTACAACACAAATGGAAAATTCATTAGATGTTCTAACACTTTTTTATTCCATGCAATATGAAAACAATGTTTTGGCTAACCATTGCAGGGTGCCCTGATTCCTATCAGTCTACAATTATTAAAATAAAAAAAAACTGTTTCACCTTTAGGACATGGAGCTGATGTGAAATGTGTTGACTGGCATCCAACCAAAGGACTTCTGGTCTCTGGAAGTAAAGATAGCCAACAGCCAATTAAGTTTTGGGATCCAAAGAATGGACAGAGTTTAGCAACACTGTAAGTTAATCCGTGGAATAACCAGCAAAGTTATTTTGTGTGTATTTGGTTTTTAAATATTTATTTTTTTTTTAAACCATTTTAATTTTTTCAACACTAAAAAAGAAGTCTGCATCTCAATGAAACACCATCTGTTTATTTAAAATACATCTGTCCTAAATTAAGAAAAAGAAAAAAAAAACCTCCATGTTCTCTTCAGTGTACCTTCCCACATACTACACAACATAAATGCATCTGACTGACATCTTAAAATTCCAGTTATGAGACGAACATTCATCTATCCTACTTACCATAATGCTGTGTTTGATGCCTAAGTGACCAACTGCTCTGGGCTCAAACACTGCCACGTAAATGGTTGCGTATTGCCTATCATTTAAAACAAAAAATGGCAGCAAAAATATACTTCTGTTTTTCTGTACTTGTTCCTTGTATTATGTATACTACATTGGGCAAAAATAAATGGAGAAACAAAAGTTGGATCAGATGTGAGGTTGTACACAATTCAGAAAATAAAATCAGATGGGGTCTGTGGGTACTCGTAAGTCTTGCACCATGTATCTAGATCTTCATTCATAGATAAACTGTACGAGTGCTGGCTAAAGGTTAAACTTTTTTTAACGGTTTTTTTTCCCTTTTTTTTTTTTTTTTATCTGTACCAAATAGACACGCTCACAAGAATACTGTAATGGAGGTCAAATGGAACTTGAATGGAAATTGGCTACTCACAGCATCACGTGATCACCTTTGCAAGCTTTTTGATATCCGCAACCTTCGTGAAGAATTGCAAGTGTTTAGAGGTCACAAAAAAGAAGCTACAGGTCTGTCTAGCCTTTCTTAAAAAGTGAACACAGATAACATTAGTTGATAAAGTATGCAATGAGCTATCTGCAGTAACATACAGTATTCAAACCGATCCTGTCTTGTACTAATCCAACTTTGTTATGTTGAAAACAATTATTGTTTACTATTACTCTTGTAGCTGTCGCTTGGCATCCAGTACATGAAGGTCTTTTTGCCAGTGGTGGCTCTGATGGTTCTCTTTTGTTCTGGCATGTTGGGTATGTATTTCAAACAATTGTATTTGTACCTGATGACAGCTTACACTGCATTTCTGTGCATTATTACATGTTTTTTGTTTTGATCATAGAGTGGAGAAAGAAGTGGGTGGTATGGAAATAGCTCATGAAGGGATGATATGGAGTCTTGCTTGGCACCCGCTTGGACATATTCTGTGCTCTGGGTCAAATGATCACACCAGGTATAATTTATCTGTTTTTAAGCTACTGTAAACAAGGTATATCGTGACTATGCACAATACTTATCTTTTATTTTGTATTTAGCAAATTCTGGACCAGAAATCGTCCTGGAGACAAAATGAGGGATCGATACAATCTGAACCTTCTTCCTGGCATGTCAGAGGATGGCGTGGAATATGGTAACTATCACCTCTCTGCTAGCTGTGGTATTTGTCAATGTTATCCTGCTGTCTCTTAACCTCCCCTAATGTATAATGCATGCTATCACTAAAGATTTGAACTGAGAAAAGTTAAAGGTGCTTTTGGTGCAGCAGAAAAGATCAACCATACAGTTGTTTCCATCTTTTAATATTGAAGCTCCTGTGTCGGCTTTTTGTTTTCTGATAATTCCTAAAATTTTAACTCCCAACATTTGTTATATTTTTTTTTTTCCCCCCAGATGATATTGAGCCAAACAATCTTGCAGTTATTCCAGGAATGGGTATCCCAGAACAACTGAAAATAGCAATGGAACAAGAACAAATGGGTAAGACAATGTGAAAAGAAGGTGTATTGTCATCTGTGTTAGATATTTTGTTTTTACCTGTCTTTATATATTTTTAGGGAAAGAAGAGTCAAGTGCAGTAGAGATGACCATTCCTGGTTTAGACTGGGGAATGGATGAATTAATGCAGAAAGACCAGAAGAAAGTTCCACAGAAGAAAGTTCCATATGCAAAGCCCATTCCTGCTCTGTTTCAGCAAGTTAGTACAAAATATATATATATTTTTTTTTCATTTTACAATTCAATACCTGCCAGTTTTATGCTAGAAGCTCCCAGATAATCGGCCAACTATTTTGAGGAGGTTAGGTGTTAGGGTAGAACTAAAGTCAGGCAGGTTTTTATTGCAAAAAAAAAAAAAAGATGATGTCTTTTCTGCAATAATTGTTTTTACCGGCCTGCTTGCCATCCAGCGGTAAATTTTTGATCAGCTCTGCAGCATTTCTTGCTAGCAATACCCAGCATCCCTCGCTTTCCTTGCCGTGCTGGAAATAATAAACTTCCATGGGCATGCTCGGGTTATGTCACCCCAGCTATGCCAATCAAGGTCACATCTGCTTTGCAGAGTATTCGGGTGGATTACTAACCTTTTAGGACTAGTTTGTAGTAGTAGGATCTAGTAATGAACAGCAGAATAGTTGAAATATCTACCAGCATTCTTACTATGGTACTATAGCTATCTGCAATTTATTTTAGTCATTCAGAAGGATGGAGACTTTGTGGGTGTTGAGGTGTAGATCTTATTCTGTTTTATATAAATTTATACAATTTATTATTTTAATGGGATTTCTCAGTTCTCCCTGAGATTGTTAGAAAATTATATGTTATGAGTGGGTAAATCAGGCAGGCAAGAGAAGCATGGGGAATCGAGGTATTTGATGTTGCAGCTAAGACCTCTGATAGAATTAGGATTATAATTATCAGGACACTTTATAGGCAGCACTGACCAGTTTATCTTGTTGTTTTATTACTAGGCATGGTTACAGAATAAAGTACCGCTTATGCCATCTTCAGAAGTTGTTTCGGAGCGAAAAGAAGAGGTGAAACTTGATGAGAAGAAAAAAAACCAGGCAGAAATTGAGCAGGAAATGGCAGCACTACAGTATACTAATCCTCAGCTGCTGGAAGTATGTTTTTTCAAGGCTGAGAATTTTGCTTTTTTATGTATAAATACAACATCATTAGCAGTTTCATTTTTTCAAATGCCAGCAATAGTCTTTCTTGGTTGGTCATTCAAACTCAAATTGGGCAGGCCACTTTTTACACACCTTAGCCATACAAGTGTATAATCAAGTCTAAAGAAGATGTACTTTCCATGCATGTGCCAATTATTATCCGGTCTGTGTAATTTACCCAGTAACATAATGTGTACAAACAACTTTTTGTTTTAGGTATTGTTGTGCTTAGAATCACTGCTGATTTATGAAGTTAAAAATAAAAGTGATTCTGTGACATGCACATGTACAGGATATGAGACTGTTAAGTTTTTCTACTTAAGGTTAAGCACGAAGATATTTCTATGTGGATGTATCCATCACAGCACACAATGTGTTTCTCCTATTTAGATTACCTCACCAACCAAAGTGTTAAGCAGTTTATATGGTAACATGCATAAATGTGTGTAATTTTTTTGGTCTTAAGTTTTATTTGTTCTAAAAGTGTTACACAACCCTTCTAGGTGACCTATATAAATTGCAGTAGTTTTGTTTAATTTTGTTGTAACTTCACGCAGTTTTAATTTCATAGAAAAGGTGGTGTGCTTCACTATGACTTTGACTGACATTCTGACTTAGAAATCAGTCTGCATTCTATGGACCCAGAGAGATTAACATGATACCCCATGATCCCACATTAGTGATTGGATATTGTAAAAACTGAATATCCAATTATAAAATCATTGTGATTTTCTGTAGCTGCCAAAAATGTTGTCTTCCATGCATCCACTCATGTATTTCACATTTTCTAGTATACTTATGTCCCTGTTCCCTTAATTATCTTACATACCTTTCACAGTTCTAAACAGAATGTGTAGTCAAATTCATCTTACTGTACTTGTCACCTTATATGAAATATGAGGGCTGCTTGTCTCAAGACAAAATTGTCTGGGGTACAGTGCTGCTTAACTCTGGAATTTTTATTTATTTAAATATTGTTAATAGTTAAGGTAGAGCCTCCCACCTATTAATGTGAAACATTTTATGAAGGAAGGTATGATAAAGTATTCAGAACAGACATTTGTAAAAAAAATATTCAGTATGTTTGCTAATATCTTGCAATGCATATTGCTGCCCTGGAGTAAAAGTAGACGGTCACCGAGGCCTCCGGTATAGTTACATTTTACCTTGTCATTTTGGTTAGGATTGTTCTTCTGTAGATGAGCATATTTTGATTTACATTGGTGCTACATATTACATTCATGCATTTATTTCATTTATTTTCTGTTTTTCAGCAACTGAAAATTGAAAGAATAGCTCAGAAGCAGGGAGAAGTTCCAGGCCAGGCACAGGGGCTTGCTTCACCTTTGTCTGTACCTCCTCAGGTTCCTTCTGCTTTTCCACCTGGTCCACAGACTCAACCTCCAATAAATTTCCAGCAACCTCTTCCACCACAGCAAATGGCAATGAACATGCCACCTGGCCCTCAAGGACAGTTTAGACCACAAGGGCCTCCTTTATCTGCAGGTCCACAGGGTTTCATGGGTCCTGGACCACAGAATATAAGACCTCAAGAAATGCATCTTGGAATGCCTAGACTTCCTGTTTCTCATGGACCAATGGGACCTCAGGGTCCTCAAGCAAATCCTGGGCCACCAGGTCATTTGGGTCCTCAAATGACACCAGGTCCCCTAGGTGTACAAGCCCCTCATCATGGCATGCAAGGAGCTCCAGGTCCTCAAGGGCCACTTATGGGGGTGGCTCCTAGAGTTCAAGGCCCTCATGGACTGCGAGATAATCAGGGGCCTAATCAAGGGATGCTTATGGGACATCCAGCACAAGATTTAAGAGGTCCTTCTGGACCTGTGATTGGACATGGACCAATGGAAATGAGAGGCCCTACAGATATGGGAGGACCTCCAGAAGTACATGCACCTCAAGATAGGAGAGGCCTTAATGACATGAGAGGTCCCCCTCAGGATATGAGGGTGGCTCCAGATATACATGGACCTCAAGATATCAGGGGTCCCCCAGACATGAGAGGTCCTCCACATATGCGAGGCCCTCAAGACATAAGAGGACCACCTGATATGCGTAACTCAATGGATATGCGAGGCCCTTATGACATTCGTGGTCCCCCAGACATGCATGGACCCCAGGATATTCAACCTATCCCTGATATGCGTGGTCCACAGGATATGCGAGGTCCTTCAGACATGCGTGGTCACCCTGACATGCGTGGGCCTCAGGACATGCGTGGTCCCCCTGACATGCGTGGGACATGCGTGGTCCCCCTGACATGCGTGGGCCTCAGGACATGCGTGGTCCCCCTGACATGCGTGGCCCTCCAGAGATGCGAGGTCCGTCTGACATGAGAGGACCCCCAGATATACGTGGCCCACAAGATATGAGGGGTGGTCCTGATATGAGAGGGCCACATGATTTGAGGGGTCCTTCTGATATGCGAGGACCTCATGATATGAGAGGGCCACCAGAAATGCGTGGTCAGCAGGATATGAGGAGATCTAGTGATATTAGAGGGTCTCATGACTTGCGTGGACCCCAGCATATGAGGGGTACACCGGACTCAAGGGGAACATCTGATATGCATGTGTCTCAAGACATGCGAAGCCCTCAGGATTTGCGTAATCTACAAGATGTTAGAGGGCCTCCAGATATGGGTGGCCCTCATGAAATTAGAGGTCCTCAAAACAGAGGAACAAATTTAGGACTACCTCAAGACACCCGTGGACAATCGGTGCCCCAGGGCCAGCCAGGAAATGCTCAACAGAATCCATCAAGATCTTCTCACCCCCCACCACAGAAAACCCCTTTATTGGGAGATGGTCCTAGGCCTTTCAACCAGGTAACTGCCTTTAACACGGACAGGAAGTATTTTGCCAGGAGACGTCAGTATTGAAATGTAGCTGAATGTGTAAAGTCCCATCTCTTTCTGCCACCTTCCTAATCAAATTTATGGATGATAATACAGGGTTGAGATGCATACAGTATGGTCTGCTCCCTGCAAATCCAGGCAGTGTTTCCACCAATTAGTGCCCTTTTTTTCCATGATTTTTCTATTCAATTTGCACATTTTGGGCGTAGCCAAAAATAGCTGGCCAGGGCAGATATGTCAAGCCAGGTAAAGGCCCAGCTATTACCATAGCACAACACATTTGCTGAGCTGAACATGGACTTGAGGAGGAACAGGGTGCAACAAGATCAAAATGCTTTTGAGCCACAAGCCGATTGTGCATTTAGATCATTTGTCTGTATTGAAGCCTTGTAATATGATTCACAAATTGTGATTAAGAGCGAAAAGTGGGATAGGTTAGGGGTCTAATTTAAAAAATTCACTTACCCTCAGGACTCTGTAAGAGCACTTTAATTGATGCCAGTCTATTTTACATTTTGTAAATTTAATGTAGATGGTAATGTGCTTAAATTAGCCTGACTTGACTTGAACACACACTATTCTTTTCATACTAAAATGCTCTGTATTCTAACCTTGCATCTGCAAAAAGAAAAATATCATTGCCATATGCTGTGTAGTTTTTGACCTTGCTCTATTTAGTTACATCTGCTGCTGGTGAATCTTCTGAACCTCATAATGTCTGATGTCTGTGCCAAGTAAAAATTATTTATAAAACTAATATTTAAAAAAGAAAAAGGTATTGCATATTCAGTAATAAATTTTAATGTTTTTGCATCAAGTCAATTCTGTACTATAAAAGGCCTCTTATTTCAGGTGAATGTCTTATGTTATCACATTACTTGATGTCTGGCTATGAAAAGAATTTAGCCTTTGTTAAAGAAAGAAAAACATATTTCACCGTGTGCAGTAAAACTTGACCTAACTACAGTAAACCGCATTCACTCAGTTTATGGTTGGCACGTGTTACTGCACATCCTAGCCTTTTTTCTTACCCTGGTAAATAAAGCCATATAAGGCTCAATTCGCACAGCTTACGTAGCAAGGCAAGTATTCCTATTTTCAAGAAAAGTCCAGTGAAATTTAAAAATTACAGCTTCATTGCTTAAAATGAAATGCTTTTGGCTGTTGCTAAAGCTTTATGAATTTGTGCCTTATGTCTCCTTATGTTCAAAACATCTCTACAAGCTTTTTCTACCAAACCCGTACAAAGTTTACATGTATGCTTCACTCCTCCCTTATCAGTATTCCCCTGCTTCATACTATTCAGTCACAGGCTTCGGACAAGGTGGTTATCAAGCTAATTTCCCCCTTTCTTCCCAATTAAAACCTATGAAATAAAAATGTATTTTAGTTGTTTACGTTAAGAACAGTTTTTAATACATGCATTTTAATATAATGTACCTGCAAAGAAGAAAATATATACACATTTCTCCATTTGCCCATGGCAGGAGTAGTCCTAAAGTGGTTAATAAGTCATTTGCCACTCTTTCTTTATTATGTGGATATGTATGTGTAGAAACCAGTCACAAAAGGATTGGACAGATTTGTTACAAAAATTATCAATTAATCAAATAGTTTATTAACCACAGCTTTTTGTTTCGAATGGGGATTTCCAAAGAAATAATCATAATAAAAAAAACCAAAAAAAAACAAAAAACCAGGAAGCCTCACATGGTAGCTGTCCCCCAGAACCAGATACTAGTTCATTTTATAATTTCAAGTGAAGCATACCTACCATGAGAAGGATACAGCGGCTACTATTTGCCTGCCTTCTAAAATGCTAGTTTTTTGGTTGCAGAGGTGCTGCTATCTCTGCATCGTTGTTAATTACCTGGAACAAGTATTCTGATTGGGTGTTTTGACCCTGCATCCCTATTTCAGGTTAGTTATGTAATCAATTTGAAAACAGTCATGTAATTTTAATTTTCAATAGGACTGTAATGGCTGCTCATGTAAAATTCTCATGGCAGGTGTCTTTAAGGACACTTTATTATAAAAGAAAATATGTATTCTTCTAATCTGTACTATGGTATTGCATTTACTTTAACCCAGGCAGTAATTGCATTTCTTTACATGCGCACACACACACATTATTGTGGGTTGCATAATAGCCTGTAGGAGGTCACCCTGTCATGGCAGCATACTACAGAACATGGGCCTTTGTTCTTGCATACAGCACCATGGTCTATGTACCCAGTACATGGTGTTGCAATTCATAAGGCTGCTCAAAGGGACTGTATTCTGGCTCCCAGATGCTACATGTACCTACTCAATTTCTTAACAAATGCATAATTGGAAACATAGAGAAGCTGATTTACAAGCCTGTAGGAAGTTCCTGCTATGCTTGAGCTTGTCACTTTTAGGGTTGCTAGTGGTTTATACCTTAACTCTCATTTACCGTTTACTAGAGCCCCATACATAACAAAACCAAAACCTAGTTTGGTTTCCTAATCTCTTTTTTGAATATCTACACAGCTAACACTTTACAAAGTCCGTAGTCATACGTCACTAGCTGTCCCTCAAGGAGGCTCACAATCTAATGTCCCTGCCATAGTCATATGTCATTAACACAGTTTGAGACCATTTAATTGTGTGGAAGCCCAATTAACCTATCTGTATGTGTTTGGGAAGTTGGAGGAAACCCATGCAAACACAGAATATACAAGCTCCTTGCAGTTACTAACAAATCAGCCCTTCATGTGTACTTACAGTAATGTGTTGTGCTTGGATGTATAGGTTTGTACTATAAGGAACAGGTGCTACAATACTCCTTCACACTATTATGTTCGGTATGTTAAAGGTAGTTCTTCAAGAAAAAACTTTTTACATTTCATTTACACAGCAGATTTTTGAATATATTTGGTGTGCTTTGTGCATATCTTTACAGTAATCCAGAGTGAAATTTGGCCTTTGTGCAGGAGGTTCCTCTAAAGCCTTGTATAGGTTCTCAATACTTGGCTTTTAAAATGATCATTTAGTAATCATTTCAGGTGACAGTACAAACCAACCAGCGCTGTGCAGACCATTATCAAGTAACCATTGTGGAACACCCACACCTAATGCAGGTTTTCATCTAAGACAATTGCAAACCATAACCCCCAGCACTATTTTTGCCATATAATAACTTGTTGCATAGGTGTTTTGGTTCACAAACAATGATTTATGTCTGTTGAGGAATATAATTTAATAAAAGTTATTGTGCTTTTATTTTAATATTTTCTCTCTGAATAGCAATGAAAGTTTGCAGACTAAACTTGACTTCAGATCTATTAATACAACCTAAAGTGCACTAGGATTTCCTTAACTTTGGAAAGATTGTTTCTTCTTTACTGTTGTTTGCCATCAGGAATTGAAGTCTCCCCAATGAGACACAAATAACTACCAGATGGGCAGCACACCTTTATTTTTCAATCCAAAACTTTTTTCCCTGTAGGTCTTAGCACAACATTTGTTGAACTTAGAATATTTAAAATGTAGTTGAAGCTGGGCAGAATAGTTTTCTTTAACAGAAATGCAGGACATTCTTCTTTTTGAAGTTTTTACTAGAAGGATATAATGAGCAACCTGCAATGAGAGAAATAAGAGTTCTTTCACAGCTAATGTTCTAAAATGTTAGCTGTCATGCTGTTGTATGGCCTTGTCACTTATCTAGAACAATAATACAGTAAACACGTCTAGTAGTATTTAGTCATATTCAACTGGACTTGACATTTTGCAGCTCTCCACGCTAGATCAAAAAAAAATGATGGAGTGGCTTGGAGAGCTGCAAAATGACTTCAACATTACAAGAATAACTCCAGTTGACTATGACTAAATACTACTAGATATACAATACCTTTGATTAATGGGAACCCTCACAGGTATATGACACAGTTGATCTGTATACTTGTAAGGGAAATAAATATCTATTAGCCATGTAATATGTCAGCCATGTAATAGGAGGTAATGAATGAAAGTCTCATTTCTTACAGCACAAGACTTTTTTTTTGCCCAACAAATTCAAACACAAATCATGGATATATAAAATAAGCAATATGTATCAATATGTACTATTATTCCATCACTTTTTATAAGTACTTTTTATGCACATAATTTTGGATAGTGATGTAATTTTAATGCAGAGCTGAATCTCTTGAATGTATGAATTACAAATACGATTGATACTTGTCTATCAAAGTGCAAGGCCTAGGGGATTGGCCCTTTAGGCTACCTTTTATTACATTTAAAACCAACACTTCGAACTTGCATACCCATCTTCCTTTTTTTGTTAATCACTAATTACCCGCTATTCTATTCTTCCTACCTATTGTTGTATGCTATGCTCTCCCTCCTCTTAGTTCAAATGTGTTGGGGTCGCCTATGCCCCTTTGGCTTAGTTTTGATCTTGTTACGTATGCCGGGTTGTCATCTGCAGCCCCAGTTTTATTGGGCAACACTGTGTAATATGTTGGCACTTCATACTAAACTTGACACTTTTTTTGTTTCATAGGGTGGAAAAGGCCAGGCTCCTCCTCCTCTGTTACCTGGCCTAGGACAGCAGGGTCGTGCACCTCCACACGGTCAAGGACCCAGTTCTAATAGAGGTATACATTTTTTTTTTTTTTTTAATAGCACGTTTTATTGTTAAAGCTAACTTTTTTTTATCTCATTCACCAGTATTGGTGGAGAATAATAAGAAAAATAACTACCATGTGTCAGTATTCATGTAAGAAAAGTAGAAGTGTAAGTAAATATTTATTTTTAGGTGACGTGCGTGGATCTGCAAATCACCAATCTGAACGTCGACGTGATCCAAGCCCTTTCCGAGGTGGGCAAGAGTGGATGGACTCCAGAGATGGTAGAGGGCCTCCTGACAGACGTGGTCCACCCCCTGAGGTACACGAGCACCCTGATGAGTTCCTCACAGATGATCGGTTTGGACATGAGTTTGATGGGAGAGGTGGAGGTCCTGCATTACCAGATGACAAATGGAGGCGAGGATCTGGCTCGCAGTATCCACCTAATCACAGAGATTACCCTGATCGAGAAAGGGATTCAGCCCGATGGGAGGGGCGGAGGCACTCTGATGACCAGTATCCCAGAGAAGAAGATATGAGGTTTCGAGGACAAAGAGATGAAAGGTAATGTAATATAATAGCTCACAGATTATATTAGAGACTATTTCATGATGTAGGAAATTTTCATGTGTGACATTTGCCGTAAGGAATAAATAAGGTTTAGGTTTCCATTCATTAGCAAGTATGAAGTCTTGCACAGCCTAAATCGACAAAACATCAACTGTTTTTTGAGCATAGAAATAAAAAAACTTCTTTATAAACAGGTACATTTTACAAATAGCTGGATTTTCATCTGAGTCTTCCCAAGACAGTGATCTCCCCAGAGAGAAGTAATCATTGGACTTTGTGGATACTTCCCGGCCTTTGTTGCACCTTTTTTAATCCCCCTAGCGGTATTCCCGTGTGTGACTCGGGGTGGATTTTCCATGCAAAAATCGGTATTCTCATGTCACACTTGGGGTACCTAAAAACATAATAAACCCAACTTACCTTGCTCCGTTGGCGTCCTTCTTGTCCGTGCAGGTCCTGGGGACACGTCCTTCTCCTCTGATGTTCAGACATGAAGTGCAGAGACGTTCTCCTGGGTTTCCCGGGGACGTCGGTGCGAGTGGGATGATCGGCGTGAAATTCAAATACTTTTGTATAGATTCAATACCAAATAGCAGTATTGAGTCCAATACAAAGAAATCTTCATATAATATATATAATTATATTATATATAGTATTTATGCTGTTGTACAGTCATATTACGTTTAACAATTCTTTTATTTTTAATTTTTAACACATTTTTGTGTTTGTTTTTTTAAAAGTTTAATAACTATTGGACATATTAACGTGAGTTATGCCTAAGAAATATAGGCCTACCATGTAAAATAAATTTCCATGCAAAAAATTGTATTGGAAAAAAAATTTGCATGGAAATACGGACAGAATTACACCGCTAGAGGGGGTTTATAAACCTTTTTATACTGTAGCTGATAAACTCTTTACTGATCTCGAACACCTCTGTGCTGGTGGTTGTGACTCTTTTTTTTCGGGCAGAGAATGGTAGGAATATGAAAAATGTTTGCTAAAATCCTTGCTGCATTCATTGAAGTCCTGGCATTATGTTGCCAGGGGATCCTTTTGAGAGCATCCAGGTTTTGTGTGTAGTCATGCAAGAAAGTTTATTGACAAAGCAAACATTGATTGTGGGTTATCAATTGGTGGTGTTACTCATTCAGCTCCATGATGCGTGTTATACCTCAAAAAAATCAGACCTCAATTATCCAAATTTTTGATTGTTTTGTTCAAATTAGTTTTCGCAGGACTGGACCCCCAAGACATGAGGGTCGTGGCTCTAGAGGGAGGGAAGGATATTTTAATTCAGAGGAATTTGGTCCCGATGACAACTTTGATATGAAGGATGAACCTGGGAGAGGCCGGGATCCTGGAAGAGGTCGGGATTCAGGAAGAGGCCGTGGCCGAGGTTCTCAGAGAGGTGAAGTGCAGTCTAATATGTTAGCTATCTTTATTACCTTACTATAGACACACTATTTATTTGGTGAACATTTTTTTTTTACTTGAACAGAAGCAAGAAAAGGACTTCTGCCTACCCCAGACCAGTTTCCTGGTTCCGATCGGGGGCCTAATCACCAATCTCGAGATATAAACAGAGATGGAGGTAAGAACTTTATTGTTTTGAATTCTTTACAGTGTGTGTGTTTCCTGTGTTATATAGGATATCTTCCCCTTTTATCCTATAATTTACACAAAACTGTTAGGCTACAGTTAAGTCCAAATGTAGTGATTTTTGTATTTGTTTCTATTTTTCCTTTCAAATAAATACAAAAAATATATATTTGTAATGCAGTTGTTGTGGCAGTCACTTAACATTTACTGCAGGTGAATCATCCTGGTCGGTGTGTTGATGCACTAGCACTGAATGTTTGAATAATTCATTGCTTTATAAATATAGCTTATAGCCTAATAGTGTTTCTTTATATAGTTGCTCTAAATGTAATTTTAAGCAATTTAAAAACCACATGGGCAGCACAGATGGCTTAGTGGTAGCACTGTCACCTGCAACTGCAGCAGTTAGGTAATCGCCTCCCTCAATACCCAATAGCTGTTGGGTGCAATATAAATGAGTAATATTAAGAATAAAAATACACTTGGGAAGTAATATTTAAAAAAGTCTTCTTAAAACTTATATGACATACTAATATAGGCGCTGTAGCAAGATGCTGCATGCATTTGTTCATGCTAATAATATGTTCTCCTCCTCTTCTGTATTTACTACTTACACTCAGAAAAACTTTTCATATAAGCTTATCTTTGTCCGTGTGCTTGTCTTCTCCATTAGGCTCGGATCATTTCCAGGGCAGTCCTCACCAGGACATTCCAACCCCAGAAGGCCACTCTCCAGCCAGCAGGGAGCGCTCATCCTCTTTACAAGGCATGGACATGGCATCTCTACCACCACGAAAACGACCTTGGCATGATGGGCCTGGAACGCCTGATCCTAGAGATATGGATGCAATGGGAGATGACCCAGGGAAAGGTATACATGACTTTTACATTATGAAAGATTGTGAACCTCTAAGGATAGGATGTTAACTTGAAAAGTCCTGCCCTAAGAATGGGATACCACAAAGTCCTGCTTTTACCCTTTTATAATAAATGTACATAGAGAAGGTATCCTCGATGGCAAGTATTTGCCTAATTCAAGGAATCAACACCCTATGGTATTAAACAGGTTTGGGATGTATCTTGGTCAAGCATTCTCACACTGGTTGGTTGAACAATATAGGAATAAGCTGTGTATACAGGACTCGGGCCATTACATGAATATATATCTATGTATTATTTACCAGAGCACTAACAAGAAAATTTCACATAACCTTCAGTATTTAAAATTTATTTCCATGGTTATTGTGTTTGATTGAAAAATTTTTTTTTAATGTAACACAATACATCTATTATTTACTAATCTCCCCTCTAACTCTGGTTTTTCTACCAAATAGGTCGTGAAATGTCTGGACCTCCAGCCAGGTCACAAAGACTGAGCCGTTCCAGCTCCCAAGAACATGAGGAGGGTTCATCAAGGGGTTCCCGGGCAAACTGGGGTCGGGGAGGATCTAAATCAAACAGCAGTATGAACTCTAGCCAGTGGAGAGGAGGTCCTCGAAGTGGAGGTAGCGGCGGAGGTGGGAGGAGTCGATAAGAGTCCATATTGGACCAAACATAACAGAACTTTTAATGGATGGCTGTGGCATCCATGCTGAAGAGAACTGTGCTTGTGACTATAAACAAATTCATTGCTGTGACACTGGAAATATCCTAAAGCTCTCCATGGAAGAAGAAATCAGCCACGTTTGTTTTTCTTGTTTTACTTTAAAGTCCTCTTTCATCCGTACTAAGGTCCTCACAGCCGTCACTTCCTGCCCTCCCTTCTCTCAAAATTTGGGAGATTAAAAAACAAAAAACTGCAACATGTTGTACAGTTTCAGTTAAAAAAAATTTTTTTTTGTATGAAATGAGGAATGTAAAGTTCTCAATTACCGGAACTTTCTGCTTGTTCTTTTTCTCGAACATTAGGTTGTTTGTATAAATGTTAAAAGTATTTTCAATTTCTGTTTTCCTGAATCCAGTGGTCCCCTAAGCTACTTAATAGGCATAAAATGGCAGTTGCCTTGTCTGCCAGCTGTGTATGTAGTACAATTGATCAGTCATCATATTGAACTTGTCCTAACCTTTATTTCTTTGAACAAAAACAATGAAAATGTACACTTTTTCCTTTGAATTGAACCACAATTTCTTTTTAATTGGCATAAACACAAATGGTTTATCAGACCCTAATGTTTTTAATAGATAAAGCTAAATGCATGCACACAGCTCTGTCTTTGTTAACCTATGAGCATTTCGCCATATCATAGTAGTTATTCTGCTCCTGCCTCCAATAATAGTCATTGAAAAATTAAGCACACCCTTGCCTTTTCCATAGGCACTCAGAAGGTACGTAACAGCTCAAATTCATTTGACTAAGTGAGCATGAGCGAATGTGGCCAGCTTCATGAAAGCAGAAGCTGTCATGACCAGTTTGCTGGTGTAACCAATTTTACAAAGTCCATCCTTCTATAGTGAGAAACATATAGACAACATTCTAGATATTTGCAAATATTCTCAGGAGTGGAAATTCACCCCAAGATCAGACCGTACAATGCTCAAATTGCAAATAAAAAAAAAGAGCTACAGTACATCACAGACTCTATGCCTTTAGGCAGCATCTTAAATGTTAAAGTTCATGACTGCACAATTAGAAAAAGACTATATGGGTATGTGGCTTGTTAGGAAGGTTTGTTGGGACAAAGCTTTTTTTCTCTCTAAAATGAACATGGCAGCATGGCTGAGGATCGCAAAGATGCATCTACACAAACCACAAGAATTTTGGAGCAATTCTTTGGATAAACAAGACCAAAGTGGAGATGTTTAACTATAATGCAAAAAACAAACTCATAAAAACTCTCAAGTATGATGATGATTTGAGTTTATGAACTCCTCTGTGTACCAAGATATTCATTGGGAGTCAAATGTGAGAATATCTGTGTAATCGCCTAAGCCCTGCTGTCACACAGGGTCATGCAACGGGACACCAGCAAATCTACAACAGAATGAACAGCTGAAAAATAAAAAAAATCCAGGTGTTGCAAAAGCCCAGTCAATGCCTAAACCTTTGAAATGCTGTAGGAGGACCTTAGAGCTAAACATAAAAAATGTAATACAGAAAACTATTACTTTGGTTTTTGCTTTTTAAAGCTAGTTCTACAAGTTAGTTAATTATCGGGTGTACTTATGAGACAGTGAGAACTGTTGTGTTTCATTTTAGACTCAAGGTTAGATATAAAGCATAAAAAAACACTGCTGGAAAGTTGTTTCCATTCATAAGATCGACATCAGGTACAGACTACAGCTTTGTTATTTAAACTTAAAGATGATTGGTACGGAAGATTTACTAAAGGAGTTGGGAATTTTTTACCTAATACATCTTACTTTAATTATCCAGTTATCTCCAAAGCAATTTTTTCTATCTATACCTAATTAAAGCAGACTGGATAATTAGAAGAGGCTTTTTCCTGCAGTGGAGAAAAAAAAATGCCGATCTCACATGTGCAAGGGGGATCGCCACTTTTTTTTTCTCATTTACACCAGGCTACGTCACTATGCATAGTGAAAGATCGAGTGATGTAGCCAAAAGACTGATGAAAATGACAGCACATGACCCTCTGTATCAGGTCCCAATCATGGAAAGCTCCAGAGGGATCAAGGGATATGCGGAAGTAAAGGTGTAATTTTTTTGGTTTGAATGCTGAAAATGGAACTAAAGTAAATACACAAACAATCAACTTCTAAGCTTCTTTAGTAAATCTGGCCTGTTTTGTCAATTTCAAATGTTAAACTTTGGATGCATTATCTGTAAAGGTGGCCAAAGACTGGAAAAGACTCATTCAGTCTGTTTTACAGTAAGTAAAGAAGGAATGACCCTTCATATTACTCATATTTTGTTGCTTCTATATTGATGTCCAGCTGAGATTCCAGCTGTATTTCCCAATGCTACTGATATCCAAAGGAAATATAAAATATTAACATTTCAGGAAAAAATATTTAAAAAAACATTATTGTACATCAAGATCCATCTTTGGTTTCAATGGTATTTATTTTGATTAGTTCAGCATTACAACAATTGGGATCTTGTGAAAAGATCTCAGGAATAAAATTGTCAGGAGCTGGCTATCCATCCAATACAAAGGCTTCATCCCTAAAAGCAGAAGAAAGTGTAGTATTAAGACGTGGCAGTTATCATATACAATTTTATTAGGAGCACTCATCCCTTTCACATAAAGTACATTAATAATCTAAACTCCATCTACACCCCATCTTTCTTATGGGTCTCTACATACGGAACACAATTCAAACGTAGAAGTATATATGTAAAGAGATTCCAGTAACATTCTTGAATAAACGTGTTATTGTTGCAGAAGGCAATCCTTACAAGATGTTTAAAGCTGTGATATTGACATTACAAGATGTTTAAAGCGATATGACATATTGCCATTATCTAGCACAGTGGTCCCCAACCTTTTGCAGGTCACAGACCAATAAATACACTGACTCCAGACCCCGCATGTGCGGGGAGCCGTGTGTCACTCAAAGGGGAAGAAACTCCCCCCCATGGTGACATCATGATGCCAGAACCCACCCAGTCTCCCATCACATGTCTGAGTCTGTGATGGAATAGTGGGCAGGTTGTGCCCAGAGACAACCTGCCCACCTCCCGAGCCTGTGATGTCTCCAGCAGTAGTGGTCCGTAGCTCTTTCCGGTGCACCCCCCAAGCAGGGTCCTTCTCCTGACCCAACTGGGGGGTGCATTGGCCAGAGTCATGGCCCACCTGTCATACAGACCGGGGGTTGGCGACCTCTGATCTAGTGCATTGGGCTTCAAAATCATTAACCACCCTGGCGGTATTCCCTAGTGTGGCTCAGGGTTAATTTTCATTACCAAAAGCGGTAACCCTGAGCCACACTCTGGAGGGAATTGCCATCCATAGTGCTTTACCTGGTCTCCATGATCCTGCACTGTGTTCTAGTGATGCCTGTGGTGTCCTTCAGCGATGTCTGGCATCCCCAGCTTATGAAACGTTGGGGACACGAGGCCAGGGGACGCGAGCATGCTGCTAGGAGGCAAGAAATTTAAAATAATAAGTAACTTTAAATGTACAGCTTTGTCATTTAAAAATACTTATTCGGACAGTAGGGAGGTTAAAGGGAACCTTTCAGGACCAGTTGCTTGTATAATTGTAATTTTGTTTGTAATTGTAAAAGGTTGCTGCAAAATGTCTGTGTGATCAGACTTGGAAGTGGAGCTGTAATTAAATATCCCCGGAACCCTCCATACTTTGTTCTGTCCTTTTGGCAGGAACATAAATGATGGTGCCAGTACAAAATGGGTGGAATTTTATCTTTTATTGGAACACAGCAGCTAATCTGCTTTGTAAGCTGACATTTTTGCCTGGTTGATGTTCTGATCCTCTGCTTTTATTATCTTGTGAATCACTTTAACATGATGAATGCAGCTCAGGTGATTGGAGTTATCTGCATCCTTGTTTCATGTGTGTGACTAAAGCTTTTAAAACTAAAATTCATTTTTACATCCAGGCACTAAGCATTTTTACAAGTTCAGCAATTGCAGTTTCAATAATCATCCATCTTGATTTATCCATTGCTAGTGGGTAAAGGGCCATTTCAAACCCGCTGTAAGCTTAAGTGTCCTGCCACAGGCTCAGTTTAATGCAATTCAAGGGAATAGGAGAGGTTAGGATGCAAGTTATTGTGGCACTGTCCCTCCCTCCCATTTAATTTTATGGGTCTTCCCTACTGTCCATTCCAGACCCCATATCTTCCCTAAACGGTAGAAAGATCTCATAGCTAATGGACAAGTTCAAAATTCTTGTGAAATGGGGTATGGGGTCATGGGGTACCCACTTTTAGGAAGCCCTTGGATAATTGTCCCCTCACCCAGGGGAATAAATAAATACGAGGGCACAATAATACCCTTCACCTTCACCCAGGGGGTCAATTAAGAATTAGACCAGACATAGAATTAGGTCAGTCATAAGAAAAAGTATTTTATTGTTAAAAAGGAAAAAACAAAAATGATGTCCCCAGAAGTAAATCTACAGTAATCATTGTAACTGCGCAGGGAGTTCATTATCTAAATTTGGGCAATTATTTCACCCAAGATTTGTGGCTATAGTACAGTTTTGTAGGGGACTGGTGATCAGCCCTTCATATCAGCTGTCTTTAAATCATGCACAGTGTATTAGAGGTAGGAAAAGTTTGTCCTGGTAATGGAAGCCCAATGCAAACCTCATCCTAAAAGTAATGCCATTAGTGACTGACAAAATGGCATAAAGACAGTCAATAGCTGTAAAAAGAAAACTCATAAAGAGAATGAACACCTGCTGCTGTGAGCATAAGTTATTTATTGAGGTCACTTACTACAAATTTGCTTCAGTTTAAGAAGGCATAATGGAAGCTAGAATCTTTCTAATGTGTTATGCTAAACAAGGTTCGTACTACAGAGATTATATTTAAATAACAATTTTTTGCCAAAAAAAAAACTTGTACATTATGGACTCTGTTTATAAAACAGGAAATCAGACATTCCCTGGTGGAAATTTTCCAGGTGTATGTGTTTGAATGGCAATAATTGATTCCCATCAGGGAATGTTTGAGGGAATGTCAGATTTCCTTTTTTATAAATAGAGCCCTATAAAATATTACAATCTTACATCCCCACCAATAAATAGGATATGTAAGCCAACCCTTTTAAAAACACACACATTGTTTAGGGTTTTTTTTTTTAACACCGCTGCTTTTATCAAAATTGTTACAGAAGCTGCTAATAAAAGTGTCACTATAGTCAACAGCAAATATATATATATTAATGATAATTCCTATCCTCTGTCGTTTTAAAAATATGAGGTCATGAAGTTTCCATAAATACCTTAAATCCTGTGTCTTCCATGCTTTTTCTTGCAAGAGTGGAGAGTTCAAGTGCAGACACCCACATCTATGATACACAGTGCAAGGAATCATGGGACTTGTAATTTTTATATATTCAGGAAGCTGACATTACAGCTGCTCTGCTGCCCTCTAGTGTTTAGCCAGAAATAGTGACAACCACCTGCGGTTTGTACACAGACTAATTGCATAAAGGAACACTGTATCAAAGTTCTAAACTATGTGAAAAATGCAGCTTCAGATTTTTTTCTATGACCTATCTGAATATCCTAGTTGACCGGCTGTCTAATTTTAGTATTTGGTGGGTTACAGAACTGGTTCGCAGGTTAGAAATGTCAGAGTGATGAGTTCCTGAGCTATAAACTTGTTCCATGTCAGTAACTTCCTGGATAAGCATGATGGTCTTTGAATATTCCTAATACAGACTAGAGTAAATATATACCAAATCAATAAACCTTTAAGAACATTTCTGTTTTGGCATTTTAGGTTAAATCATATTGGATGGTCCTGTCTTGGTCTTTGTCTGGGCATTTTCTGTTATGTGGTGAGAGCTGTTCCTAGTTGAATTCTCCATCATATAAGCACCTGTTGGAGACTACAAACAGCTGTGCCGATATGCAATGGCCCACCTCCACCCCTATTAGATATGCAACAAACACTGCAGCAAATGCAGCAAGTCAGCCGCACCAACATGATGATAAAAATCGAATTTAAAAACATGGCCTTTTGATATGCAGTGGCTACATAGCTTTAAAAATCTAAATCCAGCTGTGTGTAATGGAACACAGGATACTTGTACACACTTCCAGGTATCAGTCATTTTGGGGAAACAAGAAGTGTTCTAGTGTATACTAAGCAGTAGAATTTGTATACACAAGCAAGAAACGTCCTGAGCGTCTGTACATACATATTGTACATGTCATTGGATTTCTCTATAGCTCTGCCTCATGCAGGAAGTTCCACTTGGAAAAAGTATTTAAATAAACTGGTTGCATATTATGCAGACCTGCCAGACAGTGCGGGTATTGGGCACTTGGGTGAACACTCACTAAACTCTCAATATTTGATCTTTTATTTTGACCCAGTTTCGGCCCTTCAGTCCCCAGCAGTAGGGAAGGGTTCTGTGTGAATGACAAATTCATGCCAATCAATCTCTTGTTATTTCTAAGAACCGAATAAAAACTTTTTTAGTAATAAATTGAAATTGTAACACGGCCACATTTTTCAGATTCCTAATTTACCTTTCTCTTATTTTCTCCATTAAAACAAAAAAAAAATCCAATACCCATAACCATGATATTAGCCTGCTGTTTTTGGTGATATGTGAAATTTTGTTTTATTTGCACTGCTTATGGTATTATAAACACTGCTTATTTCCTCTAGGAAAGCCATTGTTTAGTTTTCAGATTTCAACTGAGATTCATTTAACTTTTTCTGATTCTGATGTCATCTGTCTGTTCCTATTCTAAGTCCATGTGCCAACTATATGAAATATTATATACAGTGGTACCCTGGTATAAGTCTGCTTTGGAATAAGTCCAACTTGGTATACGTCCTGTTTGGATACAAAAAATTTTGCTTGGTATTCAACCTTTGTTCTAGAACTATGAGTCATAGCACTGCACGCTATCCTTATTTACCTCTCTCGAGACAAAGCCATGACTGCCCACGAGCCTCAGTATGCCAGTCCCTACCATTCAGTGAACAACCCGCACTATAACTCTCTCTGAATTACAGAACATGCCCTCCTCCTCTCTTCTCAGCACCATCCTAGTAGGCACTCCACTCTTCTCAGTAAGGTAAAGTGAGGTTACATTTTCATTTATTTCATCTAATTGCTTTTGTATTTATGTATTTAGTATTATGCAGTGTTTAAATTATTTTATACAGCCCCATCAATGTATAATATTCCAATATTAATAGGATTTTTGTCATGGGAATGGATTAATCATTTTCCTTATATTTCTTATGGGAAATATGTGTTTGGTATAAGTCCTGTTTGGTATAAATCCAAGGATCTGGAACGGATTAAGGAGCTGTCTCCCGCTCGGTGAGTATTTTTTCTTTTTCTACTAGGTCTTATTTTCGGGGTAGGTCTTATATTAGGGCAGGTTGGGGGAAAAGTGCTAGGTCTTATTTTCGGGGTAGGTCTTATTTTCGGGGAAACACGGTATTAGTAAAAATTAAAATATGGCTTCCTAGTACCAGTGGTGCATTTTGTATACTGTTTATGTACACAACACCCCATTTTCCTGTTCATTAAACTGGCTCCCCGTTTTTTACCTGACAGAATAAAGCAGGCAGATCCTCTTCTACATTTACTTATATCTTTGTAATATATACAAATGACCCTGAGACAATTTTTTTAGTGAACCTGCGCTTTTGCAAGAAAATACATGTTTGATATACAACAGTGGTCCCCAACCTTTTCGTGCATGTGCAGAGAGCCGTGTGTTACTCAAAGGGGAAGAAACTTCCCCCATAGTGACGTCATGATGCCAGAACCCACCCAGTCTCCAGAGATACAGTCTGCCCACCGCCCTGAGCCTGTGATACATACAGGGGACATGGTCCGCGCCTCTGGCCGGTGCACCTCCTCCATGCAGGGTTGGGGACTGCTGGTCTCCGTGCTCTTGCGGCCCAGCTGACAGACTGGGGGGGATTGGGGACCCCTGATATACAAGAAGGACTTAAAATCAAATATAATACAAAATACAAACTCAAAGCATGTTAGACACCTCTAACCTTAATGTTATTGCACCCCTCCAAATATACCTACAATTACCGGTATTGTCAAAAAATTGCATAATAAGAGGATGTGGCTCTGCTTTCCAACCTTGGCATGGTAATGCACTTTTTGAATCAATGTTAGGATTGACATATAAAGCAATGCTTTTTAATGAACTACAAGTATAGATATCTAGGACTAAATTGTCTTTAAAAACAAATGAGTTGTAAGAAGTGAGCAGTGGTTGTGATGAATGGAAGACATAGGCAGTAGGTGTGATGTGTGGTCACATCATAAGAAGGGAATAGATCTTTCTGGCTCCAAGAAAAGTACACATTATATTCTGGAGATATTTGTTAATGTGAAACAATTGTCCACCAGGGTTTGACATGGACTATAAGAAGCATCCTATAATAGAATATTTGGTGTGGATTGGACCTATAATGTATGATGTTATGCTGTGTAAAAGACATTGGTAGTGAAGAAAGTTTGACAATCAGCTCCAGTTTCTGTTGGCTTCATCTTGTTTCAGTGTATCATTTCTTGTCTCTGTAGCACAAAACATTCTTCTTCTTGCACTGGGATCCACATTCGGTTTCCATGTGTAATACCCCTCACTTGCACACCAATACTAACCATACTACAGATAAAAAGTTTACCCATCCCATTCACACTGCAAGACTTCTCTAGTCCCTATACCATAGTCTCAGTGTGCCTTACTCCTCCTAATCACCAAAAGGTGACTGAGCATGGTGTATAAAAAATTAATGATGATAGTTTAGGTCCTCTTCTCTATAATATACAGTATGGGTCATATATTGTACTCCAACTCCAGATATGTGTCCACTACACAATACACAAAACTTTACCCCCAGTAGAATAGGACATTGGGATTTTAATCTGCAGGGTTAGCTGGTGATTCTTAGTGTAGGTAACCGTTTTATATATATATATATATATATATATATATATATATATATATTTAAATAATAATTTAAAATGTGAATACATAGATATGTTTTAGAAAGGTAAGAAGGTTGCAAGAAATTAATTTTGAACATTAGTGCATTGCCCTTTTTGCTATGTATTAATGTGATCCCAACTGTGATTTAAGATTTATACTTTAGTATCATAGCATACACCATAACTATTGTGACACAAAATAAACATGAAATAGTGCAGAATTGCTTACAATAAAGCCTTTACAGTTAAAAAAAAGGTATTTCAGGTCTACATGGTAATATGAGCATATCAAAAGCCTGTAATTTATCTCAAACCACTTGTAAATCTTTGTAGTTAAATTTCCATTGATTTGATTTATTTATTGAACCATATAAAAAGATACTAACTAAACCTGTTTCCCTTAAACATCCTTATAGTTCCATGACAACAGTGCAAAATGTGGTTCGGAATAATAGCATTACAAAACATTTCTCTATGTCTTTATACAGCTTTATCCTTCAATCCTAATCAATACATTACAACTCCTCCAGAAAATTTATTCAACTGCTTTGGGTCAAATCTAGATCCTAGACTTCTAAAAGTATAATTTTTGTGTGTCTTGGTCCCTTGACTACAATACCCAACAATAACTTTTTATTTTTATACGGCTCAAGCAGCCCATCCCCTTTCTGGGTTAGGTAATTTTCATATTGATACTCCCAGATTTCCAGAAACACACAAGTTTTTTTTTTTCAAAAAATGATAAAATATGATGAAAATATGATAGGATGGTGCCAAACACCTAAAACAATACATTCTCTTTATTTTCCTTATTACAACCAGGGGTAAACCCTAAATTTTTACCAGTCCTCAAAAAATTAAGTTTAATTGGTGGATATAACAAGGCCTATGTCCAATTATACCTAAAGAAATAACATTTCTTCCACTTGCTCTATTACAATTCACCCATTACATGATTCCCTAAAATACTGTTATTTTCACAAATTTAGATGTCCAAATAATCCTCAGTCTAATGGTCTTATTCGTACTATTTACCTAGTAATACAATCATCAGCAATCCGCACTTTCTTTTATCCAGTAAGATTCCCCTAAAATTCCGGTTTTATCAGATGATGAAACAATCCTTTTAAGTCCAAGGCTGGGTACACACATGCAATGGTTCTCGTCCGATAATCAGCTCAGGGCCAATATTGGATGAGAATCTGGTGTGTGTACAGCACTCGTCGTCCAAAGTCCAAACGGCCGTCCTGGCGGATCCACAGACGATGGACGACGAATGGTCCTAATGGAAGTGAAGGGGGAGAAAGCACAGTGGGGTGCCACTCTGTCGTTCTCCCCCTCCCCTTTCCATAGAGAAGAACGGTGCTGTATGTACAACACTCGTTCATACATCGCGCAGTCATTAGTCGTTGGAAAGGATTGTGAAGGATCCTTTCCAAGACAATTATTGCACATGTGTACATAGCCTAACTGTGTTATCTCTACCACTTGCCTACCCTGTCATGTCGTTATTGAATTCAGGACTAATTGATAGCCTTGAATACAAAGGCTGGAACCAAATTTGGAAAACTATCAAACATTGCTTTTTATATAGCACTGCTATCAAAGCCAACTAAAAAAAATAGATGTGTGATAGCCCAATGACCCATAAATCACTAATTGAAAGTTATTACAGCACTGTGACTTAGTGTTTTCTTTAAGCACACTTGGTGGGACAGCCCTCAAAACAAAAGGCAGTGAGCATTGGACCATATGTTACCAAGTAATTTGGGTAATGGTACCCAAAAGAACCCACCGAAGCTTTGCTAAATATACAGCCTGAATGTTGTAGCAGCACACAGTTCAAGCTCTTTACATACAGCTTCACCACTGCTAAACAAACTTTGTATGGCAAAAGCCTAAAACTTCCTATTCTCACTTTAAATAAAGTTGCCTTTAAACAAATTATAAGCTAGAATACATGACCCACATTTTTTAAATTTGAAAAAGTTTGACTTTTTTAGGCCTTGCAGTAATGACCAAGTAATCAATGTCTGCTACACATCCTTTTTCTTGATTCAAAATTAACTATACCTTTTTCATCTTTTAGTTCTTTCCCGTGTCCCTTCTACCTTTTTTTCCTTTTGTTTATTTTGCCCCTATCTTTTTCATGTTTTTGTTCTTCTTTATTTCATCATATTCTCCTTTATTTCCTAGTACAGTATAGTAAATGCTCCAAAGTGTAACCATGAAAATACATTGGCATTCATCTTTCTTGCAAGAGAGGTTTGCAAATGTCTGCAAATACAGCTCTATGCCTGCACAGAGTTTTCACAGCATTTCTTTCCGTAGACCGAGGTCAAGCTATTAGCCCCTTTTGCGCCAATATCCATAATAGACATATGGGCTGCCATGATGTTATATCACCAATAAACTATGACAAATTATTTGTATATGACATGGACTTTCTAAAGTTAGGTTTCCTATTCAATATTATTTTATACAGAAACAACATATGGTAACATATTCCTAGGGACATGTTTGTTGAATGTAGGATTTGGCTGACATGTTTGTATAGTCGGTGGTGATTGGCTTTATGCCTGATTCAGCTTGGGGCAAACATTAAGTGATTGGTCTTTCTGGCTTATTAGGCCTCCAACATATAACACAAGAGGTGATTTGGAGTCCCTGCTGTCCAAAAATGAGGCCCTTCTTGTTTCATCCAATGTATGAGGAAATTGGAGTTGATATGACAGTAAGTGGTTTGATTCTCTTTCATCACTGTCACTCAACAACAACCTTAATTTCATTAACCAACCCTTGATAATTTGTTGTTATACTTCTGTCTTGGCACTGAGTGAACTGTCCTCTGTTCGGCCATCCTCATGATTTTTTCCATTGTTTCTGGCATTCCGCCTACAAGGAAACTGAACAAGACTCTGGCGGAACTTCTTCACGGCAAAGAAATAGACCAGTGGATCAAGGGCGGCATTTAGGGTGCTAAGGCAGGAGGTAAATCTGTTAGCTAATGCCAAACCCTGCCTCAGGTCACAAGGAGATGACATGTCTGAACTTTCACCACCAGGCATCAAAACATGATATAATGTACGGCTGAGATGATAAGGAACAAAGCAAATCAGGAATATTGTCAGGACCAGCAGAACCATCTTTACTGCTCGTTCCTTTGGCTTCCGGTCACCACCTTGTCTAAGACGTCTTAAAATAAGTCCATAGCAAATGACTGTAGCCAAGAAAGGGATGGCAAATGCTGCACTGAGAGATGATAGTGCCCGCAAAGACGGTGTTTCTCGATACAATAGGCGGCAAACATTTTCTTCCATTGATGCTCCTCGTCCCAACAGTAATGGGGCTGTCGCAAAGGCAACAACAGCCCACAAAAATCCACAAGTAACATGAGCATGTAAGGGCTTTCGAATCTTGACAGAGCTGAGGGGGTGCACGATAGCCAAGTACCTATCAATACTTATTCCTGCTAGGAAATAAAGACTGGCGTACATGTTCAGGTAAAAAACAAAGCCAGACAGTCTACATGCCAGTGAGCCAAAAGGCCAACTATTTCCAGACAGGTGATAGAAGAGTCTGTTGGGAAGACTAAGAAGTAGGAATAGATCTGACAGGGCAAGATGGAGGAGAAAGATATCAGATGGTGATTTAGGTTGGCGATCTCGCACAAACAATGAGAGAGCTAGGATGTTTCCAAGGCCTCCTACAGAAAGGCCCATCAAGTAACAAACAGACAGAAGAGCATTCTCCAACCAAGTTTCCTGCACACACGGATCCACCAGAACAGATAAAGAGGAATTTGTGAACATTTGATTCTGTGAACTACTCATCTTCACCAATTAAGTGCAACCCTGGAAAAAAACAGTGACATTAGTAATGCAAAACTTAGCATAAAATAATAATATTTATGAGATATCGCATTTTTATATTTGTACTCCTAACTGCATTGGGTCCCATAGACATATACTGTAAATAAGTACAATCTAAAAGCTCTATGAACATGCTTGTCCATTCATTGTTATAGGGGTAGCTGGAATACATCCCAAACTAAACCAGTCTATACAACAGAAAAAAAAGATTGCTAGTTCCTTGATAAAACAACCATAGATAGTTATATTGCTTAGTCACTAACTTTTTATATCCCTGCATATGTCTGGTTATATGCAAATTATCCACTGTCAATAGGCCTTGGAGAAAGGTTTGCAAAGCATGAAGTTTTATGAATGCAGATACTTTTTTTTTGGCTTACTTGGAAAAAGGTTGCAAACTTTTGAAATATCTCTAGTTCCTTAAAATTGCTCATAAAGCTTCATTATCATTCAGTATGTCCAGAGGCATAACACAAGTTAACATTTCCTTACAACTCTGTAATACTGAGATTCTTTAACAATGAGCTCATTATACAGATTTTCTAACTGAAATGAAAAGAAACTGAAGAAGCGAGCAGTTAATGTAACTATTAGTGTGCCAGTCACAATCATTTTAATCCAAACTTCCCATTTTGTTGCCGTTGTAATAAATTATGAGTGAAAAACAACAAAACATTATTATTCTGTCTGCCCTACTGATTTCACTCCCCTAAAGTTAAGCAAAAAAATATTCCAAGACATTTGCTTAACTATTAGGCAAACAGAGATGAAAAGTGATCAGAAAGAGAGCATCCTGAATATGATGGAGTTTCTGCAAAGCTTTAGGTGCACCTGTGCCCAGAATTTGGACATTAAAACGTTTACATATTCCTAACAACCAGTAAAAGAACTTTTAATTATGCTACCTCTAACTTTTTTAGCTGATTTATTTGTGTTTTTCTGATTTTATAAGTTATTATTCTCATCTGTCAAGATCAAAAGCAAGAGTCAGGTTTCATCTGGTTGTTTATATAATAATTGGTTGGCAGCCTGTTGTGATTCTGCTCCAATAGAAAAACATGGTGTATGTGTTTAAATCTGAACATATATTTCTTCACAATAAATACTGATGTAAATGAAAATGTGTTTTACTGCCTATTAAGAATGTGTAAGTATTTTATTGTACATAGTTTGCTCTTGAAGGTTTTTAAAAAACGCCAACATGGACAGAATGCCAGTTTGCACACAAATATTATTTCCAGCACTGTTTAACAACCAACTATAACAAGGTACAGAATTCTCAGCTTTTAAATACATCTCTGCCTTTCTGATTACACCCAATAGACATATATGCAAACCATTGACAGGGGGTTCATTGACTAAATTCAAGAGAGATTATGAAGAGTAGAGTTCTTGGCATTTACTGGAGTGGGTAATTTCAGTGGTTTTGCATTGTTTTAAAAACTTTTGGGTTGTTGCTCACTATAAATATAATGGGTGCAAAAAGTATATGTGAGAATGGCCACCTGATACTTCATATGGGCTATGATGGGATGGAAGTGTAAAGAACCAGATCATGTTTTCAAAGCTAAGTGAAGTATTAAAGTGTAACCATGTAACTGTTTTTGTTTTTTGGATAAAATGCAAGACCCCCGTTAGAATGTACTGCTCTCTGGAGCTCAGTTAGAGAGTTTTGACCTCTCTCAGTACCATCCTCAATCCTCAACTCTCAAAAAGTTGAGAATGGTACTAACATTCCCAAATCACAAACAGCAAAAAAATTCAACTAACTGGGTGCTACTTAATTTGACCGCATCACAGCTTAGTGTCAGAGACAATATCTGTTTGCTGTCCAGCGACTGGTACTCTGAGGAACCAGAAGATTAGATTGCAAGTAATAAGGGAACATTGGTGGTCTGGCTGTTGTGAGTGTATAAGCTGCAGTTACCCGCATATGGAAATGATGCTGACAAGAACCTAAACATGAATTTAGGTAGTGAGAAAAAAATCAACAAGAAGAATGAAAGAAGAAGAATAGTTTAGAGGAAGAGGGAGGTGTAATTTTTGAGCACAGTCAGAGATGATGTCTGCTGTATATATTAAATGAACTAAAAGCAGAACAGATTTGTTCAGTTCTATTATATCAGATGTTGGGGCTGGGTGCCCAAGCTGCAACAATAAAAAATAATACTTGCAGTTCCATTGAGAAAAAATAATGAATGGCTTCTTTGTAGTAACACCTTCATTTATATGTATATCATATGAATGAAAAAAAGACAAATGGCATCACATAAAAAAGTTACATGTTTATCATTAATTCATTCCTTTTTAACTCCTGAAGAAACCCTTAAATTCCTAATCAGCTCCAGCTAACTACTTCTTCCCTTGTTTTTTAGTGTTTATTCATTTCCAAAAAAAAGATAGAAAAATGTGTCCAGTGAACTTAGTAAAATATTAGTCCTGTTCTCATCAATAGGTAATAAACGGTGGAAGTGATCACCTGTTATAGTTCGAAAGACACCAAAAGTATTGGATGTATAAACTCCCCAGCCTATATCCAAAGAAATACCAAAAAACTTAGCTAGAATAAATCTTTTTAGGGGTTTTGGGTTCTTTAAATGTATATATATATATATATATATTTATTTATTTATTTATTTGTGTGTGTGTATATATATTTATATATATATATGTATGTATGTATATATATTGTATAACAATAGTATGTGTGCAGAAATAACAGAAATCTTTGTTACATTTATAATACAATAAAATAATACATTAGGTGCACATCAACTAAATTTTCCATCTGTAATTAGTTTCCCACTATTAAAATAATAAAATAAATTGATCATTAAAGCAGATCAAAGCGCTATTTCTGCTTTTTTATTCTGGTACCTATATTCAACTAATACTGCAAAAGGAAAAAGCAAACAACATTATCAAAGATCCAGATAGCCATTATCAAAACTCCAATAAACTAAAGTTGTAAATGATCCTGTATACATTTTGTGTAATGTAAATGATTAATGACTATCCAGATATCCATATATATGTTATCAGAACCATAAAAGTAGATGCTGCTAATCAATATTATAGTAATCTAGTCCAATATAGTAATATATTAAACCCAACCTATAGCACACATTTATTGGAGCCCAGTACATGATAATTTGATAACGCAGCCCCAGTGGAATATATGTAGAATATTCCAATTATTGAGTTATAAATCTAACATTTTGAGGTGAGACATGAGACATCTAGAGATGAGTTCTCTATGCTAGTATTAGTATACTTACAAGATCCCTCAATTCTTCCAGCCCAGCTCCACACTTATTAGCTGATCTTCTCAGATCCGTGTGCCCTAGTTTAAGTAGGACTGTGCGTCTTTGTTGGGGTAAGATAGCCAGCTCTTTGAATAGATGGCAGGGCACCCCCACATTTTTGTCCGCTCCCTAACCCCTCAATCACATTGGAACAGCAGCATTTTTCACAGTAGGACAAAGAGAGGAGTGTGTCTGGGGAATGGATGAGTGCACCGTTGTCATAGTAACTTGGGGGGACATGCTCCAGGGGGTTATGACTTTTGTCAGATGGAACTATCATTCCTTGTGTCCCATTAGACATAAAAATCCCCTCATCAGAGAGCCCCTGTCATGGGCTGGCTTCACACATACTCATCTTGTTCTGCTTCCAGCACAGCTGCATTGCCAGAGACTTGGCTTTGGGCAGAAGACATACAAATGGCATCAGTAAGAGATGTCTATTCTGCAGGTCACCCGAAGCAAGAAAAATACATTCACAGGGGATGTCGGCTGACTTTATTATTATTATTATTATTATTATTATTAATAAACAGGATTTATATAGCGCCAACATATTACGCAGCGCTGTACATTAAATAGACTTATACCTAAAGGGTAAAACACACTGAGGTTGGTTAATAAAGGACTTTAGGCTGTTCACATAGCAAATGACTTATTGTTCCGCAAAGGATAATTCACTAAGCTTAGTGAATGAGGTGAAGCTCTGCTAACTTAACCCCCTGGCGTTCTAATTCTGTCCGTATTTCCACACAAAAAGCGTTACTTTTTTTGCATGGAAATTAATTTTACATTGTAGGCCTATAATAATTAGGCATAACTCACCCAAATATGTCCAATATTTAATAAATTCAACAAATTTAATAATAAACTTTAAATACACAAATCTGTTAAAGAAAAAAATGTAAAAAGCATGTATAATATATTATTTTAATATAATTAAAAACTATTTGCTTTAGGTAAGGTAAAAATTCTGCTTGTGTTTTTTTTTAAATGCAACACCTTTTTTTTTTTTTTTTAAAGTGCAGCACTGCCCCCTAATTCTCCATCGCCTAGGTGATGGAGAATGAAGAGGAGCGCAGAGCCTCCCAGGGTACCTACGTCACGCATCCCAGGAGGCTCTTGGCATGAATATCCTGTTACTAAATGTTATTTATATTATCATTAATATACTGTTGAAAGTGTAATAAAGCTTATTTCTTGGAAGAAATGAAAAGGTAGTTTTTATAAGCTATATTTTTTAACAACATGGAGTTCTCTCCGTCTCAGGCTTCCTCTGATGCCCCAATGACTTGACAGTCTTCCATCCTTCTAATCTATGTGAGGGGAGCTCAGCTACTGAGAATAGAATTTGTAAGTGCATCTGCTGTGAAATTTGTGAATGAAAAACTCCTCTGTAGATGTAGATACAGAGGTCATTGAAGGTTTGTTTTAAAGGTCATTGTCCTTTTGTAAATTTGCATGAATAAACATTTGGTAATGGGTCCAAATGTTACAGTACCACTTCCCTAATAATACACATATTCACTAACAACAATTGTGGGACCAATAGTACCAATTAAAATTTGATTTTTATAACACAATTTATTTAAAAAAATTGAAAACATTTTAATGTACATATAACCACATTATAAATAAAATGGGGAACAATAAATTTTGATGTATTTAGTTTTTGCAAATAAAAAAACAATTGTATTCAGTACCATTAGGTGCCACAATTGTTGTTAGTGAAGTTTGTATGAAAACATAAATGTTCACAGCCTGGCCACAGGTACAATTTATTGGTTAATAAAGGAAACCTGTGCTAAGAGAAATATAGATGCTGTCATTGCATGCCACAAGCATGCAGATCAGGTCAAATAAAATTTATAACAAATAATCTACAAACTTATTCCTGGTCAGCAACTCAAAAGGTTTTGAAGTCAATTTGGTTAAATAGCACTAGCCACAGTAATTTTTAAAAATATAAAAGATTGTTCAAGTTTTCAGATACTGTTTGCACTTGCTAGCAATTTCAGCACTGTTCTATTCTTTCTGGTGTAAATATTTAGGTTCAGAGAATATTTGTCCTCCATCATTCTCTGTATCCATTAAACTACTAAAATGGGATTACATAGACACACAAATGGATGCTCAGCTTGAACAAGCCTTATGTTTATTGCTATGGAGATGCGGTTGCCAACATTGTCAGAGGGAAACAATTGCAATAACAGTATGTTTTCTAACCTATTTTGTTCCTCCTGACAGTTGTCATGAGATAGTTTGAAATGATGCATGAAAGTGGAGTATCCTTGAGATCTATGGGTGGCTGTAGATTTTAAATACATTTGTTTTTTTTCTGATTATTTTCCATTTTGGATTGCAAGGAATTGCAAAAAAAACATGCAGAGGTTCTATCTTCATGTAATGCATATTCTAAGATGAATGAAGAAATTGTTTTCTTTTCATTGTGTTTATTATATAATGAACTAATCACAATTTGTTGTATTAGTATAGTTGTTAATAGCATATACAATGTCATGTTAATCTGTATAGAGAAACATTCTGAATATAGTATACAATTGTTATTTTTAAAGCTATTCATTTAAAAAAAAAATTATAATCTACTTGGGTGAACATTTTTCTGTACCCTTGCACAGGATAACAAACCTCCTAACTAAAGAATCCTACTCAGAGCTCATCAACATGTATGAAAGCACCTAACCTGAGGTCCTGTGGTTTCATATGGTCATTGAACTCCTTGTTGAAGTTTAGTATGACTTGTACTGCAATAATCAGCATAATATAAATTGTATAAATATCAAACAGCAAGGTAATGAATACACAGGTATGTTTAGCAATTGATTTATTTTTACATTAGCTACATCAACAAATCCTATTACTTGCCACGTACAGTAAAAGGTCACACATGCTTCAAAGGTAGTTAATAGTAAAGGCACCAGGATATAAGGCCTCCAAACTCACAACAAAAAGGTTGATGGAAAGGGATGCCAAATAACAGGAGATGTGTAGATGGTGGTGTACAATTGTGATGATATATGCAAGCCAGTACTATCAATCTAAAGAGCAGATATTGCCTGCTTTGCTTATAATCATTTAACTAGCTACAAATGTATTCATTTAGCCCCTAGGTGACAATTGTGTATTACTGGCTATATAATACATATTGTGCTACAAGCAGGAAAGGTTTTCTGAATATTTGGCAGTTTGATGCAGAAAATGGTACATGACTTGCTTACATTATATTCTGGTGCTTAAGGATTAGTTGTTTGTGACTGATGTAGCGGTTGTGGCACTGGTGTGGAACAGGGATGGTGTGTACAAGGCCCAGGCAGTGCATATCTGTTTTGCTGGATCCTGACACTTTTATGTCAATGAACAGATATATCTTGTGGTAATCAGTGGAAAATGAATGACATTACAAAAGTCTCCCAGATGGCTTTTCACAAAATAGATTTTCTCCCTTCATTAAACTGAATACAACACTAGGCACTAATGTTTATTAGTAGAGATAAGACAGATGCTGACGCCAGCTGATGATTTAAGGATAGACTGGTTTCTTCAGTTACCATGCTGACTGCCATGTTTTATGTTGAAGTCAGCATCAGGCACAGATTGGCTGCAGTTCATGTCTCGGTTTGAGTATATTCAGATGTCTAGGACCAGCTGCACTATGAATCCCTTGCATTTTGCTGCTTTAACAGAAAGTAGTTGATGTACGATGTCAACAGGTCATCCATTTTATAGCCCTGCGGGATAATAATTAGCATAATAAATACAAGTAAAAATAGAAAGAATATCTTTCATAATCATTATTCATTTCCTATCAACACTTTTTAGAACAACCACACACTATACAATTTACACTAAATAATGAGAACAGGTCCAAGCTAGAGATAGGACATAAAAACGGTTGAACAAAGATAGAAATTCTATTAATACAAATAAAAAACAACAATATCATCAAATATTCTAACAAAGAACTTCTCCTATGTGCAGCCTTTTGATCTGGTAAAATTAACATGTAAAGTGTTTTGTGATATCTGTTTTAAGCTTAGTCTACATGGACGTTTTCCCCAGCGTTTAACCTGAGGCTTTAAAAGCCCATGTTTGAAATTACCATACATTCCAAAGGGCTAATCTTTACTGGGACGTTTCCTTGAGGCATGTTTATGAGCATTATCTATAACGTTGCTTGCAACGTTTAAAAAATTTAAAAGCGGGTTTAACGCCCAAAAACATGGGAAAACGCTTCCATTGATTTCAATGGGGGGTTTTCTCGAGTTTAGAAGCATTTGAAATATAAACGTGTTAAAACCACAGAAAAACACGGTATAGACTTTTCAAGTTTTTAAATGCAAGCTTTAAAATGCTAATAAAAGTGCATAAAACGCATATAAATGCAGTAGGAATGTTTACATGCGTTTTTAAAAAACGTCCGTGTAGACCTAAACAGTACTAAAAACAGCTGTTGATTTTGCCAGATACTATGACCATGGACCACAAATCACCACCAAGAGTAGTGTTGTACTCTTCTAAGTCTTCCACAGTTATAGCATGGTGAGTTAGCAGTGTCTCTTTAAAATAGGGTGTTACTGGCAAATTTGGCCAATGTAAAGACTCCTCAGCTGTAAAACATTATTCTTCTAGTATCAGACACCCAGGTCTATTGCATGAACTGAGTGTGTGATTCTGGGTTGTGTACCCCCTTCCATTCACCCAGACACCACCAACCACCAACAGCATCCAAACTCAGTATAGTCCAAGCACAGCCTGATTAAAGAGAGCAAAGCAACTAGATAACAGAACAGGATATAAGGTCAGGATAAAAAATCTGTGTATAGCCCGGCCTTCCCATGTAACCTAGTTGCCCAAACTGTGGAGAACGAAGTTGGTGAGTGACATCAATACAGAGGTTTGAGGTGAGGTTGCCCAGTATTACAATTCTCAGATGACAGAGGTTTTATTTTGTCCGACAATCAAGGTGAGACAAGCACATAATAAGCTGTTTGTTGACCATTAGGTGACACTAGGGTCAGAAAACTTTATTTCAACTACTATTGTTGTTTGCTTTTTTTTTGTTTTGCTCAGAAATTATTTTATATTACTGATGAGCAGTAAGACGATTCAATGGAAATCAAAGGTTGTTGTAAACAGTATCAAATTAAACAAATATTGTGGCATGTTTGTGCATAACAGTTTACAAGCTTTATATGTTCACTGGAAATGATGTTTCTTAGGGGTCCATTTATAAAGCAGCGCATCTGACATTCACCGAGATATTCCCCGGTGGAGAAGCCATTGAAATACATTGACCTGGAACATTCTCCACCAGGTAATGTTTCTCTGAATGTCAGATTCAATGCTTTATAAATAGACCCCTTAGAGTTGTAGTTAACTTTAAAACCAATTTATATAACTACAGAAACAGAATGTGAACATACCAGTGAAGTCTCACACAGGATCTTGTTGTCTCGCACAAGGCTTCCAGTTGTCATCTGGAAGTATGTGTTGCCACTGTTCCAGCGAGAAATCTTGTTTAAAGGGTGATTGACCAGCAACTCCTGAGTGAACAAGACAAAAATGTTAAACACCAATATGACAATAAACTGAGTATGTATCTCACTGGGGTGTTATCAGTTTACTCGTAGGTAATTCTTGTTGTGTAGAAAGCAACATTATAAATCTTAATGTGGCTTTTTTAAAATATATATTTTACAATAATATTAAAGGAAAGGAATGTATCGAATTATAAAGTTATTAAAGGCCAACTAATGCTAAAACTGAACCAGGCAATAGTATATAGCTAAAAAAGCAGTGGACAAAAAAATTGTTTCACAGACCAAACGTGCTTGCACATTGCACTACATCTAATTTCTGAATTTATTGATTGGGCGGGTCAGTCAGATGTGACTGGGTAAATACACAAATTCACCAGCACTCCAAAATACAGGATTCTTGCTTTATTGTAAAATGGCTGTCACAAAATGTTGCAAAGCCTAAGTTTATGGACCATGCAGGGTCCCTTCCTGAAAGTAACATCGTGACCTAGGAAGATCATAATCACAGGTTGACCCCTCCAACCAACTGCAGCAAAAAGCAAGGGCTCTAAAATAAGGTATGTAATAAAAATGGAAATAATTTATTAAAATAAAAACATCATTAACATGTTGATAGGAAGATGGAGAGACCTAGAAAAGCAAAATATTAGTAGATTTAACTTCAGCTTTAAATGCTAAACTATCTAAAAATAATTATTTTAGATAGTTTAGCATTTAAAGCTGAATTAAATTATAATTAGAAAATAAGTATCTAATATTAAGATTAAAAGATACAAAAATGGAAGTTAGGAAAAATCCCAAAAAATAAGTCACACATGACAAAAAAATAAAACTGACAGACTTCATTCATTACATATTTTGTCCTAAACAAAATAAACATTTTGGCTTTAGATAAACTTTGTTGTCACTTTTCATTCTTCCTCATGTGTTCACAAAGCTAGATAGATTGGCTCACACCTGTTTTATTGTACTCTGTTGATGTCCGGGAGCTGTCCTGCAGGGCCACTGCATATAATGATCTGGTCTTCAGGCCATCCACAAAGTAAAGAAGAAGCTTAGAGATTTCTTCACTGTTTTGTGTGGTTAGTACATATTGTTCTCCACGAACTGTATTTAAAACACAGCACTGACCAAACTGCTTTGCAGCCCTAAAACAGAATTACAAAAATAAGTCATGAATTTGCAACAGTTTTTTTAGAAAGATAACTGAGCCTTAATGTCTGTTTTTATCTGTTTATAACTATTTTCTCTTTAACAAGAGAAAATAGAGTCTTTAACTCTTTTTCCTATTTAAAATAATATAAAACTGACCAGAACACAGTCAAATTGACAAAGTCATGTACTGCTTTTCCAAATAAATTACTTTTTTTTCATCCCCCCAATAATTTAGATTGTCTGCCTACTCTAGCCTGCTGATGGAATAAGATATAAGCATCACTGTAAAACATGAAGATCACTTTGCTGTCAGTAAGTTCCATGTGTCAAATCTCTCAATGCCCCCTTTGATGTGGATACAGCAGTGCCAATTAAGGTACTGTTGTTAGACAGGATGCACTTGTGTGGCAGGGCTCAGCCCAGAAATGAAACAGGTTAGGTCACTGGCAACAAAGAGAAGCTAAATACGGGGACTGCACAGAATAGGGTTTCAGGCTAATGCAAATGTGAAGAGATTCACCCAGAAATAAAATGGTCAAATTAACAACACAATAACAATTGCTAGACTATCTGAGACTCAAAAACTATGGTTTGTTGGTTTAGCTCATCAGTTCCATTTTTACTAATGATTTTGGAAAACTGACTTTTAAATGTACCCTCTACAAATAAAATAAAATAAGAGGGTAGATTACTACTCAGAAAAATTCACCTTTTAGTATGGATGCCAATTAACTCAGGAAAAGAAAGATCCAGCAGCTTCTTCTCAGTTTCATCTAGAAAACTAACCCCCTTCCAGTTTATTGCAACAATGAAATGGTTCTTGTTAATACTAGGTCCTGCAAAATATATATTCAATGGTTGAGATAAATAAACATGACTCGTGTTAGGAACACTATACATTAGTAATTGTTCAATGTTGCTTATATATTATATTTCTTATTTAAAATAATTTTTTATATATTTTGTTTTAAATTCAAAATTTATTCAAATATTGAAACAATATGAATTGGTAGTTAGTAATTGGTTACCTGAAAACTTGGATGCTTCAAAGAACTTAGAAAACAACAGAGGCCATTGCAGCCATGAAAAATCCACTATTGTCTCCTTTACTTTTGGTACTGGAGTCTTACTTGTCACATACTGTGCCTGTAACACACACATTAGAAGATAATGGCCAATATGTTATGTTTGTAGGAAATCAATAATATTTCTCTTCATTTATGCACTTCATTTACTGTTCTGGACATCTCCAATTTTCTCCAAGGTTTAAGGCAGAAAAGATTATGTGGGAGCTGTAGTTAGTTTTGTATAGAATATGCAACTTATTTTGTCTGTTTACCTGTACAAAAGACTTCTGTCCATCTGTCCTAATAATGGGTGTAAGAGAGAATATGTTGCATGTTTCTATTTGATAGGTGTCAGAGGAGGAACTGTTGAGAAATATCTCCAAATAACAGACATCTCTAATAAAATGGAGTATGTATGTCTGTGTCGCCATATGAAAGATTTCTCTTCACTTTCTCAGATGGCATTTGCAGCTCAGCAATGGATGTCGGGATAACTGTAGGGACTAAATGAACTCCTGATGCCTGCATGGGAGTTACATCCTCCCAGCTTAGCCAATCAAGATGGCAAAAGATTGAAATCAGGAAGAAAAGAACATGGCAGCACTTATGACAGAAAGAGGACAGGTCAGTGTATTGTAAAAATTGTGATTAGACAGGTAAGGTAATTTTATAATAAGAAGGGAATCTGCCTGGTCACATTTTTTCTTATTTCTAGTGATTAGTTCCACTTTAGAGCCTGCCTGGTCACATTTTCTCCACTTCTTCAAATGCTTGAGCGAGAAGCTATTAAAAAAATGCCTGTTCTAATACAGTCACAAACATGTTTTAGTTTAATTTACAGATAACTGCTGTATATAAAATATAGGTGCATTTTATTCTAATCTATCATTTTACAGGTAGAATTAAGTGACATATGCGATTGAGCATGTCATGACATAAGCATCACCTATTCTTGCTTTCATGGCTTGACCCTACTATCATTTAAAGAGACCTGTGTGGTTCTCCTACTAGTAAACTTTGCCATAGAAGGAAAGATGAGGAATAAAAGATGGAGAAAATGCCCCTCTCAGATACTTCTGATGCACTTAACCACCTGAAACTATGAACAGCTTACTTTGTCACATTTTCCTTACCTGCAAATTCCACTAGACAAATTCTGAATTAGCAGAATAAAAAGTGCCCTACTATATTTCCCTGTCAGGCTCAGTGTAAGCACCAGTTTAAGCAGAAACCTGACTTGATTATTGGTAGTCTGGCAGAGAGTCTATTTTGCAGACAAGATTTGGTGTCCCATTGGATGAAGTAGCCTAAAACTGTAGAATAAGGTAGACAGAGCAAAGTTGTAGAGGAGGGGTGCCCAAAATGTCGATCGCGATCTACCAGTTGATTGCAAAGGCAACTCGAGTCGATCGCAGAGCCCTGCCTTACTCCTCCCTGCTGTTTACAAGCAGCCCGGCTGCTATGTCTATATCGATGCTGGGGATGTCTTTCCTTGTGTGAAGGCTGCATGTAACAGTGTGGAGTGGGGAGGGAGGCAGAGAGGGCAGTCTGAAGTGAGCAGTGCTGGGCAGTTTCATGTGCAGCACGTCATTCTCCTATGACAGGTGAACTGTAGCCTATCACTATAGTCTTATAGTGCAATATCTGTGCAACGTTTTGCCATTCAATGCCTCATTAGCTGTATGGACAGTGAGGCGCTGAAATAGTAACAAAAAATTAGAGAAAAAGTTGGACAAAGTTGGGCAAAAATAAATCATAGTTAAGTTAAATTGTTAAAAAAAGGACTGGGTAAAGATGCATGGGACACAGATGGTGAAAGATGGAGTGGACAGAGTTAGCAGAAAAAATTTAACCCTCATTTTTTTATGTATACTTCTTTTTTTTAGTTTGAACCTCTCGGTCTATGGAAATAAACATTATTACATATATATAATTAATTAAACATGAAAATGTAATCAAAAGTTCTTGCCAAAAGAATTACCTTAGCATGCGTTTCTTTTAACATATTTGCCCAGTAGGTGCCTTTTGTAGCCAACTGTTTTGATGGTATGCAGTCTTTCACAGCACTTTTTATCAATTCATCCTTCAAGATCAATCCATGTTTAATATAGTAGTGTTTAGACAACAACTCTGCCAAGTCTTCATCCTGAAAGAAACAGATGAGATGATTTACAGTGGCAATTTTACAGTGGGAAAAATAGGAACTCATCCTATGCAATAAAGGAGAAGAAAAAGATGGAGTCAAAATAACAAAAAGAATGATGGTAGACACAAACTAATCACCTGACAAACTTGCTTTGTTAATAAAAGTAAGACATACTCCATTCAAAATGTAAGGCTGAATATTCTGTTATCCCGATTGAATACCCAAAACACATACATAGAAGAGAGTGCAATCCATCATTTTTGTGTTTGTTGGCTTGTTCCAAAATATAACTGTTCAGCTCTAGAATCTAAACAAGGTGGTTAGCTACAATGGAATTGGTATTTTTCCTAATATCTTGGTAATGTAAATCTCCAAATCAATCACTTAATTGCCTGCATGTATGACCTGTATACTGTATTTTTCAATCCAAGTTAAAGCATTTACTAGATAAACTGTATTACATATAAACACATTGCCCCTGATTCATCAAGCAGAATCGGATTATCGGTCG
>NC_092861.1:34183803-34200402 GCF_032062135.1 Pyxicephalus adspersus | reverse complement strand
TTGGGTCTAATTTATTAACGCTTTCATAGATAAACCTGAGTGATCCATCAAACTTGAAATGGATCTGGTCCAGGATTGAAAACATTTGCCAAATAATAGCAAATGATTTTAAGAAATCCATCCAAGCTTTGCTGTACCACCCAGGTTCTCCCATGATATTCTATCTTCTGTAGTCCTGGAGTGCAATAATAAACCAGACTCATTCTTTGTGATTTAGGTTGTCTCTGTTTTACATGAAACCACAGCACTGGGATTTATTGACAACTGGCTGCTGAAATTTCCTGTCGCCTCACATCTATATAGCACCTAAATAGACATGGTAACAACTGGTGCATTTTTGTAACAAATTGTACCCCATTTTCCAAAGTATTTTGATATTCTGGATCATTCTTAGAATGTGAAGATGCCCCATAACTATGGAATCCCTTCTACCAACCCTATATCTCCCTTCACCCTAAAACTTCTTCCCACAATAAATCATCAATAATTGCTTCTGAAGTGTAATTATATGTTTGTTCTGTGTTGTACATTGTCAAGTTTATATTCTCTTTGTTTGTATTCTTGAGAATTGTTGCATCTAATTTAATGTCTGAAATTTGGAGAAGTTCTTTTTTATTTAGATATATTGGCACTGGATGGCTCATGTTTTGGCACTGGATGGATCATATGTTTTGAGTGGCAACTTCTAGTATGCAATAGGTTTAGATCCAGAAAGTGTATCTTCTCCAGCCTAGGAGAGCTTTAATAAATCAGGTACATAGTTTTGAGGTTGACAGATAAACACGTTCTTCAGTGTATCCATCAATACAAAATGTATACTTTATTAAACATAAACTATCAGTGCCTACCTTCTCACAGCGATATTCTCCAAAACAGAGGCCACGTATAACCTGGTTATAGATCAGGTCAGTGCTCATTGGATCTTCTGCAGAGTTATGCCATGGTGTGAAAATCTCTTTACGGAAAAACAAACGCCAAGGTGCATGTTTCTCTTGGTCTCCGTGGTCTCTTGCCAGCTGCTCACACTGAGAAATGCCATCCATCAGGTGCTCTGAACCACTCCCCAGTGACAACACCTGAAACACAGACAGAGATCATAGTAAAGCCATGCTTTAAACTTGTCTACTGCATTGGAAGCATTCAAGAAGACTAAATATAAGCCTCTGTACTTACTAGAAAGCTGTATCAGCAAAATACAACCAGCGTTTGAATGTGAAATTCAGAATAAATCCAAGTAGTTCAATGGTGTTACATCTCATAACATTCAAAACAAAATTACTTTTTAATAAAATATAGATTTGGCTCCAACCTAATATTGCTTAATTGACAAGGAAAAGAATTTTAACTTTTCTGTGTAACCTTCTGTTAAATGTGCTAAAACTCCTGGGCTTATTAATTATTCATTTGATCATGCTCCATTTTTAGAACTTTTCATAAAACAAAAACTTATTAGAAACAAAATAAACACGTTATAATTGTCCTTTTGAGTTTTTGTATATGTAATTCTATAAAATGATAAAAATATATAATAATAGATGAAAAAAATATTCAACTATATATTACTTTTTTCTAAATCAGCTTTTAACAGTTTAAACATCTGAATTTGTGCACAACATGACAGTAATGATACTTTTAAAGCACCTTATCATAAATTGATATGTAAATGGAGAATCCAAAAGTGTCCGTCAGCTTTAGCTTCTGGGAGATGCTCCTGCAGACCTCCTTGGCATTGGTGGCGGAATCTGCTTCAATGATTAAAGATTCTCCATTCATAATTTTGATAGGTATTTCTAGAGATGCTGCTCCTTTCATTTGCTGTACAAAACAGAAAGATAACAGAGAGGAATTTAGCAGAACTAAGAAAATAATTTCATAAGTAAGATTTTATGAAGTCACTTTTAAAAAAAAAAAAACAACTCTGAATACTCATTTGTTATGATTTAGCCTTAATACATACAGGGAAGAAACTGAAAAAGATGTAATTTAGTTACAGACACACTGATGGCCTTCACACATGTTTACATTCATAAACATAGTGTAAAGGAAGTGAGAACCATGTTAGCCTTTTCAGAAAAATCTGCTAGAGAAAAATCCACAGATTACCCATTGTATTGGAGTGGGGAGTGGTGCATTGGTTCCTATCCAGTGTATTGTTTTCAAAATGTCTTCTCATATTATGGAAAACAACAAGATTATGTCAGTGGAAGCCAACTTAATAGAGATATTGGAATATAGAGACCGATGACTTAATACAGAAGATAGTCAGGGACTGTGGGCATGTTACAAGAAAGTGGTAGTTATCATTGCAACAACAGGCAATTTACAAATCAATACTTTCATATAGTATGGCAATGATATGATATATGAAACAGTTTTGCAAGTATAAGTATTGTAGTACTGTAGCATATGTTTACATGAGTGTTACATAGTAGGCTTTTTCTGACCACCTCAATAGTGCAAAACACAGCAGAGAGAAAGGTAAGGAGTGACTAGGCTCACTGTCAAAGAGTACACAGCACAAAACTATAGTGCAAGAAAGAAAAAAGAAATACTTTCTGCTGGGTTCACAAGGCTGCAAAATACGACTGACAAAATATTGTATGGGCACCGGGAGTTTTGTCAATGGTTAGCTAATGACTAAATGGACAAGCAAGAAATAAGATAGAATGGTATAGGAAATGTATGGTAAATATATGTTGCAATTACTAATTAGCCATTATAAATGTAGGTATGTAAGTAATCAATTACATGTTAAAGTATTTAAAGATTACCTGTAGCTCTAGCCAGCTAGGGGGCTCGGAACGGTCACCGTTAGCCATAACTCGACTCAGCTGTTTCATGCACACAGAACTGTGTGCTATCTGCTTTCCACGAATAAAGTTCTGCAAGTACTGTAAGAAGAGACAAGAGATGCATGTCTCATACTCATGTGTCATACCTCAACCATGTTTTCACATTGAGTGTTCACTTATACTACATTAAACAGATAAAACACTCAGAATGCTAAGGTAAAATGAGCAAGATAAGATCTTGGTATATTCAGCTATTATTCTCTTTTTACATATATATCCATGCAAGTTTGATAGTTGGGGATGGATTTTTAAACATCTTGGGATGTCTTCCCAAATTTCTACTAAAGAAATAATTATACAATTAAAATATTTTATTGGATTTATTTTACATCAACCAAATTTTCAGCCTAAGCATAGAACCACAACAAACTTGCTTTACAGTAGTCTGCGGATTTTAATTATTTTTATGCTGTGGCAGTGCAACTACATCATAACTTGCTATGTATTTTGCTTTGCCATGTATCTGCTGTCCTGTGTTACCAAGCATTTGTAATTTTACCAACTAATTCTGGCCATCCCTTTTTGCCTTTTGTTTTGTTTTGGGGTTTGTGCCTGTATACCTAGCAGCCTCATACCACTGCACATGTGCTGTTGTTTTTTTCTCTTAAGTTTGTTAACTAAAAACATCATTAACATAATAGAGAGGTGACAAGTGGCAAGTACTTTCAGTTCCAAGGGAGTTTAGTGAGTACTTCTGGTTCCAGCATTAGAATACTGAGCATTGCATGGTACAATGCCCACACAAGCACCATCAGCATAATCCTCTACTTCTATCTTGGCTCTGGCTGATAGCCTCTTTATGTATGCTGTCTGTGATCTTTTCCATCTCTCGTAGCTCTGACTGTGACCTCCTTCATCTCTCCTGGCACTGACTGTGACACCCTTTTCCATGTATCCTGACTGTGATTTCCTCTGTCCATTCTGCCTGTGAACACCATCTATCCTGGTTGTGACCTCCTCTGTCTATCCTGACTGTGACCTTCTCCGTCTATTCTTGCTGTGACCTATAACTCTGACTTTTGGTTAACCCATAGAAAATAGGCTGCATCCCTATATTGGCTATGCCTTCCCCCACCAAAATATCAGACAATGGCACCACTGACTGCCTGTGCCAAAAGAAAAATGTCCAGAATTTTTGGGCCTCTTGTCCATAAAAATTTGAAAGTAGCCTGACAGCTACAGTACCAAAATGTGCTATTGGAAGAACTGCTTGTTAAAATTTACCACAAAGGATAAGTTAAGATATAATGTTTTGTCTGTGTTAAGAGAACCTTAATGTCAAACAGCCAAACTATTACACTATCTGAAACTCTGCCCCCAGTAGCATTGGAGAAGCAGAGAACGTTAGCAAGTTATCTGTATTTTTTTTTTCTTATTTTAGTAATGTCTGCAGCTCTTCTAAGAAATATGCAGACAAGTAGAGTTTCTTCACATATTACTGCACTCCTAACCTTGAACTATACAATTAGGCATATAGAAGTTCGTAGAAATGCTTTATATTCTTACTATTAAAAAAACAGCATACAAAAGATTTTCACTGAAAAGATGCAAAACTGTTTTTCCTGTAAGTAATACAATAATAATAAATGCAACAAACATAACTAGATTTTTAATTTACCCTTTCATATAAGTTACTAAAAGATTAATAAAATGTTAATTACTCTTCTGTATCCACACTGAAACAAGTGGCTTTGTTCTGAGCAATTTTGAATGAGCATTTGTGTCTCCAGTCACCTGAATCTACACCCAAATTCTATGAGTTTTCTAGGACATATAATGGCACCAGCATACAGAATAGTGCATTTAAGGGGGCTACAACTAGAACTGATAACATGACTACTATCACTTTTATTTGAAAGGTTAAAAGTATTTAATTAATATAGAAGTGGACAATTACTTTTTCAGAGAAGGGGTTTTCCTCTAGTGCAGACAGTATTGTTTAGGCTTATGAGAGGATGAATAGTTTCTTTTCTTTTTCAAATGATGACCTTTAAATGCATTTTAATGCTATTATTTGGCAATCCTCTTTAAAAGTGACAAACACATTTGGCACTTGCAAAAAGGAAATGTAATAATAGTCCTGGTTTAAATGAACTCATTTGCAATGGTGTTTAAGCTAACAACAAAGGGGACTTTATGCAGTGTGTTTAGACCCTACAAATACATTTGAGCATTACAAGTAAAACCAAAGCCTTGATCTGAAATGTGTGGCTGCCTTGCCAGACATTTAATTATCTTTAAAAGCTTTAGAAAGATAATTAATGTCTGAACAACTCTGATGGTGAAATATCAATACGCATAGAGGGTTAGGAGCAGCTGTTGTATATTTTCCACAATGTTGCTACTTTTGTTCTTTTCAACATGGTAAGCCTGTAAGTATTCTCTTTTTCTTTTTTGGCTGTGCTTGGCAGTTCTGTTAGGTGTTTTTAACTTGAGGGCTAGAAACATAAAACTTAAATGCCAACTAAAAGAAACATCAATGGAGTCTGGGTCAAGAAAATATACTGAAGAAAAAAGCTAGCAGTCATTCAAACAAATCGATTAGATCAGTCAAAGAAATCAAAGACACTGATTGTTTATCTTGAAAATTGCTCCACTTTTGCCTGAATATTATTTCATAATGTCTTACCTTAGCTAATTAGTTAGCTTTCATGTTAAACTTACAGACATGTGATCACTTTTAATGACCTAAAACAGGATTGCACAGCAATAGGGCGTCCTCTGAAAACTTCCATAAAATGAAATACACTAAACTTTTTTGCAGAACTCCACAATGATCCCAGCTCCTAATTATATTAGGACAATATACACAGCATCTGCTTTGGAATAATCATAGAGGGAAGAATGTAAGGCATGACAACGTTCACCTCTTGGGGGAAAGTAAAAAACACCAACTTTTTACCATCATTATAAATGGTATAGAGTTTGAGATTAAAAGTACCATTTCTGTGTTTGCAGATGACACCAAACTATGTAATGGAATTAGGTCCATACAAGATGTCTGTAATCTACAAGCAGACCTGGAAGTACTGTTTGATTGGGCGGCCAAGTGGCAAATGACATTTAATAAACTATATACTTTGGAGTTAACAACATGCATGCTTCATACTGTCTGGGGGGAATACATTTGGGGGAGTCAGAAATGAAAAAAAAGGATCTGGGGGTTCTGGTAGATAATAGACTTAATAACAGCATGCAATGCCAAGATGCAATATCTAAAGCCAGCAAAGTACTTTCTTGTATTAAAAGAGGAATAGACTGCAGAGATGGAGACATAATCCTGCCCCTGTACAAAGCATTGGTCAGACCACATCTGATCACCCTGTATAAATATATTAATGGTCCATTTAGAGAACTCTCTTCACAATTATTCACTTTGGGATCATTACAAAGAACAAGAGGGCACTCTTTGCGTCTGGAGGAAAAGAAGTTTAAGCTCCGGATAAGGAAGGGATTCTTCACTTTAAGGTCTGTGAAAATGTGGAATCAGCTCCCTCAAGAAGTAGTTTCAGCAACTACTATAGAATGCTTTAATAAAAAGCTGGATGCTTTTCTAGAAATATAGAATATAACTGGGTATTAAGGATTTTAAGTAAAGATACCAGAGACTGTTGATCCAGGGAACATCCAATTGCCTCATGAAATCAGGAAGGAATTTTTTTCCCCGTTGAAGCAAATTGTACCAGGGTTGTTTTTGCCTTCTTCTGGACCAACTATGTCCTATAGGGTTTCATATCTGGGATATGTTTATTTCCCAAGTGGATAATCCTAGTGGACGTATGTCTTTTTTTCAACCTAACCTACTATGTAACTATGTAACCAACTACATTTGTAAGTCAAATATCAGTTCTTATTAAAGTTTTTAGTAGCGCTTCTTAAAGAGATTTTTTAAGAAGAGAATTTATTTGGAAAAACTATTTCCATTTCCAGAGATGATGCACTATTTACAAAGTGCACCATTGCCTCATACTGTATATGTTCTTACAAGAATTAGTTTTACATTTATTACTTGCAAAAGCATACAAAAGCTGGTTAAAGGCCACTGGTTTTTACACTAAGTTTATGATCAGATGTGGCAACAGACCTAAATTTATTCTGGGCTACAGTTAACACTAGTCCTAAAGGGAATCTACAATCATTAGCTATTTACCTTTCAACTACAGCCCTACCAGTTTAGGGACAATGAACATTGTTATGGTATATTGGACCATTTACCTTGATAAAACTTTCTGTAGGTGGAAAGCAGCCCAAACAAAGAGACAGCAAAATCCATCCACGTGCATAACTAGATTTATTATTATTTCCAGAGAGTTGCTTGCAGATTTGGCAGTAAATCTCATCTCTAAAAGGCAAGATAAAAAGCAGTGATTTTCCTTGATTCTTTCTACATCTGTAATACTGCTATCTTGTGGTCATTATACAAACATTCAAGTCAGAATGGTTATTAAAAAAAACAAATTAAAACAAAATTAATATACTGCTTCCCACAGTGGGCACACTGCCACAATTTCTAGTTAAATTGTTTCAGATAAAGACAAAAAGGTATACTTATAACAATGCATTTAGGTTGCATTTTGTCCTAGAAGCAAATATATAATGTGCACTTTTACAGATTCTGCTCCTGTTTTGAACATGATATTGTAACTGCACAATTTAAAACCAGGATGTGGCATTAAAACCAACAGGCCATATTCTTTTTTACAGATATCGCTCTACAGAGTACACCCCAACAGTAAGAAGCCTTACCTGCCTTATCCTTTCAGTGTCAAAAGAGTGACAGAAAAAAAAGAAGGTGCACTGTACACACAGCACTGTCCTGTTTTATGGAGAGAAGAGGGGGCAGAATGAGCAAGCTGCACCTCACTGTGCTCTTCTCCACTGATCTGTATAGTGGTCGTTAACCATCAGTCGTTCATGGATCTGTCAGGACAGATCCATGAACAACGTTGGGCAACCACTGTACACATGTCAGATTCTTGCCTGAGACAAGCCCGACCATTTGTATGGGGCAATAATTATCTGACATGTGTACATAGCCTGAGGTCACTTTGCTAAATGAGTTCAGGCTGTTCACTTGGTGGTTTTTGAATATGGATAAAACTGTTAGCATCTGGTCTGCTAGGTTTAAAATGATTTGATCTGATTTAAAGACCAAAATAAATAACTCAATCTTTATGAAATATAGGTTATTATAAAAAAGAAAAGTATTTTGTCAATGGAATAAAAATTATATTTACACTGATATTTTGTTTCTATTATCTGTTTTCTCAGTAGCTCCCATAACTGAATAAGAATGCAGACTTACTTTTCTAGTAAATAAAATACAATAATCCATGGCTTAAATAATAAAAAAAAATATTGTCATGATGAAATTACTAAAATAAAATAAAAACCTGACTGATTTCCACTGGCACTTTGACTCACTACATTTCGATACTGGTGCTTTCCCGAGCACTGCTCACCTTTGCTAAGCACAAATGAATCTTACCGGATTTCAGGGCGCAAAATTCCATTGCCAGCAATGAAATGTAGTTTCTCCAACATAGACATGGGTTTATCTATTGGAGAGCCTTCATCATCTGGTATATCTTTTCCACTGCTCAGCTGACTTGAAACCTTTAACATCATAAACAATATACATAAATATTTGTTTTTGTATGGCTCGGGGATACAGTGGTAAAACAATATTATTTTTGTTTTCCTATGGTCATTTAGTTATTACCTGTAAAGCTAATTTTGAAGATCGTTTCAACTTCATGGAGGAAATTTCCCTGTTATATTTTGCTCTTGGGTTGCTTCTTATTGACTGTAAAAGTATACATATCATTTTAGTTTCATACAACTTACTAATAACAGCCACAGTATTCAAATTCAGTTGCAGAGATGTCAGGTAAAGAATATGTTACCTAGAAATCCAATATCTAGAAATAGCCAAGACTTTATTAAATAAGAATAAAATAATTCTGCCTCTCTGTTAATTTTTAGGTATAAAAAAAGTTGTGGGTGTGTGTAACACTTACAGATAGTTATTACTTTACATTCAGATCACTGGCATTGAATACAACTGTTTTCTTCTTAGAAGAGTTAAGCCATCTTTCAGTTACTTAGTGGTCCACCTTACCATATATTTAGAAGCTTAACATATTAGTTGGCAATATGCTTTAAAAATCAAATGCAGTTTAGGTAAATAATTATTTTTTTTGTTAACAATATTAATCATGTTGCGTGTTTAGTGTTGCTTTTTAAGCCAATGAAAATAACAAAGTGTGGAGAATAATATGGTAATTGGTGTCAAAACAACTATGGGTGCCGAAGAGCAAAGAAAACTTGGTGCAAGATCTGCTCTTATACTTCCTACTTTCCAAGGTAAGGTAGTGCAAATAACACTGATGGTGCATCATCCTTCCATACACTTATCCAAAAGAGTAACAATACTTGCCCAATATACATGTATATTACAAGGATTGCTAAAGAGTTCTTGAACTTTAATTTGATTTATTTACTGGTAACTATATGCGAGCGCTGACAAGTGTGAACTATGGTCTGACTGTGATCAGATGAATTTGCTTCTCTATGCCTTGTAAGACCTTCAGACATTCAAAAAAGAAAACTGCTTTGTATAAGAGCCTAATGTGCACATGTAAGGGGAAAAGCAAAGAGGGTTTAAACTGTTTATTTTCTCGTAGACTATCATTTAAAAGGTTTGCTCAATGTTTTAAAAATTTAGGATTAAAATTCTCCCATTTTATTTATTTTTTTTAATCTGCATTAAAAGAATAGCACACTTATGTGCTTAGATGTCACATGGATTTGAAAATCCCTGCATTTTTTAACTAGAAATAACAAACTGCATAGGTTTTACCCAGATATATCTCTGCTCTTCACATAAATGTCCAAAGTCTTCCATTTATCCTCAATGTACTATTCAGATACAGGTAATGAATCCTATTGACTTACTCCTTGAATATTATTCTTTAATCCAGCTTGAATTTTGTCTCTCCTGGTTAAGGTGTCATAAATCTGTGTGATTACAGAGCTGCTTTGACTTGCAGGTCTAGCAGCATATAATACTGGTTCAGGAAGGTCCCCCATAAAACGTAGTATAATTTTCCAAACAGCTAATGAAGCCTAAAACAAAACAAAACATAATTTTTTTATCCTACAATTTACATTAAAAATAAATCAGCCCACAATGTGTTATTTTTGACAACCTCCTACCAGTCAGTAGTGAATGCATAGCTGTGCTTATTTTATGACACAAGCAAACATAATTTTTAGAGTAGGTATATAAAAAAAACTCCTGCTATTGCCAATGTCATGTCTAACCTTTGGGCTTTTTAAAACTGATTTATCAGGACATGAACTGAATGGACTTATGTTCACTCTTTAGACTGGTTGTTAATAGCCAACGTGCTACCTAGGCAAATTTAAAAAAATGTAATTGAAGGGGGTGTTAAAACTGTAACCAGTACCAGAACATCTCCTTGGTCATCATGATATAGAAGTGGCTGATGTAATGTCTTTCGTATATGGCTATCTGTTGCTGAGCCCTGAAAGTAGGTTGCAGCAAACTTGGGAAAAGTAAATTCGGCCAGCTGGTCGATGTCCTTTCCCAGTTTAAGAGGTAGTGTATCGAGATCCGTCTCAACTAAAAACTGTGGGGAATCCATGTCCTAAAAGAAAAAAAAGAAAGAATGGTTATTTACCATTCAGGATAATTACCAAACATGTTTATGTACTACCACACAGTCTTTCTTAGCAATAATTGTATTGATGCCTACATCATCAGGCAAAAAGCCAAAGACTTGCTCCACCATGGCCAAGTTTTCTTTCTCTTGGGCTTGAAGCATTTCCTTCTGCTTCATTCTCCTTTGCTCTTTCATGGCAAGTTCTTGTGTGCTCATTAATACCTGTCAACAATAAAAAGATATCAGACTAAAAAGCACATAACACCAAAAGCAAAGCCTAACCATGGCCTTCTATAAAGTGTTCTTACATTGTTCCTTTGCTTCTGGTAATTCATACGAGCCAGCATACCCCTGGTGTAAGTCTGGATAACCAATGCTGCCTTCTTTTCCCGAACTAGCTTCTGTCGCAAGAGGTAACCTCTACATCTCGCCTGTAGTTTTGTAATGATCAGCTGGGATTTTTGATACTGCAAACGAAGCTGTCTACTTTTCACTATTGCTTGCAGCCTCTGAAAACCATGTCTCATCTGAGGCAAAAAAAATGATATTTGAAAACTTCTGTACTGCACAGAGTAAGCGTTTTGCACAAAACAGTTTGATAACTAAATACATAAATAAAAATAGTACCTTAAGATATGTTTTCCTGCAGTGGAATCCCCTCCACACTGCCTGAATCTTCACTGCAGCCTTTCTTTGTCTAAGAAACTGTTTCCTGCAAAGTAAATAAAAAAAAGGTAACATAGCCAGCCCACACAGTAAATGTCAATTTTCCACCTTTTAAAGAATAGTTATGTTTTAAACAAAAACTAACCTACATATTTCAATATCATTAAATAACAATTTCTGACAATGATTGTTATATGCACCTATGTTTAGGAATCATTGACATACCAGCATTACAAGCTCAGTTTACATACCATGTAAATAAGGTCTTAAAGCAATGATACAGTTGATACATCTTTGGTTACATGCAACATTTACAAAGATTAAAGTGACAGATGTTCCCCTAGGATGCCTTATAACTGAAATCATAAACAGTAACAGCGACAACAGGAAGACACAAAGGGAAATTTGCTCTTAAGGTTGCACTGTTAGAATACAACACACCCCCAATTTAAGATTTCTCTTCTATTGCTGTTCCAGTGCCAACTCAGATTTATAGATTTTTTTTTTTGCATACTTTTACCTAATAAAATATAAAAGAGATATTGACTCTCCCCAGTGGAGTTGACAACATTAGAAAACTGACAAGGCTTTTAACCCTTCATTCAGCAATCTTCAACAACATTTTTGGCTTGAAGTAATAAATAATGAATAATAAGTTCCTTATTTTACTTTCATGCAATCTTGTGGCACTCAGTACACAAATGGTGGTGCCCAACAAATATTTATAGTCATATTCTATGTTCAGTGAAAGTCACAATGGACCTGATTTATTAAAGCTCTTCAAGGCTGGAGAAAATACACTTTTATCATTGAACCTGGGAGATCGAGCAAACCGGAAATTGATCTGGTCCAGGACTCAAAACATTTGCTATTAAATAGCAAATGACTTTTTAGAAATCCATTCCAGGTTTTCTGGATTGCCTAGATTCACTGATGAAAGTGTATCCTATCTAGCCTTGTAGCGCTTTAATAAATCAGGGCCAAGGTGTCAACTATGTCTACTATGCCTCTTTACCCTCTTCCATTAGGCCAACTGCAACATGAAGCATTTAAATTGTAATTTATTTATACATTTTAAATTTTTGTGACTTTTGGAGCCACAAAAAAAAAAATAGTTTTCAGAAATGACATATTACACTCTTTGGTGCTTATTCTTTGGTGAAATTTTCAAGATCTTTCCTAAATAAAAAGAACTTGCCAATTCATTTATTCAAAAATGAAAAAAAGGTGTATATCCCCATGCTTGTGCAATAGCATGCTTAGGGGGAATTTTTTTTTTGAAGTTTTATTTTTTTTCACTGTCTCTGAATACTAATAACTAATACTAATGGTAAAGTATATACTAAATTTTATGGCTTCTGCATATTTTTTGGCTGATATATCTGAAAAATGCATTTCACCCTAATAAAAGACATTTTCATAGTGGTCTGTGAGCTTCAAATTCCGAATACATAAATGAGTAAAATCTTAGCAAAGCACACCATATTTAATTATTTTAATAAGGTTTATTTTACCTGTCTTTATAACCCCTTAAAACCTTCTGGATAATGACAGCTTTGTGGGTAAGAGCTTTTTCACGTTCCACCTCTAGTTTGGTGTCATGATAATCCTAAATAAAAATATCAAGAAACCATGGGTATGTTATTTATGGCTTAACCAGGTATATTGTTGTACAGTATATGTCTCAATTACACGTTTTTGCTTGATAGGGTAAAGCACTGTTTATATCTATGTACCTCAATTTTGAAATGGTAAATGATTACTTTGTACTTTGGTTTATTTTCTTATGATATTGATTCTATGTACAAAATGTTATTTTCTATATTAAAACGCAATAAAATATTTGTAAAAAAAATATCAATAATAACAACTTCTATATCAGTTCTGCATTAAGAAAACAAATATACATAATATGTTGATAGCACACACTGGTTATGTAGTATGTCATTGTGATGTTTAATGATTTTATAATCCTAATATCTCTTATCGAGCTTTGTAACAAATTTTGAAAATAACAAAAGACATTCATGGCATTGTAAGTAAAGCATAAGAAAATGAACAAATACTATCTGTTTTTGTGATCTGGGTCAGTAAAAAGTACTATTTATTTAGTGTTATTGTTTTTTTTCTAACCCTTGTACAGTGCATTTAAATTACAACGTATTTACAGTCAAAACCATTTTTATTTGTTTTTTTTTGTTTTTAAAAGAGTTGATAATAATTAAAACTACTGTCAGGCACCAGAAAAGATTCAATACAATAGCAATACAAATAGATTTGAGGAATCTTTGTTGTTATTTTCACTGAGTAAAAAAGATATTTTAAACTATTTTCAAACAAAAATCAGTCACAGATTATACCATGTTGGGGAACAGACCTATAAAGAGATACAGTGGTGAGATATTTCAGCTGGACTTTGTACAAACATTGTTAAGTTCAATATGGTTATACATACATTCGTAGTTAATTATTACCTTGAGGAAAAGTTTTGTTTTTCCTATTTTCCAGTCTTCATGTTTTCCAATTACAGTATTACAAATATCAACACTGCAAACCTGGTGATCCCACTAGAAAAAATATACATCATATTAGTTTTCATTTGCAGCAGAAAAGCAAATAAAATAGTGCAAAAAACAAAAGTTTACACAACAACGTGAGGCTACACATGTCAATCTGACTAAAGTAAATTGATCTAAAGTTTAAATACCAATGATCTCAACTTATTGTATCATCTCCTCCTTATTAAAAGATGTTCAGATGGCTGTTACCAGATAAAAAGGAAATATATATATCTCCTTATAGAAAATTAGAAAATATTCTCATTTCTGGAATACTGGACCCCTAAAATATACTTACTAGGCAATGCAATGTTTTATTTTGTATGTTTTGCTTCAAGATGAAAGACCTCTTTTAATTTCATTTATACACTCTTAAACTATAGGTTTTATAAAGTAAACAATACACAATCCTATTCAATATATCTTATTCAGTTTTTTGACTTGACTGCCATTTTAATAGAAACAAGTTTATCAGAAACAAAAATGTTCAAGTAAAGACCTAGCTGCATTGTTTTAATTTCGCCTGTATTAGGGCTGTCAAAAAAGATGGAGGTTGACAAAGCAACTTTATAGTGTAACATTGTCATTTTTTAAACTAGGGTTTTTATTTACCTTCTTGCGACTTTGAGAACCTAATGGCAACAACACTCGGAATCTGTGAAAGAAATCAGAGAAGCTGTAACGAATTGGGTAGCCTGCTTTCCGGATTCGTATGGTCTCCATCATTCCAGAGTATCTCAGTTGACGAATACAAAGTTCACGATCAAAGAGCTATGAGAGACAAGGAACATATTTTTTAGAGCAGCCTTTCATGACCTTCTTAACATGGGGAAACCTTTGAAATAACTTTCAGAGCTTCAGGGAACCCTGCTATATTTACTATACCCACAGCTTAAGTATGTTAGCATGGCGGGATGTCAGTGGAAAGAATGCATTTTACATCGCTGCCCATTGGAAAGAATGTCACCCTTAAGGATCATTGGTGTCCCAAAGCAAGAACAAATATGACTTAAGAAGTATCAATGAGCATGTACAAATCTGTAAATATATGGCTAGACTAGTAAATTAACAAAAGCTTGACAGTATTATTGGGACAAGGTAATCTATATATTTATTTTTAAAAGATAAGACACATGTTTATACAACAATCATTAATTTTTATAAAACATCTAAATACACTTAAACAGAAGTCTTTAAATATGTAAGAAAGGACTTCCTACCAGATAGAGATTTCTACTGTCTGTTGCATTTCCAAGAAAACAAGCTAAATAAAAACTCCCCATTGGGACATAGGCAGAAAAAAAACATTACATTATTCCCTAACCTATCCAAAAGGGAAAAAAACTTGCTTTTGGATAAAAATTAAATTGTTTACCACTGAACATCACCATTTCATCACCAATATGTATCTAATACAGTAGTGCACAATTGTCACAAACATATTTATAGGTAAGTTACCTGACATGTACCCTCAGTTAAAGCGGAACTAAAATAAAAATAAAAAAATCAAACTTACCTTTAATCTGGCAAACCATCAGGAGGTTTCTTCAATTGGGTCCTGTGATGTCCTGGTATCCTTCTTTACCCTCGAGCAGAGGAAGCGCCAGGTGCTACCATCTTCTTTGGTCTTCTTCTTTCTTCCTTGTACGTCATCCAATCTCGCACTGTGCAGGCGTGAGATTGGGTGATGTAAATGGGGAGAAAGAGTGCCAATCTCACTGCATATGCGTGGGATCTGCATTTTTTCCCTCCCATTAAAGAGAAGGCTCTGCACATGCCTGAGATCGCTCATGTGCAGAACGAGCAGCCAGAGCCTCCCAGGATGCGTGATATCCCGGGAAGCTCTGTGCCACAGCGATCAATGCAAAAAGGGGAAGTACTGCACAACTTTAAAAAAAGAAGCCAATTTTTACTTCACATAAAAGGGATGTCCACACTTTTATGTAAAGAAAAAAATGAGAACCACTTTAAACCCCTAATTTCCAAACCTAATGTAGACTCTAAACCTCGCTCCAAAACTTTACCTAGCCCCTAAATCTGACACTGAGCTTTAAGTTCAGTCATAATTAATGTATTTATTTGTATTACAATTTCAACTGCAGTTCAACTGCATCTGATTTGTTTCATTTAAAATACCTGTGGTATTGTACAGAACCAAAATTAGAAATAAGTTGTCTCTGTCCAAATATTTATGGACCTAACTGTATGCTCATTTGTTTATTAATAGTAAAACCTTTGCATCCTTGAGGACTGAGATAAATAACATTCTTTTCAAACACTTCTTTTAGAATCTCAAAAACATAAAATTAGGTCAGACATACCAATGGCTTCTTAAATTCATTGGGCTTGATGCAACGTACAAAGTAAGGCTGGCAATTGCCCAGAATTTTCATCAGCTGGTCCAGTGACTGCTTGAACTGTCCTCCAAGAGTGGGTAATGACTTGTTTGTGTCTGAGATCTGCAGGTAAGCAAAGGACACAAAGGATTAAACACTGCTTAACTTGGAATAAACTTCTGCTTGGCAAATGTGGGTTATGTTGTTCTAATCAGAGATGTTTTGATGCTAAGAAATTTCCTGATAAGTTTTATTTAGAGATTTCTTGCCTTTAGAAATTATAGGAAGCTTTTTTTTTTGGACATTTAATTTTGTATAAACACGCTGCATATGCAGTTATCACATTACTAAAGAAACAGTGGTGCATCCTGGAACAAGAAAGTAATTTAGAAGAGCATGGGTAGAATTTTTTTATATCTAATGTTTAATTTAACTTCGTTTATGCAACAGGTTGTACTGTTTTACTTAATCTATCACTTAGTTTGATGTATTTTCTTAG
>NC_092861.1:34106132-34183605 GCF_032062135.1 Pyxicephalus adspersus | reverse complement strand
CCCTTCTTCAAACCATGTCAGAGCAGAAAGTCTGAGCAGTAAATCAAGGCTTAAATAATAATTAAAAGTTACCTCAATTTTTTAAATGGAAGAAGGGAGCTAAAATGGCTATGGGTGGCAAATAAACATTATTTATGGGTAGCAAAAACAACATTATGACTTGTTACATCTAATTTTTAAAGATTCTAAAATGTATGATACAAATAAGGTTTCAGTGAAACAATGATACCAACCTTTTGGCCATTGAGGCCTGAGTTCCGGAAGATTCCACGAATAGAAGTATTGTTGGTACTTTTATCCAGCTGGAAAATCTGCTTTAGGAATTTATTGGTAGAAGAGTGGATCATATGAATAAAATCTGTACTCAGTAAGTCACGGTTCTTGTCCAGAAATCCTAAATCATAAAAATATAAAACATTATACATACATAAAACTGTGATTGTGCATTAGTCCTAAAGCAAGATCTTTGGCCCTGATTTATTAAAGTTCTCAAAGCCTCGAGAGAATACACTTTAACCAGTGAAGCTGAGTGATCCAGCAAACCTTGAATGGATCTGGTCCAGGATTGAAAAACATTTGCTAACAAATAGCTAACAAATTGCTTGAATTTAGGAAATCCATTCCAGGTTTGCTCAATTACTCAGCTCCACTGATGAAAGTGTATTCTCTCCAGCCTTGGAGAACTTTAATAATTCAGGGTCTATAAGAGAAATGAATTTCATAAGTACAACATTGTCAATGTTGCCTGTAACATGCGTGTTCAGTAAGAGAGAGCATTGAAAAAACTTTTCTTGAGGATATTTTTATTTTGAGTTATTACTTGTTTTGCTGTGTTATGGTTTGTGACTTGCAATATTTTCTCTAGTCAAAAAGGGTAATGGGTCTGGGTAGGTTGTGTAGGTAGGATAGTTGGATAGGGATAGTGTGTGTTGATAATTCTGAATTAGAAGAGTAGTGCAAAACTGCATTTCCGTAACAAAGCAACTCTTTTTGAAAGCTGAATCGTAATATATTGATTAATAATTATCAGCAAAACAGCACCATAGATCTTAGTTTGCATATTATCATAGCTCTGCTCAATAATGGTTTTAATAATAAATGGTTTTAAACAGCAGACAAAGATATAAAGAATGCGGTGGTGACCATAAAAAAATGTTACTTAAACACTATCAACAGCTTTGATTATCCTTTTTATAATACTCACCTTCTGTTTCATAATAAACAAGTCCAGCAAAATGGTTTATTCCAAACTTTGTGTCATGCACACTTTTAGAGGCAATGTAAATGTTACTTTTGCCATGTATGCTATTGAGTTTGGTCAGCATGGTAGCATCTGTTCCCTATAATAAAAACAAATAAAAAAAACAAATTGTTAAATACTACTACTACTTTAATGTACAGAACTTTGCTTGCATTTGCCTGCATTGTTTAGAGAATAACAAAGATCTAGTAGTGATGTTAGTAGTCATGATGTCACTTGGTCTAGAAAAAGGCATGTAATGGAAACTGAAAAGTATTATTTAATAATTATTCCATTAGCATGTTGATGGTTTATGTTCATGTTCATGTTGATTTAGGCTCTGTACATTATTGATGTAAGGAGCTTGATGAATAAGGTCTGCATTAGTAATGTGTGAGGTTTACCTGAAATTATTATTCTTTTATTCTTCTCATTTTATGCTATAAATTAAAAACACATTTACGGTCTTCGCTGTCTGTGGAGATTCTCATTTATGCAGCTCAAGTTATATCGAGTAATAGTTAGTTTTATTTAACTGGACTTTTTTCTGTTTTAGTAAAAACACATTGTTGCTTATCCAATGAGCTTCAGTAAGACTACATTCTTTTTTTTGGAAGATTCCTGTTAGATCCCTACCTGGGGAAATTTGCTCTCTTCATCAATAAGAGAGATGATGTTCATTGGCCGCAGTGCAATGATATCCAATGTGCGTTGGTTGTCAGAGTAATCCAAGATTTGCCACTGTATCTGCTCTGCAGAATATTCATCTTGCTCCATCTTAAATATGTGACGCACAAAAAACTGCTGTAGATGCTCATTGGCAAAATTGATGCAGAGCTGCTCAAAGCTGAAAAGAAAAGGAGAAGTAAAAGAGAAGGACAGACTAAAGTATAAATCACAGATGTTTATTATTGCACATTTTTGTTTAATCCTTCAGAAAAGTTCTAATAACACATCGTATACCAAACGTGGGAAAAAATAAGTGAATGATTTAGGAAGTAATTTTTTAGATGAAGGTCTGATATAATTTTCAGTATATGTCTAGTAATGCAATCCTAAACTTAATGTTTTTGTAAACTTTTGTAAAATTTTAACTGAGTTGAATGTAGGTTTATGCACTCAAAAGCAAGGGTAAGTTAAATCAGTTACCTGCTTATTGCTGACTGCATAAAATGAAATGAGCTTAATGAAAGGGGAGACCTCTTAATTGGGTCCAGCCAGAATGAAGACATAATAATACAGAATCAATCTGTCTGATGTAACAGGGCAATCGGTAGCTTAACAGCCAGTTATTATTGTACTTTCTGCTGGCCATTGCCCAAATTTTTTTAAAACATTTTCTTTTTTAAAAGTACCTGTTTGTATTAAAATGTTCAAAACCAAAGATGTCCAGTAATCCAATAGACCTGCGTTCATTTTGCACTTCTTTGTCCAGCGGCGTAAAAATAGCCTCATTGATCTTGTTCACTATCCACATGAACATTCGGCCATAAATGCCCTTTAATAGAAGACATAAACAAGATAGTTTGTTATGTGAATGTTTGCTATTTTGTCCTTTTCACTCAAAAATGTTGTTTAGGGACATCTTTGCAACCTCTTTGAAATGCTATTTTATTACATTCCATATAATTGGAAAAATAAAAACAACTTTGTGATTATAAAATACAAAGGAGTAGAATAGAATTACAGTACAATGTGATTTATGTAGTCTTATTCTTCCCCAGGATTCAAAATACTTTACCATTTGTTGGTTAAAATTTGTTGAATGATAGATGAACCTTAGAAAGGGTCTGCCTGTGAAATAATTTCTTCTTTCTAGTTAATAGTTCCCAACAAAATCTTTTAAATTTGGATTTACCATTTTCCCCTTATGTTACCTTGTTGAATAATTTCACGTCTGACCTTATAGTCTTAACCTACATACAGTTACCTAGGAAATCCTAGCACACAAGAGTCTTGATGCTACTTAAATACTATAATACTGTGATTTAGTCTATAAACTTTAGTTAAACCCATTAGAGAGATTTAAGCTGTGATCAAGAGCCAGTCAGATCACCAACTGCTTGATGTGTTTTTTAATGTCACACATTTCTAGTTGGTTAACTTATCATTATGTCTTTTCACTATAAGGCTTAGGAACAAATTGTCAATTGCTCTGTGGTAAACACAAACAAATAATGCAAAATATTTGGTTTCCAATAAAATTCCCATTAGTCAGAAATATGAAACGTGAGAAAACCCAGAGTTCATCTTCCTTCGCTACACTGTTTAATATACCATGCATGTCATATCTAACGTGATGCAGAATCACAACATATGTAAAGAATTATAAGTTCAAATAGAATAAATCCAGCCCTCAGGTAGTCTATAACTGAAGCAATATATATTTCAGTAATTTTCTAGCATGACGTAAAATGATGCTCAATGTTATTACCTTTGTAAAAGCATCTCTGCCATCAGATGCCTGGGAACATGTCAGAGGCATGGAAACACTTTCTCCTCGCACTATAAGGGTGTGTTTGATAAGGCAATCTCTTAGTTCCATTGCATTCACCTAAATTACAACAGAAAAACTGGCATTAAATGTACGCTACAGTTGACATTCAAAAATCCGGCCTTCAATAACCCGGATCCTTCAGTTTTCCAGCATATATTTGGGAACACATTTTCAAATTTACACATTGTTTTCTGGAGGCACTGTTTATGTTTTGATGGTGCTGTACTCCAGAATCAGCTGTTAGGTCGTACTTTTCCTCCATAAATTGAAGCTGTTCCTGTTGCTGAGGATGCTGTTACTGTCAGTCATGAAGATGATTATCCTGACAGCCTATCTCCTATTTAGCTTCTTTGCGAAGGTACAGTTATGATTAAAATTCAGAGGCACTATTTTGTGTAGTTGAGCTAAAATTCTGTAAAAATGTTTTATTTAGTTGGTGAACATTAAATTGTCATTTGCTTTTCATTCAGTGTCAATTCATTTAGTGTTATTTAATTTTAATATGTACAGCATATATACCCTTCAAAAATCTTGAATTTTCAAAGATCTGGCGCACCTCAGGTCCGGAGGTTGCCGGATTTTTGAACTTGTACTGCATATGCATTTTTGTACATTAGTGCAGCAATAATAAGCAGGAAGCAGTTCCTACACATGTAGAAAGCAAAAAATGCCTTAATGTACATAAGTCACAAAATGTTATAATATTACAAAATATAGATCAAATTTTTTTTTTAAGTGGCCATAATCCATTTGACAATATAACCAACCACCATTTCCCTTTTATTGCCCCTGGTATAAAACTCCATATTAATAATTAATTTATTTCAAAGGAAATCATCCCAAGCAAAATTATATCCTTCTATAACAGGATTTTGAATTATTTTTAATAAAAAATCCCACAAAAGCCCAAAATAACTTTCCAGTTAACCTGAAATCTTCCTATATCATATGCACTAACCTACAAAATGGATAGCAGATCTTGTTTGTGATATTTTGAATTTTAGGTCCCGATTTTTATTCACTTATTGCTTGCCAGACCAAACAGGCCACTAATAAAAAAAAAGTGATGGCAACTATGTCAGCATTGTAATTGCAATTAATGATGCCAGGGCAGCAAAGAAATGGGAGATAGACCAAATATGTTGAGAATTACCTCAAGCATTGCAGCTACAGTAGACAAGTGGATGGACTCACAGACATTACACCCATCAAGATTGCCGTACATTGCACCTAATTGTTACAAAAGGACAATGACTACATTCAGTAAAACAAAAACTAAAGCAGTACATAAAAAAAATAATTCAACAAAGATACCAAAATTGAATTGTATTAAGCAGAAAAAATTATATATACCAGCAATTCTACAGCCTGAAGGAGGACAATCTGTGGAATATCACAGTATCTAAGATTACTTTTTTATTTTGGATTGGGTTTTTTTGTATATAACAAAGCAATATATAAACAGTAAAAAAAGAGCAATACCTTTAAAAACTGAAAAAACCTTAGAAAGAAACTCAGGTTCTCTTCCAACAATTATGCACCAATGAATATGGAAAGCAGGAATTGCATGCCCTTTGTCTTAAATTCTACAGCATAACCCAAAATTATTTCAGTTTGGATTACACATTTCTTTTAAATATTTGGTGTATTTAAAACATTATAAAGTATCTAGAGTTCAGTATAAAAGAGATTCCTGCATATTCTGTGATCTATCCAATAAATTCTGTATGTAAGGTATATATATGTTCCCTTGGTTTGAAATACCACTTAAGGTAGGTATCACTGCAAGAATTAGGAGTCTATTTATGAAGCAGTGAATCTTACATTGACTGAAACATTCACTTGTGGAAAAACCTCCAGGTCCATGTGCCTCAATAGCAGTAATTGATTTTCCACCAGGGCATGTTTCAGTGAATGCCAGAATCAATGTTTTATAAAAAATTAAACCTTAGTGTTTTGTGCAAAACTATTCTGTAGGAGAATCCCATTGCCGGTCACTACAAAGGAGCACAGTTGGACAGTTTGTAATAGCTTGTATGGGTTCAAGTAGACCTATTTGTATTTTATTACAACTTTAGACAATGAGAGAAAATAAAACAAGCTATGTTTTCTAATAATTGACATGATGCACTACCAAAAACTTTTTATCTTGCTAACTTCCCTTTAAAATATGAAGTGCCTCATTGTATAAATATATAAAAGAAATAAGGATGCCAGAGTTATAACAGTCATGTTTTAACAGTCATAGAGAATGCAGTCTTTACATTTTGTTACTGATAATTGTAAAAGACTCAAATATTTGACACGTTATTTTTTCAAAGTACTTGCATTCTGAGCAGAGTATATTTTCTTTTTTATTATTTTTTGATAAAAATCACTACATTTTGCATGTCTGCAGCTATAGTGTTGAAGGGCTTTTTGTTTAGTTCAAGTGTGTTTTGCATACCCATACATACAATGTCAAGTAATGTAAGCCTGTTTGAAGCTGTTTAAATGTAGATCAGAAAAAGGTCAGCTGTAGATCACCTGTAAAATTGAGTTTTGATTGATTTCAGAATTTTCTCAAACAGGTGTCACACCTATGCTATCAAAACAAGCCCTAAGCCTGCTTTTTTCTGTTTTAGAAATTAATCTTTGTGATTTTATAATATGTCATATATTTTACATTTCAGATATCAGCATAAAGAATATAACATTTACATCACTAAAAAACATAATTCACATAACATACTTTGGAATTCCACATTGCCCAAGTGAAGAATAGCTGCCAGCAGTTTATTTATGTCAGACTGATCTTGCTCTGAGAAAAGAAGAATCTTCATAGCAGAACGGACCTCAGCGTAGTCCCTGGTATCGTTTCGTCCCTCACAATTTATGCAGTTACCCTAAAGTAGGAAATTTAAACAATAATTACCAACAAAAGAGTTAAGTGCTGTCTGTGATCCTTTATGGTTTTGCACTAAGGCTACCTACACACATAGAATTTTTGTCACTGTAAACAATTTTTCATGATTTTTTCCAATGACAGATAGTGACAAATTAACAAACAAGCGCTATACACAAAGCACCCGCTCTGTTCAATGAAGATGAAAGGGGGATCAGCCTTGGCGTTGGGTGACTGCTGTACCCTTGGTATTTTAAAGGTTTTTCCTTTCTCCTAAAGCAGAACTAAACCGAAAGATAAAAAAAATCACATTTACCTTTAATCCCACAGATCCCTTGGTTGCGTTATACTTTACCTCAATCGGGCCCTGCACCATCCAGGAATTCTTTTTTTTTTCTGGTGCAGGGGTAAAGCCAGGTGCCGCTATCTTCAGTCTTCGTCCTTCTTCTGGCTACGTCACTTGTTCTTACATTGCACACTTGTGGGATCAGGTGACTTAGCCTGCTGTACAGGGGAAAAAAAAGAGATCCTATCTCACTGCCCATGCATGAGATTGGTATCTCTTTCCCTTCAGTATAGGAAACTGCCCCGAGATCAGGCAGAAGGAGAAGCCAGGAGCCTCCTGACGTAGGTATCCGGCGTGAGGTAAGTATCCAGGGAGGCTCTGCACACCAATAAAATGTTGCATTTAAAAAAAAGAATATTTTTACTTTATATAAAAGGGTTTTCTAACCTTTAATGTAATGTTAAAACTTTGAGTTTAGGTCCTCTTTAAGCATTTTAAAGTTTCATTTAATAATCAAAACATTATTGCCTTCTATAGAGTGGTCAGGGTGGAAAAAAAATGATACTCCACAGGGACATTAGGGATTTTTTGCCCCACAGGAAAAAATGTTCCTTAATGTGTGTGTGTTGTGCAGATTCATTTTTGTTTGTAATTTCTATTCTATTTCTGCAATATAGCAATGTGTTACATTGAATGAGGTATACCACATTACTGGAGGTGAAGCTGTATGATCCAATAATATTGAAGTTTTTTCCTGTGTGTGTTACACAATTACAATTTTTCTAGAACAGCACACTGTGTGCTGTGGTGTTTGACTGCACATTACAGTACCCTGCACCACAGAACTTTGTTTTTTTTAGCAACTTTCTGTACATGCAGCTTTTACAATATGTACATGCATGCCATAACTGAATGAACTGATTTACGTCATAATTATTGAGATAACACATCATGTAAATAAAGTATTCAAGCAAATTATTGACATTACCACAGTCAGGTACTTGTAGTCTGAACAACCGCCAAGGTTTAGCTGCTTCTTTTGTTCCGAACTCATGCCAAGTAACATGCAATAAAATATATGGTAGTTTCTCTCTCCTGTAGCCTGATAAATAAGAATGAGGGCAATTAAAATTACTATATACAATAAAACTTTTTTCCTGCACATAGTTGTGCTTAAGAGTGAGCCAAATTAGCATATACTTTTAACATATGTATAATTGGGCCAACCTCATTCTAGAAAGACTTTGCAACAAAACAACACCACTATGTTTATGACACTTCAGTTTCTATTATTTAAAACAATAAATGTACACAAAAGGGAATCTGACATTTCCTTGTGGTAATCAGTTACTGCTATTGAAGCACCTTGACCATCAGGGAATGTTTAAGCAAATGTCAGTTTCCTTACTTTAGAAATAGAGCCCTAAATATTGGATGGATTTATTAGAAAACAAAGTATTGGAGAAGCTGGGCAAAAGGCACCCTCCAGTGAAATAGTATTTTTATTTACATGGTCTTCAATAGAATCTAATGATATGGTCTCCTCAAGTAAATTATACAAATACTGATTCATCCTAAATCTCAAATTTGAATATTGTTTGGCATGCCAATTGTCGTCACACAACACTACTCTGAACTGTAAAGAGGGGCATGCATGTTTGTGCCATGCCCAAAAATACACATAGTTTTACGAGTTATCACAGTGAGGGGTTCTAGATATTAGATGGCAGTCTAAAGGCATTTAATGACACCAACACTTGCTTGCTACCATCTCCATTCAGTTTCCTGCTACCATGTTGGCAATATAGATATAGTGGTGCCAAAACATCTGATTTTCCAATCTTAGATTAACTGGCAAACATTTCTGTATTACGGAATTCAAACAGATGATTTCCTTATTTTTATGTTTATTATCAGTATGTAAAAAAAGCACAAAACACTAGAAATTTACATCAATAATTTAGAACTGGGGGATTGAAAAGAAAACTTGAAAGAAAGAAAGTTGATCTAAATATGCAAAGCATAGCCATGCAAAAAATGTAACCGAGAGAATGGTAAATGATCTATCAAAACACTGATGCCTCAATCATTTATATTCACTGGAGAAACTTAGGAAAACACAAAAGAAACAACTATACAAAGTAAGAAGTTGTCAAAAATAAATTGTAAAATGTGTGTGATCAGACAAATCAGAAAGATTTATTACACTATGGTATGGTCCTCTATGGTAGCAGTAAATTGAAAACGTCTAAACGGACATACCTGCCTACACACACGTGACTTTTCCAGGAGAAATTGGTCGATACGAGCTCCCTCGATCATGTTGTCCTTGGAGAAGTGAATTTCTATGTATTTACCAAAACGGCTAGAGTTGTCATTCCTGATGGTCTTTGCATTTCCAAAGGCTGAAATGTAAAAAAAAACAAAGGTAATGAAAGTTCAACCTACAAAAAAAATCTCTTTTGAGGCCTACAAAAGTGATAAAAAGGAAAACTATAATACATATTTGCTTATTGCTCTAAAGCTTGCCCTCTAGAGTGTCCATAACCTTAAACCCAGTATTTATAACAGCACACTGAGCAACACACTGGCGACATCATCTCAAAAAGAAATATGTTGCTTCCAGCGTGAACCCCCTTAAGCATTTACTTACTCTGACACATTTTACCCTGATCAGGCATCTTCTATGTGCTAGTTATTGAAGTTAGCTCCAAACTGTGTCTGGAATCACTTGTGCTGTATGTTGTGCTTTTAGAGCAGGGACATCTGGGTACACATATCACAATTTATTCACTCTGCTTACCTTCCATGATAGGATTAGCCTCTAAAATTTGCTGCTCTATCCAGGAATGTTGTCCAGTTGATGATGCCAAGAACTGCAACATTAACTTTGTGCTCTCAGTCTTCCCTGCTCCAGATTCTCCACTGAAATGAAAATCATGCAAATGGATAGAAACAGTAAAAAAAACAAAAATTAAGAAGCCACTATTCATCAATGCTTTTGATAACTAAATTGCAACGTTCATGTTTATTACATAGTAACATAATCTGCAATTGTGCATGTTGTATTTTTTTTAGTTATTGGCTAAAAATTCTTAAAAACAAAATAGTGACCCAGCCTTGAAAAAGGGATGATTTTTTATTACGTCAGCGTCCATATGTAAGCATTGTTTATCGAATCACAAGGATGACCGATTTGTCAATATTTGCCTCCAGTGTACACTACATGTGGAACTCCTAGGTATGTTCTTCTGTTTTAAAAAGTTTGAAGATGATTTACTTCAGGATTTTAGAATCTTCACTTATTCAATCATGTGAACAGAAAGTAATTAATACCAGATGTCATTAATAATAATTAGTTCAACTAAATGTAGACAATAATGTAAAATAGGGCTAATTTATTCACCCAATCACCCAATTTTTTGTGGTTTGGGGTCAGTAACAGAGGGCATGTGTAGGCAACCAGACAAAAAGCATTTTCAGAAGGGGAGATAAGCAAAAGTATCCTACTTATTCCACTGACAGGTTTCCTGTAAAATAGAATTCAGCTAAAAAGTTACATTTTAGTGATTGGTTTAGTGTGTTGTCCTATGGGTTTAGTGTGTTTTTTTTATGATGGCAAGGTCTCTATGCCAAAATTTCCAACTTGAGTATTCTGTTGCACACACTTGAAGCATTTAGAGAATGTATTTTTACATCATTAGTACGAAACATTTCTTTCATTAGTAAATGACCCAATTCTATTCAGATTTGTAACAATGACTTGAACTAAATGACTGCTAAACAAGAAGTATTTCCTGTGATTGATCACATAGTTCTGGCATACCTAATTACACAGCACTGGTCAATTTTATTTCTCTGCATGTTGAAGAAACAGGTATCTGCCAAAGCAAAGATGTGTGGCGGAAGCTCCCCAATACGTTTATTTCTGTACTTTTGGATCTGCTCTGTGCCGTAGAAAGGAAGCTCTTCATATGGATTGACAGCTACCAAGATGGCTCCAGTGTATGTCTGAAACATAGAAAGTTAAAATTTTACCAGGAAATCTCCAAAATCTCCTCTCAACAAAAAAAAAAAGGGTTACGCAAAAAAATACCCAAAAAACAAAAAAAAAGCATCAATTCTAGTGTGCTCGCACAGAACTAGCATGCAGATAAAATAACCTTAGAATCAAGGCACTATCATTTCATTTGAGAGATAAGTGGAGTAAAAAAAAATTGAGCTGGATTGAATCATGTCAGGTCGACTAAGAAATGGCACCAGATTTGGAAATTCTGAGAAGGAATTCATATTTTTTATTGGCAGTACTGTGCCAGGTAATGTATGGCTCAGCCAATCATGGGCTTGTGCAGATTGGTATTATACCTGTCAATGATGGGTATAGTAGAGTTCACTCTGGGGGAAAACAGCAAACTAAAATATATGTAAATGTGTTTTATCAAGAGAAAAGAAACCATAACTTAGATTTTCTTGTCTTTATAAGTGAGTAAAATTACAAATGTGTAATTTATAAAGTTATTTTTAATTGTTGAACACTTTTACAGCTCTTCAAAGCATCACAGTACTGCTCCATGTTGTGTGTATCTAAGGAGTGTCAATACCTAGTAAGTAATAAGCCATTCTCTCTCACTGTTTTGTGTGCAAGTTAACACCCAGACTCCAAAGGTTTCCGTAATGAATGTACCCAAATAAGTATTATGATCATATCAGCTGTGTTCCAAGTTTAAATGATCTTTTTGATTGCTTTGTTTATATAGTCTGCTGACCTGTCAATGACAGGTATGATACAGCTCAGTCAATTCAGCTACTAGAAAATGACCACTAGCTAAATTCAGTAGTGGTAGAAATTGACTCTGATTGGAGCGATCCAACACCGTTACTTAGACTTACCAGACTTACTTTAATGGTGAAAAGTGGCAAAACAGGTGCATTCTCACATTTTGTAACTTGCATTAGAGAAATCGCATGTTTGTATACTAAAAGATGCAAAGACTGAAAAAAAGTATTCACAACAATACATATGAACCCAAGCTAATATTAAAGTAAAGAGTCCAAAGAGAGGAAAAAGGACCAACCCTTGAAACTCTGATTTGTTACTATCATGATGTAGATCAGTGGTGCCCACCGACTCCGGCCGATGCAACCCCTAGCGGGGTCAGTAGAAGGACCTCAGTTGGGGGGGGTGCACCGGCCAGACCGCGGACCATGTCTACCGTATGCATGGCAGGCTCAGGGCAGTGGGCGCATTGTGTCTCTGTCTCTGAGTGGGCGGGTTCTGGCATTATGACATCACTCTGGGAAAAGTTTCTTCCCCTTTGAGTAACACACGGCTCTCCGCGCATGTGTGGTCTGGAGTCCGTAAATTTATTGGTCCATGACGTCCAAAAGGTTGGGGACCACTGATATAGATCATTCTGCATATACCAAAGAAATCTATCATAGTGAAAATGTGCAAACCTATTGCTATGTATCTCTGTAGCTGTCCATGCATATAAAAATGATTGAATTTCAAGTGTCAAAAAATAGCGCTGAAAGGAGCTTATCATATCATCTGTTTTCCAAATACCATATACAGTCTTTCCCCACATCGGAAAACCAGAATCTCCAAGAATGCACCTTCTTTTTTGTGTCTAGTAATTCTAGATAAACATGTAATTTTTAGTTTGCTTACATAAATGTTTTTTTCCTTGTATCGGATGTGTAGGTTGTGGACAATACCAGCTTCATTAAGGTCACCCAGTCTGATCATGTCTTCCACTCCCTGGGCTGAGCTTGGGTGCATTGGATGGATGGTGTTAATGTTTCGTGCAGAGATCCAGTGTTCCTAAAACAGACAAAATCATATCCAATAGCATTTGGTTAATTTTTTGGGTTAAAGCTGAAAAAGCCAAAGCCTTTTTTTAAGGTTTAATAGATTTAAATAGGCGTAAATAAATTTAATAGGCTTAAAACATGGGTTACTATTGCTAAACTTTTGGCCATATGGTGTAGTATGTATAGTAAGTAGTATGGTATAGACTATCAAGGCCCAGTGATTTTTTATGATGCCATATTAGGGATCCAGACACACAGTGACTGCTCTTAACTCAGTACATACTGTCTTGGAAAGTTTACTCACTGCGTTTATTAGTTTGCTCTAAAAAGTCTGCAAGCAGCAGTCTGATTGTGTTCTACCCAGGGTAAAGTAATTGGATCCCTCAATAATTATAGTAGTATAATTCAGCATAAATCTGTTATAAAGTCCATGTACAGTAATTTATAGCAACCAAACACAGAAATGAAAGTACTAAAATACTGTGTAAAATTTTATTGGATGATATGGGTAACTGAATATTAGTTTCTTTGGCCTTACCCTGAAACACAACAACCTTGAATGGCTGTGTGCTTGTTAGGCTTCACTTACTTGTACTATGTTCATAAATAAAAGTTCACAAAGTCAACTATGTAAATCATGCCATGTAAAGTAAGTTCAATTAACTAGTTAGATTTTACCCCAATTAATTGTATTACCGAGAAAAGGGAGTAAAAAGTGAATCAAACATCCTAGTAAAAATATGCTGCTGTTAATTTTTACAAACCACAGCTCAATAAATAATAACACAGACACAGAGAAAGTAAAATGGGTAAATACCTAAAGTCAACTAAACAAGGACAGTGGGTAGTTTTGAATATGAGACAGTGAGATGGGTTAAGCTAGGTACACACTCCCAATAATTATTGTTAGAAAACGAACGATTACGACCAATCAACAATTATGAACAATTATATTTGAATGATCGTATTTTGCACAATTCTGTACATGCTGTAACGATATAAAAGTTTAAATATAAGACACCAATAGTGTACACATGCTAGATTCGATCGTTCAAACGATGCAGGGAGTGACATGAAAAAGACATAGTGTATTGCAGAAACATGCACGATCACTGCACGACCGTACACACGATAGATAGTGAACGTTCGTCAGCCAATCAGATCCGCCGTGATAATCGTTCATTTCCAACGACAATCCTTGTTTGTCGGCGTCGTTGGTCAGTCGTTCACCTTTTTTGTGAACGATTGTAGCCGATCGGTTGTTCGTCGTTCGTTTCCAACGATAATTATTGGAAGTGTGTACGCAGCTTTAGTATACTATTTACTATTTTACTGGGAAGCCTACAATGAATGATTCATACTGGCCTGTTTATAGGAGGCACTGACAGCCTTTTCAACTGAGGCCATAGGGTGGCTGATCTGAGATTAGTTTGGATTTGTAGACTGCTACCAAGAGACTAGGACAAAAAACATTATTTGAGGACAAAAAGCTGGACAAATAACACTGTAAAGAAGAAGCATGCAATTAGCAGCCAGTAAAGTAACCCCCAATCAGATATTAGACCTTACAGCAAATTATAGACGTGTAAAACATTAAACCAAACAAGATAAGGTTATTCAATGAGTGCAGGTAAATGATATGTATGAAATGTTTTACATTACTCAGACAACTGAAAGAAAATCTGTAACACCCAGAACAAATCTAGAAAAAGCAGTAAGTCAAGCTTTCTTCCATTGTCTTCTACTTTAAAGGAATTCTGACTATATAAAACTGAAATGTATAGAACGTCACTGGTATGCTTTTAAAAATATAATTTACTTGGTTGTGTGTAGGTCACTGCTTCCTAAGTCACCATCCAACGGCATTAGGTACAGTGACAAAAAGTATTTTACATATTGTACAATAGTGAGGAGATACAATAGTGCAATATTACTATAATACAATAATGCAATAGTACATTGACCACTAAGTAGCACTAGACAGAGTTTATCCTATTATTAGGTTATTTGGGACTTGTTGATATGCCAAAATTGATGTGAAAAAGTCCATAGGTAAACATCCAAATATAGGGATTGCAGCCTTTCTATATAGATTTAACCCAACGCGTTTCACCAGAGAGCCTGGCTTTCTCAGGGGTAAGTAAGGGCTTGTAAAGTGTAAGATGTACCAGGATTTGCAAAGGGAGACTACCACCCATGTTGCCCTCTGCAATATCAAACACACATATGCAATATCAAACACACATATACACCCTCTGCTGCATATATTTATCAGTTAAGCACTATGTTGCATTTAAAGGCAGTTCATGCTGTTACTATATCTGGTTTTCTGGAGTAGGCAAAACTTTATAAACTCTCCATTTACTCCTTGAACCTAAGTGAATGACCTACCTGCCCAAAATACTTTTAAAGTTATAGTGAAGACAGAATAACTGTTATGCAGGTATGTTCTCAGTCAGCGCCTCAGAAAACACTAAAGCCACTCAATTAATGAGAGCCAAGCAACTAGAATTTTTAGAAGGAGAGAATAGTAAAAGCAGTCTGCATTTTTTTAGTATATGTCCCTATATAAAAGGGGTCAAACTATGTTAACACTGCTTATTACTTGAGATGAAGAATTTAAAAATGATTTTGTATTCTCCCAGCTTACTGTACAACATTGTCACATATCCTTGAATGGCAAACATAAACACTATATATAATATTTTTTAGCTAAGGTATTAATGGAAGCCCCTATACTTTCTTCCTAAAAAAAAATACAATGCCACAAGTGCACTTAATACTTATACTAAGAAAAATTATTAACATTAAAATATTACCTAAAGAATAGAATAAAAAGCAAACAAGAAGTCATATGTATAAAACATGAGTATTTTAAAAACTGGATTAGTTTAAAACGTTTTTTTTTTACTTAAGAGAGAGTATTGAATAATAGTGTTACCTTTCGGAGAATAACCATTGCTTGTCAGTATTTTGTATGTGTTTTATTTTCTGGAAGTAAAATAATAAATATATGAGATGTGCTGATACAGATAAGCAATTAAAAAATGTTATTTCTTTGTAAAAGTACAACACTTTCTATGCAGAATATATCGATTTATAGATTATGTATTCAATTCACACACATAATTTCAACAATAATAATACACACATAATTACAACAATATTACAATAGATAAACAATGGGATGGTTTACAGGTAAATATGGTTTTTTCCACACTATACCAGCCATGTACCATAGGCCATGAATCACAATGACACATACATATTCATCATGGATGACATTTAGATCAATAAAGCTGATTGAACTGAACACCAATGAAATTAAAATCTGGCTTGAATTAGAGTAGCAACTTAGAGGCCATGTTTAAACTGATAGTAGCTATTGATTTTCACGTCCCATGAAGGTGCCAATGCTTATTGCTGGAGAAAGAACCTTTCAGTGGAGGAGAGGCTCGTCAAGTGACTACATTTTTTCTTTATTCATTAGAAGAGTGCCCTGTTTGCTCCAGTACAATGAAAGGATTTATAAATGTGCAGTGCCTACTTTCTTCCTCATTTAAACAGTACAATTGCTGTATAGTCATACAGATGCTTTTTTAATGCATTACTAAGTGTTCCTTTATGAGCTAGTATATTTAAGTGCATGGGCTCATGTCACCCATATACCAGAAGGGTGGGGGGGAATAGTTCTTTAAGTTTCATCCAAATGGTTGAACGACTGTAGTGATCTACTACATAATAAAGGCTGTTTAATTGCAAGCAAGTACGTTGTTAATGAAAAGTCTTATTGAAATGTTTCTGTTTGGTGTTTGCCCTATGGGAAATATAAAATTAAGTGATTACTATTTGTGCATTGCAATCCAAAGTAGCATAATGTCCACTGAGCATGATTCTATCTGAGACATCTGCCCATGAACAGATAACATTAGTTTTGTGTTTTTCCTTTAATTTTATTAAAAGTAATTTTTTTTTTTTACATGATTGTGTGTTTCAAACAATTTTTATATTCATTATATCTACTAGACCCCTATTCGGACATATTTCTGTAAAATACAGGTCTACAATTTAAAAAAAAAATTTCATGAAAACCTGTAACACTTTTGGTACAGAAATCTAGACCTCAGTGTAACACCCAGGTGGTTAATAAATCAGGCCCATTGTCTACATGTTTTTTGTTAATATTCTACAGGTAATGTTTCCTCTAGTATAGCTAATTTATTAATTCAGCTATAAAAATTTAAATTTAATAAAGTGTACATGTGTCTTAACAAACAGTAAAATGGCATTAGAAACTTGCCTTTTCTTTAAAACATTTGGCATTATATATTTGGTTTACATTCTTACCTTATATAGGTATAGATATCATACACCATATGCCTTTCTTCTTGTATTTGTTATACCAAGTTAATTTAATAATAATTTAAAAAATCTAAAGCAGGTAAAGGCAGGTAAAGAAATAAAAAAAACGAATGCAGCTCTGCAATAATATTTACATAAAATAATGTATTTTATTTACATTCCAGAAGTATAAGTAAGAGTCCTCATAGCAGGACTTTGCAATTCCTTACACAAATGCAGAAATTGTCCAACTAGCATCTAAAATTGGCATTTCTAACCTTATTATTGTTTCAGAGAAAACTTGGGGCAGTATTTTCTGAACAATTCCCATATCTGTATATTCTGACTACTATCACCACAGTAAGTCCAAAGTTATCTCAAATATACAATTTTACCTTGCCGAAAGTTCAACTGTTAATGCTTAGGAGATATAGCACATTCCTACCTCTATTTCCCTATTACTGTGCGCTAAGAACCTACTGATAACCACAAAGATGAGCACATAAAGATAAGGAGTCTTATGAAACAGAAAAGATTATGATTTATTAGTTGCTAAGGGCTACATAGATTATCATACGTAAACACTCTATGTTCCTTTTTTTAGGAGTTTTTATATTATTTCAAACCTTTGTACTGAAAATGTATACTTATATTGAAATAAAATAATATTTAAATCATTATTTAAACTTCTCTCTGTTTAATGTTGTGTCGACTATATGAGTTGTTATTACCTTTATAGGGTTCTGTCTTGAACGTTATCTCCACCCCTGATGACATCAGTTATGGAGAAATGCGTGGGGCAGGGTTCAATATGTTGACATCATTAATGGAATATGGCTTTTACTGAATGTTTTTGTTGCGTGCTGTTGTTTATACAGTTATAGTACTTTAATGTGGAGTTTTTTAAATACATAACAGTCTATATCTCCTTTTTTCAAGGAATATGGTAATCTTTTTTTAACAGCAATCACTTAAATGGTTTTTTGGAATATAACCACAGGAGATCTCAACTAAGATGAATGAAGTAAGATCGTCTGGTGCTCCAGGAGGAGTTATTATTTCCTTAAAATTGAAGCACACCTTTACAGTTACTTTGTTTGAACACTCCATCAAGTCATTGAGTGCATGAGCATGTTGAATAAGGATTACTGAAGTGTAAGAAGAATATATATTGCAATGAAAAATATATGTTGGAGAACTGGTTTTCATTTATTCATTTCATCTGAGTTGTTGACTTTAAGCATTATGGAACTAGTTTTAGCTGTTTAATTGTAGCACCACTCTGTACTTATCTTTAAATTAGTTATATTTTGTTAACTAAGTTTTTATACAACTAGTCTTGCAGGTTACTTTTAGTTAGGAGTATATATCATTTCCCTTTTTAGCAGCAGGCCTATTTCCCCCCCAACCAAGACAATAAGCTGCCTTAAAAACTTTTAGGGTACAGCAGGGAAACAAGAGACGATTTACATCAGAAACAACAGGCAGAGTTCTGTCCCATGGGAGAAATTACCAAGAATAATTTACCAACAGAGTAGTAGAATGTTGTGTATGAAAATCTTTAGGATATCTCAGTGTTTGTATGGAAAACTGATAAACCACACGGCCACAAGTTTTATTATCACATTTACAGTGTGGTCAAAAGTATATCCACATAAAAAGTAAGTGGACCTCGTGTAAATTATGTTTTGTTTTTTTTTGCATATTTCAACAAGTACACAATAGATTTTCATTAAGACAAGGCTTACAGATAAAGATGGTAATGTAATGTATACAAAGAAATTGCAGATAGCTTTATTCTTTCACCTTTGTGGCATTAGTTTGCAGAAAGCTGTTTTCTGTATTAAAAATGATCATACCCCTCTGCACAAAACCATATCTGTAAAGACTTGGCTTTACAAATCTGGTGTGGAGATTCTCCAGTGACTCAAATTTGCAGCCAGGTCACCGGAATCTAATCTCACAAATGCATTGTTGGCTGAATGGGTACACAAGCTATGAAACTGCTATCGCTAGACGCTATCTGGTCATATTCACTCAATTCTTTTTTACTGATTATGCTAGCTTGCTAGAGAGGAACCTTGGACTGCGGAAATCCAAGAGAAATGTAACTTAAACCTAAAAAACTAATTGAATTGCATTTTTACGGATGAACAAATACTATATTAACCTAATGGGAGTTAGTTAATGTTTTCACTGGGTAACCGGTATCCCCTGTGCTAGTTAGGCCTGATCATGTTAGTTTACTAGGTAACAATAGAATACGTATAACTTTCAATGTTCAACACTATTATGCGACACATAAGGCCTCCTTTTGTGAAAACACAACTTGAAGCATTCCAGTTAAAAGGTCAGGGGCATATTATAGTTTAAACCATATAAAAGGGTTGATACAGAAGAAATATCTTACTGTCATGCCGCTTGTTGCTCTTATCACTTAGGTGTGGTAATTGACTTCTGTTCTATGAATGCTGTTGCCAACTCATCCAAATCCTTAGTTAAAAAAAATGTACCCTGTGTTTCTGTATAAAAGGCAGGAATTAATATGTAGGTGTAACTTGTTGCGTAGTTGTGTGTTAAAATAACATATTCAGCAGGCAGAGACATTGTAACTAGTAATCTAATGCACCTACATAACATAAGCATACGGAGAAAGACATACTGAACAGTAAAACACCTTAGGAAATCTGTGTTGTTGTCTACATTCATCAAAGTTAAAGATGTGGAGTTACAAAATATACCAAAATACATTTCCTATAAATAAGGTATGTTTACCTATCGCTAAGAAAAAGACTCTTTTCTATGTTATATACAGTTGGCCTTTACCTTCTGTGTGCTTCTAGTCCAAGATTCCCAGGAAAGGGAGTTACATGTCACTGCTCACTGTCTCTCTTATTGGTGGACTTTACCCCTACTGGCAGGCTAATCCCTGTTCCTTGCTACATTTACATAGCCATAAATTAATGGCTGTTAACTATTTAAGCTGTGTAACATAATTAGTCATGTTTTCGAAAAATGAAACTAAGTTGAAATGTATTCATCTAATGTATGAATGTACTTTTCATTACCTAATTAAAATTAGTTTTTCAAGGTAAAAAAAACAAAAGACTTATTTGTAAGTAGGTCTACATTTTCATATTGTACCAGTAGCTTACAGTATTGCATAATTGAAAGTTGGCTGTCATGATATTAAAATAGCCACTTAATTACCCCTGCATGCAATTGTTATGCACAGAAATGATGTATAGGGTTTCCCAAAGTTCCCTAAAATCCACAGAGAACAAAAGGTAAATAAAAAGGCCCAGATTTCCCTTCTAGCCCCTTAGTGTAAGTAAAGTTATACCTTTTATTAAAGAATTTAAATTCTCCCCTTGAGGAGAAGATTTGCTTTTTCATTTTCTGAAAAGAAAGTTAAAGGGACAGCTCCACAGTGGAGCAGACTGCAAAACATCTGCAAATATGGACTTTACATTTTTCCTACTCTATCCAAAACTAAATAAATGATATATATTAAGTTCTTGTTCCATGCAAATGTAAAATGCATAGAAGCCATAAATATTTAATATGTATGCTTGTCTGTGATGACAAGTAAGCCAGTAGAAAATACTGTAGTCTTCCACTGACAATATATCCAACTCATCCAATATTATGATACAATTGCTGTTTATATAGGGCCCAGATTTACTATATAACTATAATAAATAAGTCCTGGATCTAGCTGAGAAATTATACTGAATTATTTTGGCCAAAAGGCAAATGTGCAAAAACTAAGAGTCCTCCTATGAAGTGGTAAAAGAGGAGCGAAAAAAGAAAATCTGAGACATCTAAGAATGACAGAAAAATGAGGTAGGCTAATACCAAGAGAATATGATTTTGGGACCTATAAAACTCTGCAATTGTCAATGGTTTGTCAGTATCATAGAGGTATCACAAGAAGGTGGATAAAAACATCAAATGTAACGTTATATGTTTTTATGTATGTTTTTAAATTAAACGAATGTAGCAGTAACTTATATTGTTCTACCACTAGGTGTCTCAATATGGTAATACTAAAGTTGTAGTGTTTTTTCTATCCATGGTGAAATACATCTAATATGTAGAAATTAGGCCTGATTTATTGAAACTAGGCCTGATTTATTAAAACTCTCCTACACTTTCATCAGTGAATCTGGGTGATCCAGCAAACCTGATATGAATCTGGTCCAGGATTAAAAACATTTGCTAACAAAGAGCAAATGACTTTTAAGAAATACATTCCGGTTTGCTAAGATAGTCTATCTTCTCCAGTCTTGGGGAGCTTTAATAAATCAGGCCCATTATGTCCGTATGTAATACTATGCGGGTCAGCAGTCATAAGCAAAAGTAACTATATAAATTGGATCTTGGTAGGTATGGATCTGTTTAAGGGCAAGGTTGGTTTGTTTAGGTCAAAGGCCTAAACATTGCATAGTAGCAATTTGTTTGAAAATGAATTTATTATTTAAAAATTTTTTTCCCCAAAAAGAAAAAAAAAACAAAAAAATAGTATTACTGTAACTTCTTTAAAAGTATTATCTGCAATAAGACATTTATTTGTTATTTAAAGAATTTCCACTGGGTTGCAATATTGCCATACAAATGTATTGCAGAACAAATAGTGTTCCCACAATGTTTCTCGTTGGGCTAAAAAAGCACGGCATTTTATTTATTTTTTTTACTACATGCTCTCAACTTTTCCTTGCTGTCTCATGCCAAAACTACTGGTTCTCTCTCTGTGCTTATTTTCACAATACAGCAACTAATTGTTCTGTTGTTCAGAATAGGAACTGGTATTGCTACAAACAATTTTTAATGAAGTATACACAGGACAAAGAAGAGCTCAAAATGGAGAAAAAAGTTTAATATACATTTTAACAGGTATAAAATGATGTTGGGGATAGTGCAAAGCGTCCAAGAGAAGATGGGATTAACAGGTATCCCTGGCAAATATCACAGCTAGGCGATGATGTGGCAAGTAGATCGTAAGGCTGGAAAATGTTGTTTCATTGTTTTTTTTGCCATATGGTCAATAGTATGCAGGTCTTTCCAAGTGAGGAACATGTTCACTTAAGTGTGCTGCTCATTTGATCTTGGGAATACCATCTTTACCGCTGACAGCAATCTAGTGCCCTCTATGATATTGTGCTTTGGGACATCCTGGGGCACAAATAGATTTTATCACCATTTAGTTTTTTGGATATTTGCATATGCTATCCTGCTATCAAAAATCTCCTGAAGAAGCAGTTGATTCCACGAAACAAAACGTGTCAGGAATAACAAAATTAAACATTTTTTATAGCATTTTAGTTTATTATGTATTATGTGTGATGTTTGAGGCCATTCATTTAGCCAATTTTTTATGAATTTGAATGGAGTGGTCAACATTGTTTTTCTATATGAAAGAAAAATATATAACATTTTTTTTGCCAGTAATTCCCTGCTAAGGTCTACTATTACTTTGTTTGGGGATATTGCATTCCTTTGACATTTAGGATACAAAAAATTGTTTGACATATGGTATTGTTTGACATTGTGTTTCACATATGGTCTACTGGTATGTCTATATTTGACTATTAATTTGGTGAAATTAAGTTTAAATTTATCTGGATTTTCTATTCTTGAAATGTATATGTTTAACTTACTAAACACTGCTATTTTATGTAAAGGTTTACTAAAAGAGAATCATTCATTTTTCACATAATCCAAAAAAATGCTTACCATAGCTCAGCTTCATAGTGACATCAGTATTATAACAATTTCAGACTGACAAACTGTAAATGAAACAAAGGAAACTTAATTGAGCAAAATGCCATTTTAATGTACTTTAATGTACTTTATACCTAATGTACTTTTATTTTAAGATTGCAAATACTTTAGGCAACTGGTAAATAGTTAGATTGTTTTATATTTACCAACCAAAACTGGATACAATCTACAAACAAATTGATATCAATTAAAAATATCAATTTACCTTTACCTAGCAAAAACTTAGCTTACATTTTTCCTTTTCCTTTATAGTTTACATTACTCCCTCAGTTTACTTTTCTTTGTATCTGCATCTTTTTTTTTTTTAAGGGGGTTACTAGACTAGGAAATTCAATAATAAAGACATTTAACACCATCACTTGTAAAGAAATTCAATTTAATTGTTTTGTTTTATTTTATTGTTATCTGTATTCAAAGTATAACAAAACAAAAAATGTGTTGATGTAGGATTGTATATTGGATATGATGGAAAAAAGGTGAAATATTTTATTATAAAGAATTTAGTAGATGATTGGCTGAAAAAAGGCAGTTTGTTTCACAAGTGTTCTTTGCCTACCGTTGCAACATTTCATTCCCATTTGCATTTTGGCAGTTCATTCAAATGGGTGCTTTCAGTCATAAAATGATGCTATAAAGTCAGGAAGCCAGACCATTCTACATGTATTAGTAAACTTCATATCTAGGCAAACCCGTGCCCCCAGCTCATCTATATTTCCCACCACCCACTAACCCATTCAGCATTCTTCATGTTCCCTAACTTCTAAAGCAAGAAATGTTTCACTAAATCCTCTTGTCTAGGTCCATTGATAGTGCAGTTTTCACTGCAGGGGATCTCTTATTATTATTAATATTAATATTATTGTTAATGATAATAATATTAATAACAACAGTTTTTTATATAGCGTCAACATATTACACAGCGCTGTATATTAAATAGGGGTTGCAAATGACAGACAGATACAGACAGTGACACAAAAGGAGAAGAGGACCCTGCCCGAAAGAGCTTACAATCCAAGAGGAGGGAGAAGTAGCACACAATAGGAGGGGACATATGTAGTGGTGAGAAGTAGTGAGGGTTTAGAGACAGAAGAAGACGGGTAGGCAAATTTAAAAAGATGGGTTTTGAGTGCTCTTTTAAATAAGCAGAAAGTAGGAGCAAGCCGAATAGGACGAGGAAAACCATTCTATAGAGTTGGGGCAACTCTAAAAAAAAGTCCTGGAGCCGTGCGTGCGATGAGGTTATGAGTGAGGAAGTCATTAGTAGGTCATTGGAGGAGCGAAGAAATTTTTCAATCAGGTTAGAAAGGTAAGTGGAACAAGAACTGTGGAGAGATTTGAAGGCAAAGCACTGGAGCTTGAATTTATCTCTCAGGTGAAATGGAAGCCAATGAAGAGAACTACAAAGAGAGGCCACAGAAGAGGAGCAGTGGGAAGGATGGAAAAGTCTGGCGGCAGCATTTATAATAGTAGATTGTAGAGGAGAGAGACGGGTTAGTGGAATACTCCTAATATGCGCAGCTTGTGCCATTTGGTCTCCTCCTGTCCCCCTCCACTAAAGTAAATCCTCTTCTGAATTGCTACAGTACCTTACCGCTGCTTATCACATGGCCATAAGGTAAGTAAAAATTAGTTTACCAATGGGTTAGACTTTTATTTTTTGGCCTGGGGATGGGAGAGAGAAGTGAGAGGGAGGTTATCAGTATCCCACATATAGATTAAAGATAAATAATTATAATAAATATTATTATTATTATTAATAATATTAAACAGGATTTATATAGCATCAACATATTATGCAGCGCTGTACATTAAACAGAGATTGCAAATGACAGACAGATACAGACAGTGATACAGGAGGAGAGGACCCTGCCTGGAAGAGCTTACAATCTAAAAAGGTGGCGGAGGTAACACACAATAAGAGGGGAGATATGTAGTAGTGGGATGTAGTGAGGGTTTAGGAGACAGAAGAAGATGGGTAGGCAAGTTTAAAAAAATGGGTTTTGCTCTTAAATGAGCAGAATGTAGGAGCAAGCCGAATAGGATGAGGAAGACCATTCCAGAGAGTTAGGGCAGCTCTAGAAAAGTCTTGTAACCGTGCGTGTGATGAGGTTATGAGTGATGAAATCAGTAGTAGGTCAGTGGAGGAGCGAAGAGAGCGGCTAGGGGAATATTTTTTTACCAGGTCAGAAAGGTAAGTGGGACAAGAACTGTGGAGGGATTTGAAGGCAAAGCACAGGAGCTTGAATTATACAGAACATTTAGGTGATTTCCACTCTCAGGCTACCTAAAATATTTGAAACAGGATTTGCAATTTTCTTTCTTGCCTTTCTTTTTCCTCTATGCTTTTTAGACTCTAAATACACATGCACTGTTTAATCTCACCTTGTATATTCAAGTCTAAAGGACATCAGATTCTGTCAGGTTATCCATTACATTTCTTCACAAGCTTCAAGTGGCACTCTTCAGTTTATATTTGTTATGTTAATAATAGATCCCAAAGAATTATCATCTATACCTTTAAACAAATTTTAGCAGGCTTCCTCATGCTTGCTAGAGATATAATAGATAAAATAGCCCATACCCCCACCCCTCCAACACTGACAGCCTGGCACACTAGGTATTTAAGTACTTCCCATGGCCTCCTATCGGTTTGCATGCCATTCATAATTAGAGCAGTGCTCTCAAGATGGGTTTCCACAGAATGGAGCATTGCTTCCAATGTACTAATGCCTGATTGACAAAAGGTTCTATGATTCCTATAGGTGAAGGAAGTTTCTATATAAATCCTACAAAGGTAGATGTGTTTCCAAAGCCCAAAAACAGGGTTTAGTCTTAAGTATTAAAAAACACCAAGGGCTCTAAAATGATTCCTCAAAACATATTTCCTCCACGTGTCCATGTGTTTCAATGGCAGTAATTAATTTCCAGGATGGAATGGAGATTCCCTGTTTTATGAATAGAGACCTAAATAAGCTATATAAATAATTACACCACAGCTAAGTAAACTATACCAAAGCCCATTCAAGGACAGGCTCCTTTTGCTAGTCTACTGTATAAAGAAAACATTTTTTTAATTTTCTGGTAAAACTTTTCTACAGTAAAGTCCAAGCTACATAAATAATGCTTATGCATAAAAAACTAAATAAACATTGTAACATGTGTAAAGTATAGAAAATCGTTACTTACCGAAGCATATGTATATTAGATAAATGACTGAAAAGAAAATTGATCTTTGTAAATACGAGGCAGACACTTGTAGAATTCCATTGATGCATCTGTGGGATGCAGTAACTACAGCGGATAACGGAGGCTTCTTTGCGCTGGAACTGAAAACAGGTCAATGTTTCCTGCCAGGCAATCCCATTATGTTCTGACATTCTTACTTCCTCCCCCCCTCCCTATGTCTGCTAGAAAGGGATTAACGGCTGTATTGACATGAGACATTGTGAAATATTTAATTAACACTGCAGTCTAAATATATTTATTAGTATAATTAGTATTATTAGCATATAAGTATGCTGGCGTATATGTAAAGCTATGCATGATGAAATATAAGTTCCTTTAAACTCTTATTTGACATTTAGGCAGTCCACACGCAAGGATGTAATGCAGGTGATTAAAATGATGTTACAAGTGTAACTGTTCTGATAATTCTGATAAACAAAACCACCTTACAATAATGTATGACAAGACACACATCCAGTGTAATGCTTTTCTTTATTCTAATAGCAAATGTTTATTAGTTACAAATTTCTAACCAACAATAAAATATATTGATCCAAACAGTGGAACACAGGGATGTGTTGGTATCTTCACTATAAAAATTACAGTAGGCATCTAGAAATCTGATAAATTATGGGTACCACAAGACTATTCATGCAAGAAATATTACTCAAGATTTGGGATCAGTAAAACAAACATCCAAAAGAAAGCTAGTAAAATATAGCCTTCACTTATCTGATTTAGTAAAGTTTTCTAAATATTACCCCTTCAGAGTGGGACACATACTAAAATACTTAGCCCTACTGTGTGCAGTGCAGCCCTGTACAGGACCCAGCTGTTGAGATCTTGACCACAAAGCTAAAAGTAAGAATTCTGGAAATGGATAAACTGGGGTTGTGGATTATGATTAAACGATAACTTTACTAAAGGTATTCACTTTTCTAAAGTTCTACAGTCACTTTCCTTTACGATACATTTTTCCCAGGGTCCTACCAACTTTTTAATGCCATCAGCAAAAAATGTTTTTGGTTTCGTAGCCACTGATTCGCTGCTGCTTTCACATCATCACCACCACATGCAAATCTTCTTTACCCTAAAGCTTCTTTGAGTGGTCTAAAAAAATCAGATGACGCTAAATCCAGACTATAATGTTTGTTTGAGGAGTTTCCAATGTGTGGGCTTCAGTGTGGGAATGGACATTGTTGTGCAACAATACAAAAAGCATATAGTAAAATGCTGTTTATAACTGCACTGCTTTTCTTTTTATGATCGCTTTACAAGCTGTGGGTGGGTCTAGGAAAACCTGGGCTTAGAGGAAGTATATTTATTGATGCTGTTTTCAGGCTTATCAGGATATCTAGCAGCTGAAAAATGTACTGCACGGGAAACCTACCTTTAAATGAGCTTTTCAGCTTGAAGTGGCTGATGTATACTGTTTCATATGTTTTTTTTTATTGTATTTGCCCTTCAGTTTCCAAAAATGCAAAAAAAAAAAACCCTGAAATATAAATTCATTTTTTTATACTATTTTATGTTGTTGGAGTTCTTTTCTAACTAAATAATGATTTGTAGAAGAATCAATAGAGGGAGCTCTGTATTTGCTTCATTAACCTCCTGGGCGGTTCATTTCTGTCTGGATTAATGTGTCTAAAAGAGGTACATTGTTTTTCACGAAACTTTATTTTACTAAATAATATTATAGTATGGGTATGAAAAAGTTTGAAAAACAAAATCATGTCAAAATAATAAATTAAATGAAATAATTTTTTTTTTAAATAAGTAATAAACTCATACTATTATAATATACTGTAAAATAAATGTTCATGAAATACTATGTACTGCTTTTACACATATAAATCCATTGTTTTGCATTAAATACCGTTTTTTGTATTGAATGCAGTACAAATGGATTTTATATTCCCTCCCCACACCAACGTCACTGGGAACTCCCCGGTGACTCATCATGTGCAGAGGAAGCCGGCCAGAGGAAGAAAGAAGACGGACATCGCTGAGAAAGACGACACAGGACAGCGGCGCATCAGGTAAGTAGCGATTTACTATTACCTCCTATAGGTTTATTTACCCTGAGTGTGACTCAGGGTTACCGCTTTTAGCATCTTTTTTCTACACCAAGTCACACTCTGGGTTACTGCCCAGGAGGTTAAAACAGAAAAAATAACGCTGTCAGGTAGCATTTTATATCAGAAGAGGCCCTGTATGTCTCCTCTACCATTTTACTTCTTGCTCTGTCATCATTTCCATGTACAAGAACATTTTAGAGTTTACATACAATATTTTTCAAAGGCTTTTAGTATATTTCCTAAATGAAAGAACCCTGTTGCCCACACAGCTGAATGCCCCATAGGCAGTGACTTATCCCAGCGACCAGTCCCCTATCAGAAGACTTATTCTGGCACTTCTCTTGTTGTGGATAGTGGGTATAATTCTCAGTTATCCGTACTTATCTAAAATCTCTGCCTCTTTAAATATATATACACTCACCAACAATTTTATTAGGTACACTTTGCTAGTACCAGGTTGGACACCCTTTTGCCTTCAGAGATGCGATAATTTTTCCATAGCATAAAATCATGCAGTTGCCACAGATTGGTCGACTGCACATCCATGATGCAAATCTCCTGTTCCACCACATCCCAAAAGTGCTCTTTTGGATTGGGATGATGTAACTGCTGCGTGGGCTCTGAAGGGCTCTGAAGAGAGTGAGATATGCCAGATTTTGGCTGCTCTGGTGAACGATCAGGCAGGTAAGAATGCTTTTAGCAGGAGGACATCACATGTACCTTCCTGCAATAAAGCTCTGCCTAATCCAACTTTAAGGTTTAATGTGTTGTTTTGTGGCACTTTCAGACAGAAAACTACAAATCACTGAATAGCGGTATGGTGCATAACTAAGAGCAGATAGCGATGGCTGTTCTCTTTAATAAATGACCAAGAAAGTAGGAGGCTTGGTATTCCCTATTCTGCATATATACTATTTGGGCTCCAACCTGGTGAGGGCACTAGATTGGGCTACAAATGGCTCCTCTAAGCAATGGGTGAGACTGGAGCAGTTTGACGGAGGTCAAAGTTTATCTTCGGCGCCTTGGCTGGAAAGCAATTTGATTACGCAGCTCAAATAGCATCCCTTGATAGGTCCTACTCTGAAGGTGTGCTCTAAAGTGATCCCCCTTCCCAATATGGCACAATTTCCTTCCCTGCTCTACTCGGTCCTGGACAACCCAGCATTTGAACCAGGTATAAATGACCCGTATTTTGTCCACCTTAGAAAATTGGGTTACTATAGGGCAGTGAACTTTTTACGCAGAGACTCATGGCTACGGATTTCCGACTTGGTGAGTTTTGGCCAACTGAAGACAAGTGGCACATTTTTTACACTCTCTACCAGCAATGGTAGAGAGCAATGGGTTCACCAGACCGCTTACTCAATTTGAAGCCCTGTATACAGGAGCAGGCCCAGATAGGCATATTCTCTCTATGATATGCTCAATTCTCCACCTAATGATGACCCCCCCCCCCCACCCCCCGTATCTGGTATTGTAAGAGAGAGAGCTGAATATCACACTTAGTGTAGAGCAATGACAAAAAGTGATTTGGCTAACAAAGCACACTTCGGTTTGTAGTAGATTTCAAAAGTTTAACTACAAAATTCTCACCAGATGGTATCGCACTCCCATTCAGCTGCAGATTCTACCCATCAGTTTCTGATCGCTGTTGGCGATGTGATGTGGGAGAGGGTACGTTATTTCATATTTTTTGGTCATGCCTTCATCTATGGCATTTTTGGAGCAAGGTCAAGGATATTGTACAAAAATTTACTTATTAATCTGTACCTGATGATCCCTAATTTTTTCTGCTTTACCATCCTCCTTTAGATTCCATAAGACATCAGTGGTGAGCCACTTGCTGAATGCAGCTAAACCCTGTATCCCGTTAAACTGGAGATTAAGTCTTTGCCGTGCTGAATCACAATGGTTTAAAATTGTTATTGATATTATGCTAATGGAAGATTTAACAGCCAGCCTTCATGACAGTATTGAGAACTTTAAAAGTATATGGTTTTATTGGAAGGAATTCATGTATTAACCTCCCCAGCGGTAACCCCAAGTGTGACTCAGCAAAAAAGATGCTGAAAGCGGTAACCAGTCACACTCGGAGTAGCTAAAACTATGAAAAACAATGATAAATAGAGCCTTACCTGGTCCGCTAGCGCCCTTCTTCGCGAACCCTGTCCTCTCGCATCCTCCGGCCGGCGTCCTCCGCTTTTTATGAGTCACCCGGGAGTTCCCAGCAAAGTCAGTACGTGGGGCTGTTGGATTGGGGGAGTGGTGGGAATTTCAAATTATTTTGTATTGCATTCAATTGAATGCAATACAGTGGATTTATATGTCTAAAAGCAGTACATTGCCTTTCATGAGTATAATTTTTTTTTTTTTTAATTTTAAAAAATTTTTCAACTATTTTTTTTTTTTTATTTAATTTATTATTTTGACATGATTTTGTTTTTTAAACTTTATTATACTCTTAATATTATAATATACTGTAAAATACATTTTCATTAAAAAAAAATATACGCGTTTTAGACATATAAATTCGGACAGAAAAGAACCACCCAGGAGGTTAAACACCCAACAGATTAATAACAATGATTGTACCATTTTTTATTTGTATATGTGTTAGCATACTGTGTATCAAAATGACTGCTGTATGGACTTTGACTTTTACTGCACTACACTGATTTTCTGTACGAATTTACTGTAACCCTTGAAATTGACACTTTTTCCTAAAGTTTTGTATTTGTTTATTTTGGTTGTTCCCTTCTTTTACAATATAAATAAACTTTTTGCACTTTTTCCTAATGTTTTGTATTTGTTTATTTTGGTTGTTCCATTTTTTTACAATATAAATAAAGAATTGTATAAAAAAATAATAAATGTTCTCCGAAATCATTTATTCAGACACTAATTTTTTGCAACTGGCATAAAGGAAAAGTAATATCAAGTATTTTTGTCATTTTGGCTCAGAATCTTTTCATTGTTTGCATTATTGGGGGAGTATCTTTGTACATACCTTGTATGCATGGTCAATGATTCAGTAGCAATTCTTGGGTACCTAGATTTGGTGTCAGCAATACTGTACTGACCCCTACTAATAAATAAATAGCATGTACTTTAGATTTTTAAACTGGAAAAATGTTCCTGATTTTCTGGCCTGTAAATCTTTGATTTGTTTGCAGGTTGGATCATACCACAGACTTTAAAGTTGGTACCATTTGAAAACATATAAAGCACAGGCTTAGAGGTTAGCACTCTGGCTTTTGCAGCACTATCTGCATTGAGTTTGTTTGTGGGTTTCCACCCACATTCTAAAAACATGGCTTCCCCCCAAAATTGACCTTGTATTGTAGGTTGACTGTAATAATGACAAATACCTATGGTGGGGACATTGGACTGTGAGCCCCTTTGAAGGACAGTTAGTGATCTGACTATGGACTTTGTACAGCGCTGCGTAATATGTCGGCGCTGTATAAATACTGTGTAATAATAAAGGGTTGAGGGTAGACTGGTCAGCCTGGTGTCAGATAATTTGCCCTGCAAAAAACAGACATGGCCTTCATAAATCTGTAAACATGCTGAGCACAAAGTTGAACACTTACCACTTATTTGCATTAATAGTGAAATAAAAGTATATTTAAATTATGGAGTGGGAGAGTTTTATGTACCAATTCTAGATTCCTAGTTTATACGTGTCACTCTTTACATCTCAGATACTAGGGAGGAATCTGAACCTAGTTTGTATGTAGAGACAATACACAGGACTACTTCTCCTCCTTGGTATGCTTAGTGCAATTTAACATTTTGTGGAGTATCTTCCAGGTCCATGTGATTCAATGGCAGTAATTGGTTCTCCACCAGGGAATGTCAGATTCCCTGCTTCATAAATAGAGCCCTTTATCTCTTCTTATCGTAAAATATTTTGTTGTATCCTATAAATCATTCCTAGAATTTGTTACTTCTTTATCTAAAAAAAAGGTATAACCATAAATATACTTTAAAGAAAACCTACCTATGGAAATTGTCCCCCCAAAAAGGCAAATAATAGACAAAGGATTGGTCCTCAGTACTCCATATAGAATTCCTACAGCTTATTTTTACCTTCTATGACTTGCTGTACAATGTGTCTCTGTGAGGAGATGGTCATCTTGGTAAAGCCAGGGCTTTGCGTTTCACAGCCCAGCATCAGATGCTGGGTATCCTGACATTCTCAAGCCGTTATGCGGGAGTAACATCATTCCAGTCTGACCAATCTAGAAGTTCTGACATCTGGAATAGGACTGGGTAAAGATAACAGCGACTGTTTGATGACAGGTGAGTGCATTAAAAAAAATTGTGATTAAGCAGGTATGTTTATTTTATTGTATAAGGGACATCGCCTGTCTAATCTGCTATAAAAGACCTGCATTGGTGCAATTTGTTTATTAATTAAATCAGAACTTTCATAAAAAAAAATAATAATACTTACCTTTACTTTTGTAAAGCCCTCGTACCTTCTGCAATCTGATTCCAGAAGGTCCTGCGCCGTCCTGGCTTCCTTCTTCTTTCGGACATGGCGGGTTCAGCCATCTTCTTCTGGCTGGCATAAGATTGGATGACGTATCCTCCTGAAAACGTAAAAAATAAATATGATGATCTCATTGTGCATGCGTGACTTTTGTTTGACACCCTGATCTCCAGCATGTGCAGAAGGAGCAGCTCAAAGCCTCCTGGGATGTGTCACAGAGGATGCGCAATTCCCCTTCTGTTTTTACAGCTGCGGTAACAAACATGGAAGGGGGTACCCCCCAAAACAAAGATATATTTATACATAAACACATATTTGATTACATAAAAGGTGGTCTTTGCAGCGCTAGGTCCCAGGTTGGAATCTTGGCCAGGACACTATCTGCATGGAGTTTGTATGTTCTCCCTGAGTTTGCATGTGTTTCCTCCGGGTACTCCGGTTTCCTCCCACATTCCAAAAACATGCAGTTAGGTTAGTTGGCTTCCCCCCAAATTGACCTTAGACTAATAAAGACATATGACTATGGCAGGGACATTAGATTGTGAGCTGCTAATGACATGACTATGGACTTTGTACAGCGCTGCCTAATATGTCAGTGCTATATAAATACTGTGTAATTATAAATTAGCCACATTGATGCAGTGTTACTAAAATGCACACCAAAGCGCACTCGATGGAATATAAAAGAGTTGAACTGGTAAGCATGCAGAAAATTAGGAATTCCTAACCACATCCTTGTTTTGTGTCAGAATCATAAATTCTAAAGGTCAGCCTCAGTATAATATTACCATACTATGAAAACAGGCAGTACACAACAGACTGAGATATAATATTAGAATATAATATTATGGAGATAAGAAGTGTGTCTGTGTCTTTTTACCACATATTGAAACTTCTCCCATTCCCGCCAAGTTAGTTTGAGTCACGTGACGTCGGGTTACGCAGCGACCCGCCCTCTTCCGTTTCGGTGACCCTGGCCGCTGTGGATCGCATTGCGCATGTGCGACCCGGTGTGTTGCGGCCTGGTGGTTTCTTCGCAGATTCGCGCCGCTGAGGAACACGTAAAGGGAAGGTGGCCTTTTATAAGTGCCGCTTCGCCTGGGCGCTTGGAAAGCTGAAGGCCTGAGAAACCGAGCCATGGAAGCGGATTACTCAGGTAGGAAGGCCGGGGCCGGAAGCACCATGCAGCTGTGTGTTATCGGCTGGGAGGTGATCACCGGGAGCTTGGAGTGTAATAAGCAGCCGTGATTTCCCGGTACGAGTTGTGGCCCGCATTGTGTGATTTAATCTGTGATTGAATCTGCTCCTAATAAAGCCCGAGATCATCATTCACTTTAGATGGGAATCGGGTGAATCTGTAAATGCTGTATCCTTCTATATTGTTTACCTTTGGCTGTGTGTATTCTCCCCAGGTCTCCGGTGAATGTTATTCTCTGGCTGGGCCGCCCAGGTCTCGGGTGAATGTTATTCTCCGGCTGGGCCGCCCAGGTCTCGGGTGAATGTTATTGTGTTGAATGTATGTGTTCATATATCCTCACCTGTGACTTCTGATCCGGTGTTATTCTTTGGGTTTCTCAGATTCATTGCCTAAAACTGACTGAAAGAAAGATCAGGCTTTTGTACGGTTGCTGAATCTGCAATACTTACCATCCTTAAATAAAACATTTCACCATTTGATCATCAGCCGTAGAGATTTACCACCATGCTGCACAATGTCTGCAGCCACCGACCGCCATATGGAGTGTGATAAGCAGCCGGGATTTCCCGCTACAAGCTGTGGCCCGCATTGTGTGATTTAACCTGTTGCTGCAGCCACAATGCTTGCCAGGTGAATCTGCTCTTAATAAAGCCTGAGATCATCATTCACTTTGGATGGGAATCAGGTGAATCTGTAAATGCTGTATCCTATTGTTTAACATTGTGTGGATTCCCCCCAGGTCTCAGGTGAATGTTATTCACTGGCTGGGGTGCCCTAGTCTAGCATGAATGTTATTCACTGGCTGGGCTGCCCAGGTCTCGTTTGAATGTTATTCTCCAGCTGGGCTGGCCAGCCGGAGAATAACAGCTTTCCTAAAGGGGTGATGCTGCATCTTTTTTTTTTTTTTTTAGAAAGGTACATCACATGCAATAAACATCTGGAACTTCTTTTGTTCCGGTGTATTGAAAGCCCAATAAAAATATTTAAAGCCAGAATATAGGGTGCTTTGTTTTTGTGTCCTCTTGCATGCGTTTTTAAAACCTTGTCTAAATTGTTAAAGGTAACCCTTGTGCTATCTGCTAACATCTGTATCTTCTTGTTCAAGATGATGGTGGAGCAACTCCGGTTCAAGATGAACGTGATTCTGATGATGAGGGAAACGATAACGAACAACATGGGTCTGATGCCGAAAGTCCAGAGCATCAATATGAGGTAGTGAAGCCTTTTTTAAAAAAAAAAATTCCATAAATTTTGGTGATATTTTGGAATCTGTATACAGGAATAGTGCAGCCATTCCCAGCCCGGGCTTTGGCTGATTGACGTCCAATTTGATGGTTTCTGCATAATTCTGAGTTCAACCCACATAAGTCTTAGCTTTTCACTTGCAATATTGTATCACACTGTTTTTAATTTTAGAATGACAACAGCGATGAGGATGTGAAAGGAGGAGGTAGTGGATCTGAGAATGAAGCCAATGATTCTGAAGATGATGAACATAGGGATCGTGCCTCTAGCGATTTAGAGAATGGTCGTAACGCCAGTGACTCTGAAAACGAAGAAACTCCGCATCATGCTGCCAGTGATTCAGACGACGAGCCAGCCAGGAAAAAAGGTAGTGAAGATGGTACTCCTGTGAAACGAGGAGCCAGCGACTCCGAGGAAGAGGCACGATCTAGACATTCAGGAAGTGATTCTGATGAGGACACTCCCGTTAAAAGACGCATTAATGATTCTGATGATGAAGGGCAAGGTAAAAATGCGGCCAGTGATTCTGAAGGTGAATCTCGAGCCAAGCGTGTGGATAGTGACTCAGAAGATGAGGCTCCTGCCAAGCGAGTGGCTAGCGACTCTGAAGATGAAGCTCCTTCCAAGCGAGTGGCTAGTGACTCTGAAGATGAAGTTCCTGCTAAGAGAGCGGCTAGTGACTCTGAAGATGAGGCTCTTGCCAAGCGAGTGGCTAGTGACTCGGAAGACGAAACTCCTGCCAAGCGAGTGGTTAGCGACTCGGAGGATGAGGCTCCTGCTAAGCGAAGAGCTAGTGACTCAGAAGGCAAAGCTCCTTCTAAGAGAGTCATTAGTGACTCGGAAGACGAGGCTCCTGCAAAGAAAGGGGCTCTTGATTCAGAGGATGAGACACCTACCAAAAGACTGGCTAGTGATTCTGAGGATGAAGTGCCTGTTAAGCGTGCAGTTAAACGTCGCAAAAAGCCAGCTCGTGGCTCAAAAGTTGAAAGTTCCAAAAAAGCAGCCAGTGGTTCAGAGGATGAAGCTCCTCCTAAGCGGGCAGCCATTGACTCTGATGATGAAACGCCAGTGAAACGTGTAAATAGCGATTCTGAAGATGAACAACCTTCCAAGACAGCACGTAGTGACTCCGAAGAGGATACACCCGCTAAGCAAGCTGCCAATAATTCAGAAGATGAGTTTCCAAGAATGAAAAGAAAAATTGTTTCATCGGATGACAGCGATGAGGAAGAGGAAAGAAAACCAAAAAACAGAAAGAAAAGGTCACCACAACGCAAATCTGGGAGTGATGATAGCGGAAGCGAGAGTTCAAAGAAAAAGAAGGCATCTGACAGTGAAGAAGAAAAGGTGTCAAAAAGAAAAAACATTATTTCTGACAGTGAAGATGATGAAGCTGCTGATAAGCCAGGTATTACGCTTTACATATTTTGCTTTATTTATGTTTTTTTTCTCTATTTAAATATGTTGCACGGAGGCTTTTTTTGTGCCCTGGTGAGAGACCCTCTCTGTGCACACTGCCTACTTTTTAAAACTTGCACTGACCCTGATCTCTGTTTAGGTCTATGATAAATTTGTACATCGGTGAACTATAAACTCTATGGAAGTAAAAGGAGATGTTGTCATGTGTGTGTGATGTGTCAAACTGGCACAAAATTCTTGTTCACAGTGTGGTGCTCTCACTTTTTAAAGCCCCATCTGCTAGTCGGTGTTTCAGCTCCAAGCCTCTTTACTCTTTAGAGTGGCTGTCATGGACAGCATAGTCACGGCAAGTATACATTTCACAAGGACAAAGACCCTAGTGTGCAAATGTTTGTGTAACTTTGGTAGCCATGTTATGTGCTAAGTTTATTGGGGGACAAAGACGTGAAAGATGTAAGCGTTCCCTGTACTGCAGGAAAAAGATGTTCCGTGTACTGCAGGAAAAAGTGTCAGTTCTGCATAGATTGGTAAAATAAATTCAAAATTTTATAAAGGATATGTAGTAACTGCTAAGACCTATCCCCACTAATTCTGATGTCCTATACAGCCAATAAAAAGAGCCGTATAGTCTCTGATGGGGAAGATTCGGACAGTGAATCAGACACCAAGAAAACTCCTCAGAAAAAGAGAGCAATGTCATCTGATAGCGAGGATGAGGACCGAGAGAAACCTAAGGAAGAGGCAAAGAATGCAGATAATAAACTGTTTGGCAGTGACAGTGAATCTGGCAATGAGAAGGAGGAGTAAGTATTATCTGTGTATAAGGTTTTCAGTGATATATGTTGGGTATGATAAGTGAGGGTATCAGTAACTTTATTATATTATTATTCATACAGTGTATATGTATCTATATATATGTAAAATTGTATGTATGTTCCACCATCACTCGAAAACTCATGGAGACATTTCAACCAAACTTGCTACACATATGACTCGGTGCACCACTGATTTTTGTGCAGCCCTGTGCTATATGTCAGAGCTATATTTGGTGATCCCTAAGAAACGCATAGAGACATTTAAACTAAACTTGCTAGACATATGACACCGCTGATCTTTGTACAGCGCTGTGGTATATGTCATATGTGTGGTATGTATGTGTATGTATATACACATACATACCACACATATACATACACATATATATATATATATATATATATATATATATATATATATATATATAAAATTGGATGTATGTGTGTATGTTCCACCATCACTCGAAAATGCATGGAGTCATTTCAACCAAACTTGCCTTACATATGACTAAGACTCATGTGAGTGCATCGGTCATCTTTGTACAGCGCTGTGCTATATGTCAGAGCTATATTTGGATGTTTGTGTGTATGTCATCACTAGGAAACGCATCGAGACATTTCAGCCAAACTTGCTATGTTCCACCATCACTCGGAAACACATCGAGACATTTGAACCAAAATTGCTAGACCTATGACTCAGACTCATGGGAGTTCACCGCTGATCTTTGTGCAGCGCTGTGCTATTTGTCAGCTATATTTGGTGATAACTAGGAAACGCTTGGAGACATTTCAACCAAACTTGCTATGTTCCACCATCACTCGGAAACGCATAGAGACACTTAAATCAATATAATATATATATATATATATATAGGCTGGTGGTTGTTGAAAAGTGCCGGGTAGTGCACCCAGTTAAAAGGGGTGGGGAGAACTGTGTGTGTGTTTTATGGTTACAATTGTACTTTTCCCTAATAAATATTAAATGTTAGTGTTTAATATATGATCTTATTCTACAGGAATCTAATTGCAGATATTTTTGGAGAATCTGGGGATGAAGAGGAAGAAGAGTTTACTGTAAGTCTCGTTTTAATGATTGCTGTTATTAATGGTTTAGTGAAATAGATAAAAAAAAGCAGTGTTGTTTCTGCCTACACGATGACTTCCATCATATAACATTACAATGGCAATCATTTGTAAATGACAATTCCATTATATTTTGTTTTTTTCATGTAGTTTGGTCAAGTTTCCTACACATGTATACAACGTGGCTAAGGATTTCATTTTCACAGGGTTTTAATCAAGAAGATTTGGAAGGGGAGAAGACAGTGGCCCCAAAACAACAAGCAGAGGAAGATTCTGACTCAGATGTGGATATGAAATCCAGTAAAATGTAAGTGACAAATATAGAAGGGAAGTGCAGATAATGATGGTATACATGCTAAAGAGCTCTCCTGGTAAGGCAGAATATGTATAGTTGGACATTTGCTTGCTTTCTGAACTGCTTTAATTGTTGTGGCATAGATTTACCAAGGAGATGGAAGCTCCTGCCATTCACTGGACCATTTTCTGTAAATTTTAGAGATGGTTGTGCATTTAGGAACTCCAATTTTTTCAAGAAGTGGTATCTGTTGTCAGCTAGTAGGGCTGCCTATGTACATGACATGTACTAAAAGGGTTTTCACACTTTGCACTAAAGACTTTTGTTAACTATAGCCATATGTTTTATTTTTCACAGGGGTGATTTTAAATCTGACTTTGAGCTGATGTTAGAGAGGAAAAAAAGTATGAGCGGCAAGCGACGGAGAAACCGGGATGGCGGCACTTTTATAAGCGATGCGGATGATGTAGTAAATGCTATGATTATGAAAATGAATGAGGCAGCAGAGGTGAGTCACCTTTCAGAAACTCTGAACACTTGGGGAATTGTTAAATTATACTATAAGACCATGCCTTTTTTTCTAATAAAAAAAAAAAAATCTGAACATTTTGCTTGGACAGAAACTCTTCCAACTTTGCTTTGCAGCTGAATTGGGATATTGTTTCTAAACATTTTTTTTTTTTTTTTTCAAATTTCATTATAGCCTGCCTAATTCATCCTTTTTTTTTTTTTTTTTGCAGGAGGACAGAAACCTAAACACCAACAAAAAGCCAGCACTAAAGAAGTTAACCTTGCTTCCCACTGTAGTCATGCACCTTAAAAAGTAGGAATATATAATTTCATACAACTGTTCTGCTGATGCGGGAAACTGCAATACATGTTTACGTGTATATTTGAGTCTTTTCCTCATACATTGTTTATCTGTTTTCTTTAGACAAGACCTAAAAGAGACCTTTATTGACAGTGGTGTTATGTCTGCTATAAAAGAGTGGCTCACACCCCTTCCTGATCGAAGCTTGCCAGCCCTAAAGATTAGGGAGGAGCTACTTAAGATCCTTCAAGAGGTTGGGACTGCTGTGTGAATATGTTGTCACTTTGACCCATTTTTACATTTCTGGAGACTCTGATACTAATTTTGTTTTCCCTGTTTGTCATTACTTATTTTTTCTCCAGCTTCCTAGTGTAAGTCAGGAAACTTTGAAACACAGTGGCATTGGCAGAGCTGTTATGTATTTGTACAAGCATCCAAAAGAGTCAAGACCGAACAAAGATATTGCTGGAAAGCTAATAAGTAAGTGTGATATATCTTGAATTTATTAATAAATTGGGAGAACCACAGACTCTGCTACCTTTTTTAGGTATTGTTAAAAAAATGTTTGTAATAAACTGGAATAGTACATCAGATATAGGATTATGAAAAGATGTGAATGTTCTGTCCCTTTTTCATCTTTAAAGCCTGGCTTAATGGCCAGTTTTAAAGTGGATCTTTAGTTCCACTTTAATTGAGCTCTGGGTCACTTTTGGAAACACACATGTGTGCCTCTTTTCATATAGATGAATGTATTCTTGTTTTTTCAGATGAATGGTCACGTCCTATTTTTGGCTTGACCTCCAACTATAAAGGGATGACTAGGGAAGAGAGAGAGCAGAGAGATTTGGAACAAATGCCACAGCGCAGAAGAATGAGTAGGTAAGTTGTCTCAGTTCAACTAATTTTTATTCTTAATCTCATTCAGATTTTGTTGGGTAACATTGATATTGGCAGTGCATACATTGATGTTCATTCTTGTACTCCTTTCTTGCAGTTCAGGTGGCCAGACGCCACGGAGAGACCTTGAAAAGGTGTTGACAGGAGAAGAGAAGTGAGTTCTGCAACTGCTTACTTTCTTGGTTTAAATAAGTTTATATGTGACAAGCTAAGAAGTAGGTAGGTTCTGCATATGTTGATGCCATTACATCATAAAATTTTTTCAGGGAAAAAAAAAAACGTTTTCAAAGATGATGATGTAGTGTTCATAAAATGACCAACAACCTAGGTCATATGTCTGTTTTAAAGGCTCAACTTTAGCTCAAACTCTGTTTATGGTAGTATATGATATACTATCTAGGAGTGTTAGGGACAATATTTAGATACAATATAAAGAGAACTATACAGGTTTTGTCCATCCCAGTAATTCAAAAAGTAATAAGTATATTAAAGGTGTTGGCATTAGTTTCCCATTCATGTCAGTAGTTTCATTATTTCTATTTAGGATCCTCAACTTCCCCAGAATCTCACCAAATATTTACTTTTTTTATTGGACCTTGCAAATTTATAAACTTAGGTTTATATCAGTAAGTAAGGTTGTGTAGAATTTTGATTCAAGGTTGTCTAACTCCGGCTTTTCCACTTTGCTCAGGGCATTACGACCAGGTGACCCAGGTTTCTGTGCTCGTGCCCGAGTTCCTATGCCTTCCAACAAGGATTATGTAGTCCGACCAAAATGGAATGTGGACATGGAAGCATCTCGGGTGAGTTAATAGACCATGTTTACTAATAGTTCAATTGGTTCCCAAGGTGTATGTAGATTTTGAATATTGTAGGGAATAGTAGACCTGCTGTCATTTTATTTATTTTTTGCTGTCTGTATAATTATTGGGGAAATCTCTCTAAATGTTCTGTACTATGGAAGCAACAGTAAATCTTTTCCCCCAAAATAAAGGTATTAGTTGTCCCTGCGTACGATCTTACCTTCCCTTTTCTGACTACAACTCCTAAATTTGGAATTCATCATTTTCTTTCTGTTTCTGTAACAATGATCACCAAGATTATAGGACAGGTAATTCTTCCCAATGTGGAAAGAGATGGCAAAAAAAGCCGGACAGAGGGTCTAAAAAAATGGTTTTACCTAGACATACACTTGAAAAATTATTTCAAACTTGAACCACCTTTCTCCTTACTGTTCTCCATTGAGTGGCCTTTATTGGAATTCCTCTCTAAGAAAGTGTCTTACTATTGAACACTCTTTGCTACTCTCCTGTGCCCTTCCTTTTCCTCCTTTTTCTTTGTTCTTTCACTTAATATGATGGAATCCTGAGTCAGTTTGGAGGGGCTCGTAAAGGTATTAGTCGTCTGGAGAAGCACAAAAGGCGTTTTGCTGAACAGAAAAGGCTTACTAAAACCACTCGAGCCGTCAAATTCAGCATAGAGGGGAACAGGATGCCCCTGTGATACTGGAGCCAAGAACCTCAGTCTCCGTCAGAGGTAGCATCACTTACCACCATGGCCGGTGTGAGAAGACAAAAAGTGTGCTGTGCATGCACCTTTTAATCTGCTGCTCAGACCATCCCCACTAACATCACTTGGCTGATTTGTGAAAACTAAAGCAATTGAAAACTAGGGTGATGGCCCATAGCAACTGCTCAACTTTCATTTGATGCTGGTGAAAAAAAAACAGCTGCCCCAATTTTCTTTGCTCTAGTTAGTGTAAATGGAGGTGGATGGGAGAGAATCTGACAACACAAACCATAACAGAGGGGATATGTCACAAAAAAGTAATTTTTCCATGAAAGAGTAGTGATGGAATAGTTTATATTTAAAACATGTTCATTGCCAAGCCACTGAGCATAAAATTGTCCTCAGTTTAACATTTTAGTAAGTTGTAAGAAATCAAATAATTTGGAACCAATATTTTTGTGCAATAATGTGTTAAAAAATTGAGCTATACGGGTATAAGATGTTTTTATTTTTTTTTTATTTTTTTTTTTTTGGAGAATGTTTATTCTCAGATATCAAAATATATTCTATTTCCCTGATATTTCAATACCAAGCTTTCTTGATACTTAGTAAAATATGAAAAACAATTAAAACGAAAAACACAACTTTAGGATTTATGGTTTGGTAAGTTTCCTAACCATTCCCTGTTTTCAATTCCACTCACTAGAATTTCTTAATATAATCATATTTGTGTATCATTTGCTTTCATGGAATATGCATGCACCACTGGCTGTAGTGATAAGTTGGTTTAAGTGCATGTGCGTGCCCATACTGAGAAATGGTATATGCTGTAGGCATTTGCAATGCCGATAACTGCTTAAAGTAAACCTTTCTGTAGAAAAATAATGTCAATCTGCAACATCAGATTAAAGCAGGAAACCTCTAGTGCATGTAGGGTCCTTTTTATTATCTTTTTGAGTGCCCTTGTACAGTTTTTGAAACTTGTGTCACTTGGATATGCACATAAAAGGGAAGACTGGCCAGTGTCCTTCCTTATTTTAGTCTTAGAGCATGGTAGGTAAGGTATTGGCAAGCCAGTTCTTGAGTTTTTTTCACAAAGGTGCCTCTGGGAGTGATTTGGGGTTTCTGATCCTAGGTTGTTTTATCTGGCAATAAAAGAGTGGCAGAGGGTGCCTGCTCTTTGTTGATGTTGTGAGTTATTTTTGTTAAAAGAGAGGTTTATTTATTTATTTTTAACTCATTTATTAATCTGATGTTTGACAGACAAAACCAATTATTTTTCTTTTTAATAGGGAGGCTCAAAAAAAGGAGTCAGTCGACTGGACAAACAGATGCGGAAGTTCACAGACATCCGTAAGAAGATGCGAACTGCCCATGCTGTGAAGATCAGCATAGAGGGGAACAAGATGCCATTGTGACACCCGCTGTTCTCTTTTGTGAAAGGATAGCGATGGGCCTACTAATGAACTTTATTTGTCCCATTATACTATCATTAAATTGGACTCTGTGGAGCCTTTTGCAATATTTTTAATTCATTTTTCCTCTCCCCTGTAAATGTGTTCTATGCCTTGCAGGAGACCTGACTTCTGCATTTTCCCAGTTGTGGAGAGAACTAGGCCTCTGTTGGCCTTATTTAATGCTGTTTGTACAGATGAATTTCTCTTCATACCTCAGTGTCTGAATTTTGGACAATAAAATTCTTGTTTTTCTAACTCTTGTGTAAGACTAAGTTTTAAAGGATGTGTGGTTCAAGTGCAAAAATAATTCATTTCAATGCATTTACTGCAAGAAAAATTAAAATCTTTTTAATAGAAGGTTGTTTTTACAGTAGGTCCACTGTTTAGATTTACAGTTTGTGTTGGTGTAAGAAAATATTACACCTTGATAGATTATGGTTAATAGAGCAGATTCTGCAGAGACTAATGGTCATTCTGTTTGTGTAAATGGTAAAATGTTCCTAATCCCGAAGGAGAGCAGAATTTACCAGGTAAGATGGTGTAATGTTTTATGCCAGGCTGATCAGTTGAAACAAAAAATGTTTTATAATGCTAACTGGACGAAGCAGCATACCTTATACCTTCGTGGTATTAGCCTTTAGGAGGATGAATAATGTATAAAAATCTGCTTCTCTTAAGTTGTACCTTATTAAAGCTTAACATCAAGTCTTGAAAAACTTAAGAAGATAGGGAGGCCCCATTTTTTTCTTTATAAACTTTGTAAAAGGGAGTAGGGTAATGTGGTAAAGGTATAATAATGTACAAGCAATGAAAAATACATAACATGTATTACAGATGATACCATGAATATGGGGGGTTGGGGTTCAACAGGAAAAAGGACACCTAGGCATACAAATGACAATGTTCTATTAATTACATCAAGTGCAAGCTAGTATGCAAGGTAACAAACATAACATAACAGAACATCGGCTAATTGAGATGACTGGTCTCATGGAGCAGACTAACAGGAAAGATTGAGGGGAAGGGAATGCATAGGAGGACTAGGGAGCGAGGGTAAAGCAGCAGAGTGGTGAGGGCCATGGGTGGTGTAGTCACAAGCCTAAAGGTGTATCGGAGGGCCTAGACATCCTATTCATAAGGCTGATCCGGTCCTGGGTGGCGGACATACTCTGTGGTGGTTAGAAATTTAGATATAAAACCTATCTGTATGAAATTTAGTTTGCTGAAGCACAATGAATTATAAACAATTACCTTTTTATTTTTCATTCAGCAGATTTATTTATTTTTTTTGCCTCTCATTAGTGCTGCTGATTGTCATAATCCTTTGATTTCCTGAAAATGAACAATGTGAAACATGCTAGTGCAACAAAGAAGGCTTTGTTTTAGGTAAACACTACGATAGGAAATCAAATATTCGTGTGTACATATGTAATTACAAACCATACATAGAAACAACATTTATTAACATTCATAGATAATGATTAGCTTAAGGTTAATATTAAGGTGTCTAAAAATGTTGTTTTACTACAAAACTATCTGCAGATACCAAAATAAAGATTTTATTTTGCATTATGTTCAAACTATTCCTACATTACAACATGTTTCTGATAAAATGTATGACAGCAATGTTCTTAAGTTTAACATTTTTATTTTAAACATTTTAATATTTATTTAACATTTCAAGTTTAACATTTTTATTTGGTGTATCTGTAAGGAAAAGCTGTTTTCTTTTTTAGGAATTATGTATAATATTTATTTCTGTAGCCTTTTTACCTGATTTTTCAGGAGGAAGGAATACAAAAGAGTTCTTTTCCCCCATATGATAATTACACCTAAATTGAAGAAATATAGTAGGTATGGCAGACCAATGAATATATTAACTAGTCAAGATAACAATAGTAATGCCAAAAGTGGTATATATGTATTATTTATGTATTTAAAATCTAAAGTGTCCAGAAATGTGTAGGGGGTACAGAATATTACAGCGTGTGTGTATATATACAGAAGAAAGTATATTTTTATTTAGGACTAATAAAAATACATTAAAATACATTTTCACTTTATGATTTTTTATAGTTTTAAATAATATGCAGAACAAGTATAATAACTGATCCGATTTTTCTCATGGTTGGGAAAATAAAAATGTACAGTAAATACAATTCTGATATACAAAAATAATTGATAAAAGTATCCTGTTATATGCATTACAGCCTCCCTCTTTTAGAAAGGGCAGTCTACCTTACCATGAAAACCACTTTTGAATTAATACAAGGAACCTATTAGAAGGCTGCTTTTGCTAATTGTTGTGGAATATGTAAACTACAGGACTGTCATTTAACCCTTTCTTCTATAACAAGCATGTGAAAGGTGAACCACTATGCCACCTTGAATATAAGATGTCAAACACTTTTTTGCTTTATAATGGTGTAACTGTTTCCAAATCTAACTTATGATTGGTTTTATATTACTCCGAACCTGAAAGGGCTGTTATTAGCACTACCTTCGTTAGTTCTATCATTGTATTGTGAGAAAGTGCTCATGAACACAGAAACAGAAGCTGTAGATCAGTTTAGCAGACATAAAATACCCTGAACAGATAAAGTGCTGGCTAAAGACAACCGATGCCCCTCCACATTTGACAATATATTACAATGTGTCTCCTTCAGGGTAGATCCTGACTGGTTCCCAGGACTGGAAAGGTTGAAGAATTGGATGTGGGAGTGTGTTTGTATATATGTTTAGGCAAGTAGTAGTTTATGAGTGAATAGGGTTTGCATGTGTGTAATGTGTTCTTGTTACAGTATGTTAAGTTCTGCAGGTGTCAGGGGCAAATTAAGTGCATTAGCATGTACAAATAATGAGTACATAAGGATGCATTGATTGCCGATAAGTATAATGCTTTGATTACATTACCTGTGTTATAGTAATTGTATGGTATTTTACTTCACTCAACAAAATGCCTCTTGTATGTATCTGGCCCGCGGATGTGTAAAAAGAAAAAAAAAAGAAAAAGAAACTACCTTTCCCAATGCCTCTGTAGGACAGCAGGCTCATATTTGTTGAAATGTCTTGCAGGGCTATGTGCTATTGACAATGCTGAGCATAAATACAAATTATTTTGTGATAGTGAACAAGTTGATGTGACAAACCCTTTTTGGCACAACTGAATGGCAATGTTATTTGCTATATTCTTCTGTTACCAATTGATAAATCAACTCAAAACTCTAATTCTAAGTTTCATATTTTTTTCTGGATTAAGGTGGTAGTTCATAAAGACTGAATAAGTGACACATCAAATCCCTCTGTTTCAATGATAGTGTCTTTTATCCATGAAATATAATTTGACACTCTTGTATATACACCATATTTTCCTTCCGCTGCACATCCTTCTCCCCAGCTCACCACCCCCACCAAGTACCAGGTATTGCGGTATAATACAGCAAATGGACCGCCACTGTCCCCTTTACATGCATCTTTCGCTTCAGTATCATACCCTGCACAAAACATGTTTCCCGTTAACACATTTTCAGTGGATTCCATACAGGTTTCTTGGCTGATAACAGGTAGGTGGACCCTTAGTAAGAATCGACTAAATCGTCCTAGATAACGTCTAGATCCCCAGCCACTTACTTGCCCCACTTGTCCTTCCTGGGTAAGTAGACGCCCAAGATTAGGACTAGGCAGGCAGATGGGACGTGAGTGTTCACTAAAGACAGCTGGGCTGCGTAAGTACAGAAGGGCAATGTCATGATCATAATGTAGATCTAGGTAATATGGATGGGAGAAAACTTGTAACACGGCAATCTTCTGTTCATCTTGATCCCGCAGATTTTTGTCATAATCCCCTACAAATTGGGTTTTAGCAAAGTTAGCAAAAAGAGAAATATTAGAGGTGATTTTCTTTTCACATCCTCATCACAACTTAGAAAACATTAATAATTCATTGCCAATTCAAAGCAAGTAAACAACAGATCTGAACACCACTTTGCACACCATTGCACAAGTGAATGCTGACTGCTGTAGAAAAATTAAAATAATGTCCCACCACACTTGCCATGCAAAAATTTTTCACAATAGACACAATCTCAGAGTTGCTGCAACATAATGGTTTAAGCAACAAGAAACAGTGATCATTGCTTACTGAAACTGTTTATGACACATCTGCTCTTCATTGGTGACCACAGAGAGGCACCAGTCTATCATTACCCTCATAGCCAGAGTGCTTGGACCTGCAACTGTTGTTACAGTATAAGCATGTTAAAATCAATTTTTTTCTCTGAAAGTATAGCAAAGCAAAATTGGTTCCTGTTTCACAATACCCTGACAAATACATGTTTGCAAGAACAAGGGCTTTCAAAAGTTGTACATTGCCTTCTGGGAAGTTGTATTCTATTCAATTATCACATGTGTATACTACACTGCTCAGCAAAGCATTGTACCACCACTCTAAAGTGCAATTCTACCCACTAAATTGTATAGAATTCAAAATATAAACTCTGTGACCATTTAGTTTTTTTTGCTGTATACAGAATTATTTTATAAAAATATTTATAGGTGGCTGGTCTGAGTATTTCAGGAACTGCTGATATGCTGGAATTTCCAAGCACAGCCATCTCTAGGTTTTACAGAGAACAGTCCAAACAGAAAATATATAGTGAGTAGCAGTTTTGGGGAAAATGCCTTGTTGATGCCAGAGGAAAGTGACCAGACTGGTTCAAACTTATGAAAAGGCAAAAGTAACTCATATAACTTATAAATTGCAGCTAAGGTATGAAGAAGAACTTCCCTAAACGCTACTGTGTTGAATTCTTACAGCAGCAGGAGACCACACTTGGTGCCGATCATGTCAGTTAAAAACAATCATTTAAGGAAACAGTTTGCTGACCAAAGGGCTGACCAAAACTGAAAAAACATTGTCTGGTGTGATGAGGTCTCAGTTTCTGCTACAACATTTGGATGGTAAGAGCAGATTTTGGCATCAACAATATTCTAGCATGAATCCATTCTGCCTTGGCAGGCTTGTGGTGGTGTAATAGTGCAGGATATATTTTCTTGGCACAATTGAGCATTGTTTAAAAGCAACAGCCTACCTTAGTATTGTTGCTTACCACAATCATACCCCATATATATCTTCTGATGGCTACCTCCACCAGGATAACATGTCAAGTCACAAAGCTCTAATCAACTCAAACTGGTTTCATGAAATATGTTCATGTTTGACTTAATTTTCCTTTCACATGGTGAGGTCTTTAAAGGATTAGGAGAAATAATGGGTAGGTGTTAGCTATTGTCCTTCTTGGTTGAGTGTTATGTTGTGCTAACTCCTGGAAATGGAAGAGTAGGGGTCTTTGGAGCACAATACATTTATTGATCAAAAGAATTCTACGATTTGGCCATACATATAGGACAAACATAGTTGAACATTTTATGATAGACCTTAACCCTCATTACTGCATGGGGTTTGGAGAGGTCTTCGTACTTAACCTTGTTCCTCTAATTTACAGGAATTCAAGTAACAATGGAATTACAGAACATGTTGTTATAGACCTTAAACCTTCATTGATGCATGGGGCTTACTGGTCTCCTGTACTAAATAAAGAATTACTATTAATTCTATTTGTATAGATACGTCCAATACAGGAATTGTAGTTTAGTAGGATATTCCCATGAATAGAAAGGTCTCAAACCCGACGCCTTTAGTTAATTAGGCTTCCTCGGAGGTATTATTGAAACCGTGATATTCGCTAAACAATAAAGAAAAAATTTCAAAGGTCTATGTCAAACTCAATACAAATATAGAGTGACATAATATAAATCATAGGAATATTGAAAAGGATTATTATTTACTAGTCTAGTACATGATCTAATACAGTATTTAATGTCACAGTAGTGAGGGTTAAGGTCTATCAAAAGATGTTTAATTAAGTTTTTCCTATATGTATGACCAAGTTGTAGAATTCTTTTGATCATACATGTTGTGTTGTGTTTCAAAAAACCCCTACTCTTTACTTGTTTTTTCTGTGAAAGGATTACTTATTGAAGGTAATTTTACTACACAAACAAACAGTTTGCTAAGTGAACTGCCTTTTACTCTTTTAGTAAACTACTACTGGGTTGTGTTTGCATAACTAAGCTTGTTCGTAGCCATGTTAAAGTAAAATTCCAATCAAATGTTATACGTAATATTGGGACTCACCAATGGTAACATGATGAGGAACAACACTCTCAAAGCAGTGTGCTGCTGACAATACCCAGCGTGCACTAATAAGACTCCCGCCACAAAAATCCACTCCTCGGATTGTACGGATTAGGACCTAAATGAAACATCATCGTTAACAGGGAATATGAGCAAATGTTCATTAACAAACATGGCATCTGTGACAAAAAAATATAGCTATGTAGTAAAAAAAGTGCACCCAAAGAATATACAATAGTTTAAACTCTATTGAGAAAGGGTGGTGCCAAGCCTTGACATAAAAACAAATTTAGTCCAAACATATGAGAATAAAAGAAAGAAAAGAGGAAAGAAGGCTCTTTTTAGGCACCAGTGTAATACCTTAACTAATTTAAGATAAAAATTACACTTTATGAAATTCAAAATATCAATCAAAAGGGTCAACAATAACGTAGTTACATGGTTCCCATACATAAAACAAGTACTTAGCGGTTGTTTGTTATTTAGAGTGTCCCACTCGATAAATTTAGGGAGAAGAGATGTTGTAGTGTGTGTTAAACCTGACGCGTTTCGCCCACAAAGGGCTTCATCAGGGTATTTTTATAAACACCAACTCTTGGGAATCTAGGACACAACCTTCAACATTAGCAGATATGGTGGTAAGAATAAAAAAAGGACCTGCCTCAGGTAATAAATTGAGTATGCATTAGCAAGAGCTGGGAAGAGTATAAGTTGATGATACTTAAAAGGTCAAGAGGGACGAAATATACCAATGGTGCAGATTGGTAGTGTGTGGTTGCTTGCAGACAGGCTACTTTATTGATCCCTTGAGAGCTGGTCCTAAGAGGAGACCAACACGAATACGTTACCATTAACTTCTGCTTTTGACTGGTCTCTTTCTTACCATATCTAATACTTGCATGGTTTATGTAGTTGAGTTGCGCTTTTTTAGCAGCAATAACTAAGAAATGCCTTCAATCTGCACCATTGGTATATTTCGTCCCTCTTGACCTTTTAAGTCTCATCAACTTATACTCTTTCCAGCTCTTACTAATGCATACTCAACTTATTACCTGAGGCAGGTCCTTTTTTTATTCCTACCACTATATCTGCTAATGCTGAAGGTTATGTCCTAGATTCCCAAGAGTTGGTGTTTATAAAAATCCCCTGATGAAGCCCTTTGTTGGGAAACACGTCGGGGTTAAAACACACTACAACATCTCTTCTCCCTAAATTTATCAATGAGTGGCACTCTCTAAATAACAAACAACCGCTAAGTACTTGTTTTTATGTACAAGAATCATGTAACTATGTTATTGTTGACCCTTTTAATTGATATCTTAAATTTAATAAAGTGTATTTTTATCTTAAATTAGTTAAGATTTTACATTGGTGCCTAAAGAAAGCCTTCTTTCCTCTTTTCTTCCTTTCGTCTCATATAGCTATGTAGTATATAAAACAAAATTTACATGGGAACCATATTGATTTGCATGTATATTCCAAGTAAATGCATAACTGTATTAAAGAATTGAAGATTATTTTTGTTCACCTAAAACATACTTTCGGGTGAATGATCACTATGTTTACCATTTTAAAGTATCATTTGCATATATTTATCTTCTAAAAGGTTAACAGACCTGCCATGGGCACTGCCCCAACTGACAGAGCATGCCGCCAACGATCCGGGAGTCTTCATCTTCTGGCAGATTCTCGTTATATTGTCCACTGTCTGTTCCGTTTGTATTATTCATGGTACTTGCTGAAATATTAGGGTGATTATGACCATCCATACTTTTATATGAGCTGGTGTTATTTTCTAACCCTGTTAGGTGTTCTGGGGAGATAGTTGCTGATTGTTTGTCCATTGCTTGTGCCTGTGCTGTCTCATTATTGAGTGACAGCCCTAGTGATTCATTTAAATGTCTGGGCATGGCTGGTGAAGGCCTGGGTGGGGAACTAGTAGTCATGTTGTAGTCCGTATTGGAGAGTTTGTCTGATTCCACCTCCAGATCCAGAAGAGAACGAGAGGACCCAAGTGTCAACCCACAAGGAAACTTAACTGGAATGTAAATAGAAATATGAATTAGCATCATTGCTTATAATGTATTAGGGGGAAAAACCCTCACCAATGTATGCTGAATTATTTGTAAAAATATATTTAAATGTAGGAGATTTAATTGCTTGGCATGGATTATTATATATAAAGTGGTAAGAGGAACATCAAGGCAAATTATATGAGTAGGCATGACAAAGATTAGAAATGTGAATAGAAAGAGATGAAAGAAAGGATTGGAGATGAACTGATGGAGCGGGTCAAGTTTTCAAGTATTTGGGAGGTACCATCAATTAGGTTGGCACAACAGACAGAAAGAGATCAATGGCAGAATAGTTACAATTGGGAAAGTGAAAATCATAGGCACTGGACAGTCATAAGTGGAATTTTACTTTAATGGAATTATCAACTAAAATTAGGCAATTTACTTAGGAAGGATAATTTTTAACAAAAATTTGAGAAAGAAAGAGAATAGAAGGGATTTGATGGCTCAAAATGATATCTATGTATTCATAAAAGTTCTTCATACATAATTACAAATAATCAAATATTATGACCCAGGCCCATTGTAAAAACATGGGATTGGGATGTCCAAACTATACATCAATCACTACACATAATCCACGTGAACGGGTTAGACTTTTTTACCCGACGTGTTTCGCCTATATGGGCTTTTTCAGGGTTATCGTTTAGATGCGAAACGTACCAGGTGAAAAAGACTAACACAGTCAAGTGGATTATTTGTAGTAATTAATGTATAGTTTAGACATCCCAATTCCATGATAATACAATGGGCCTGGGTCATATTATTTGAATATTTGTAATTATGTATGAAGAACTTTTATGAATACATAATTTCATTATCATTTTCAGCCTTTAAACCCCTTTTATTCTCATTCTTTCTCAAATTTTTGTTATTAACTAACTACAAGTGGTGGCTATGATCATACAGTATTTAAGCAAACTTTAGAGAGATGAAGGTAAATCTTCAAAAATCATAAGAATAATTCTTTGCATCTGGTCTAATAAAGGAGCAAAGGGAAATGGAATAATGTTACACTTACAGTTGCCTAACTTGAGCAAATGTTCAACCTACCAGCAGGGGCACATTTCTTGCCATCCTCCTCCAGGGTGTAGCCATTTGCACAGGTGCAGGTCACGCTATGTGCCTGGGGGTTGTCTGTGCAGTATTGCCAGCATCCTCCATTCTTATACCAACACTCATGCCGCACTAGAAAAGAGAAAGACAAGGAGAATATTACAGGTATCAAGTTAAAGTTGACCCAAACTGCATTGTGCCTTGAAGGAAACATACTAACAGAAGTATATCTTGCTGACATACCAGTTGCCTGGTATATTAAGCTGACCTATTGGCCTCCATACTTTGTGAGTCACTGACTTGAAATGCATATCCTGTGTGTCTTGATCATAGTTACATTGAAAAAGAGTCAAAAGTCCATCAAGTTCAATCAATAAGTAAAAATAAATCAACCGAAAACATGCATTTAGGAATGCATTTTATAGGCAATCTACTAAACTTGATAAAAACTTTCTGCTGGAGTCTATTCCACATACATGCTATTATTTAGTCTATATAATCCACCAGAGAAGCCTGAGCCTTCTTCATCATTTGACCTCTTTCAACCCAGATTTAGCTTTGTACCAACTGAAGCAACTGTTCATTTGGGGCAGCATGGTGGCTCAGAGGTTAGCACTCTTGTCTTTGCAGCGCTAGGTCCCAGTTTCAAATCTCAGCCAGGACACTATCTGCATGGAGGTTGCAGGTTCTCCCCTTGTCTGAGTGGGTTTCTCCCAGGTAAACTGGTTACCTCCCACATCCCAAAAAAAAAACATTCAGTTAGGTTAATCGGCTTCCCCCCAAAATTGACCTTAGACTGTATAAATATGACCATGGTAGGGACATTAGATTGTGAGCTCCCTTGAAGGACAGTTGGTGATATGACTGTGGACTTTGTACAGCGCTGTGTAATATCATGGCACTATATAAATACTGTGTAATAATAATTACATCTCTATCACATAACCTGGATTTTATCCCTCTTTCTCATTTTTTTTTTTTTATGCTCATTATTTAGACTTCTGTAATAATGTCCCCTTTTTTCTATTCTAATTAGCAATGATTTGGTTTCCCACTCTTCCCATTCCAATTGTAATGAAGGACAGAAAAACAAAACAGAAAAAGCAACTTATTTAACTTAACTTTAAAAATTTCCCTCTCATCTTGGTATGAGCTCTATCCACAAGAAAATGAATTCTAGTGGAGAACAGAAAGCCAGTAGACCCGGTGGTTATGACTAATGGTAACCAATTTTCTCTCCTAGGGACATTAAGCCTTATCGAGATGCTTAGACTGCCAAACATGAATAGGATTTCCTTTTCTAGCTTTTCTAGGTGCTCATCAATCTGAGTTGCAGGGCACTAATCAGTCCAAGGTACAATACTCAATCTCAGAGTGAATTTTTGAAATGAAAGAAATAACTCAACACATGTGAGAGTATATGATACAATGAAACTTTGTTGGAATAACTTTCATATCTAGTAATCTTTATCGTAGAGAAATATTCTACTTACCATTTTCACAATGTCTTCCAGCAAAACGAGGAGGGCACAAACAAGTGTATGTGTAGTGGTACTGCTGGCAGATTCCTCCATTTTGACATGGGTTTTCTTTGCATGGACTAAGATCTACAAAGGTGCAATAACACAATAAAAAGGCACACAATATCATATAAACAATTCTTTAAAACTGGTTTCTGTGCAGCAAATGTCATGCTGTCTTCTCAGGGCTGCTTTGATTTCAGAATAGCAGCTCTGTAATAATCTCTATTGTGCCCCTCTTTTTTCCCATATTTAAAGTGTTCAAATGTATTATATTTTTGTGTACATTTTTATATTACATTACATTTAGATCTTTTAGGTAATTAAACTTATAATGAAAGATTGAGTTAAATTAAAGGAATTTGATAGTGCCTGTAACTTATTGACGAACATTAAGTAAGAAAGAAACAATCTGAAAGCAAACAGCTTCTGCTGTGATTTTCAATGTTTATTTGTTGCCTGTTTTTCAGCTGCTAGAAAGTTCAAGCCTCCTGCCTAAATCACTAGCATGATTACACTTTAATTACACTTTTACAGAATTATTATTATTATTATAAAAGGAACAATTGAGACTTTTTTTATCTAATAAAGGGAGCTGCAAAGTAAGCTGTTCTGCTGTGCTGTCCCCTGAAATAACACACAGTGCTCAGGGAAACCTTTGTCATGGATTTGTAAAATAAAGATTGTATATAGATAGAAAAAGGAAATATAAAAATCATTCAAAAACAGCATAAAAATAACATCAATGGGCCCACATTCATTATAGCTTCCCTTGTTATAACTGTCAATTCACTTACCTTTATAGTGATACCAAAACTCTGCCTACAATGTAAGAGATACAGACTATGTCAGGAATTGAGACTGTAATGAACAACTGTATATGCATCATAAGAGATGGTTTCCTTCATATTGTAAAAAGGGACTATATTCATCTTTGACATATAAAGGAACATTTATAACTCGCAATTGCACATTTTCACAATATATGCCCCCTTAATATTTTCATGAATTCTATCTTCAACACTTCTGGCTGTATGGTGGACCCTTCTGCAGCCTTCATACAGCTGCACTCCCCATGCCCTAACATGATCTCAGAGGACAGGCAAACATAGAGCTGAAAAGCTATTTTATAAATAAATGAAGGACAATGGCTTTGCCCATTATTTTTGTTTTATTTCCCAAGGACTGTTAAGGGTCTGTCAATTTTTCATCATACCATTGTACCCTCGACACTTTATTCTCTATCTCTATGAAAAAAAGCAAAACAATTAACAAACTGAAAATCAATCTCTGGGCAATTTGGAAACTTATTTATTACGTCTTTCTCCATCAGTTTTTGATTTAGTCCTGAGAATAATCAAGGTTTTCTTTGTTAACCAGTTTCTGTATCACGTACCGTTTTTTCTTGTGATTTAAAAATTTCTCGAGCTTCCTCTCTAGAACACGTTTCTTCATAGCATTCCCGCTCTAGGTTTCCTGGAAGAATTTCTTCCAGGAAATGATTGGCACGTTTTCTCAGCACATGATGTGCCTTCTCCTTCTCTATGAACACTAGATGTTACAATAGGAATAAAAAACAAACATGTTTATAGATGGAAGAACATGGTCACAGTTTTATTGAACAACACGGCATATATATTCTAAAGATAATGACCAACAAGTGGATACCGTTTAGTTAACAACAACCAACCAATGCCAGTCACAAATGAACTGTGGGCACCCAAGTAACATGGATTAAAGTTCTATCTTAACCAACACTTTAGCACAGACATCTGTTAATTAAGGCCTGTTAAGAACCTAAATCATAAGTAATTGGCATGATAAACCTAACCAATAAACCAGTGACAACTAAAAGAAATGTAGGGTCGGAGGTTGTATAGATCAGGAGACATATCTGATGGCTGGCTCAAGATTCTTCAAGCTTTACCATCTGTGAGACATTGTTCAGATATGGAGTATGCCTACAAAACGTTCAAGTAAAAAATATTGTTAATCATAGTCATAAGTTTTTTTGTTGGCTTTAGTCAATTGGGGAAATATTCCTTCATTGCTTATCCCAAGTTATTGGAAATCCCAACTTAGGTATCACAAAAACAGGAGTCGCTGTTGGATAATTTTTCTGGGGACAACTTTAAAATTCTGGATTTCTGCCCATATCCGTTCCCAGTGACATAGGGGCAGAAGGAAACCTCCCAACCAAACCAGGATAGCACAATAAAACCCTACAGATATTCAACCTATACTCTATGAGGAAGTAATATTTTTTGCCTTTAAATATACTTGAAGTTTCTGATTTAATCATACCTTTGTAACAGGATACGTTTGAGAGCAGTATTAGAATAATATAAAGAACATGGTTCACTTTTTTCATTCTTCCTGGCTGTAAGCATAGAATTTGTATTACAATATAATAATCAATGTGAAAGTAATAACCAGGTAATATTGGGATGTTTGCTGGTGTTAGTGCTTGAAATTTCTAAATTGTTTATAAACTTTACAGATTTAAAAATAACCACATTATGTTGATGTCACATCTTAATTTCCGTAATTTAATTTATTGGAATGTACTATATATTGCTTTATATATTGTTTGTTGAAGTATTATGCTACCATTGAAAGAGTTTTAAGCTGAGATCCAACTTTACTGTAAGTTTTGTAAAGTTGTACAACCTCCTCTCCTGTACTGAAACTTCTTACACTGATATTACTACACACGATCAGCTTGTCATTGCCTGCAGCAAGTTATATAGAGGTTCCCTTATTCCCTGGCTATTGAATATCCAGTATTATCTATCCAATTTGTCCCCAACCTGACTGTCCACCATGACCCACTCCTTTTCACTTCTTTCAATCATGGAGGCTCAGAATCATATGCATGCAAATGTGTATCATCATAATACCATCATTTTGATATTTGCAAAATTCATCCAAAGCACCAACCCACTGCACCCATCAGGGCTGGGGACTTCTGGGAGAAATACAGGGAGAAGGTAGGGTGCTGTGATGTTTTCAGGAAATCAGAAAATTTCAGGAAGAGTACAGAATTCTGCTAGTCCATCTCATCAGTTATGATCTATTTGCATTGTATGAAAAGGCTCAGATATCATGGGCCTGATATGTTAAAGCTCTCCAAGACTGGAGAAGATAGACGATCATGGAAGAACCTGAGTGGTCCAGCTCAATGGATTTCCTAAAAGTAATTTGCCTATTTGTTTGCTATTTTTTTGATAAATGTTTTTAATACTGGATCCTAGGTTTGCTGGATCACCCAGGTACTCCCATGAAAGTCAGTTTTGGAGAACTTTATTAAATCCAACCCAATGGACCTGAAATAAGATATATAATGAAAACAGATATGTTTATCAATATTTAGGAATGTGTGTGCATGTTGGGGGGGAAGGTAATTAATTTCAGCTTTAACACATAAGTCAAATATTTTGCACAACAGATCAGTAATTAGTACCTTTTTATTACATACATAGAAGTCCTATAAAAGTTTGTAGGCTAAGAAACATATTGTCATTTAAATTAAACTTCAGTTAAAATCAGCTAAAGATATTCCTGAGACAACAAAATAAAATATGTGCAAAGTTTTATAGATTGTTTTCTTTGTAAAGCAGCCACAATCTGAGTGTAATAGTTTGTATTCTGCTGGCATTCTGCAGATTGGGGCCCTTGACCTCTGTGTGTAAGCAGTGATCTCTCTGCAGAGATCTAACATGCCCAATCTACAAATAGTGATAAGCCTGAGCTTTGCTAATTGCTGTATGTCTAAATCAGCAGAGGACATGTTACATATAAACAGAGAGACCTCCTTTTTAAAATAAACCTACTGTTGGTTCTGTTTGATAAAACATGTGTTTGTGTTGCAGCATGTTGTGTAAATTTAAGATGTGATTATTACAAAACACATTGTGAAATTGTTCCAGAATTTAGGACACTGTGGTCTGTTGCCTTTTCTAGTGGAGCAATGTACATTCTGTATGCAGGTTTCTATGACAAAAAATGGAGGTTACCACTGTTCTCTTTTCTTCCTGAAAATGCTTGTTATCTGGCTGTCACTGCCCTGACCTTCTGACTTCATTACTTTGAATCATTAGCACAGACTAATATGCAGATAAGGCTTTTAGACTTTTGAAGACTTTCCCCACATGTATTCTAAAAACTAAAAAAATCAATCGGCAACTTTTTTCAGAAGGGGATCCATAAGGATAAATGCTGTTATTTTCTTCATGACAGTTTAACTTTAAAGGAGGTGTTAACAGATCTAATAATACAGTCCTATTATTATTATTATTATTATTATTATTATTATTATTAATAAACAGGATTTATATAGCGCCAACATATTACGCAGCGCTGTACATTAAATAGGGGTTGCAAATGCCAGACAGATAGAGACAGTGATACAGTAGGAGAGGATTGTCCTAGAAATAACTGTGGGATTATTATAGGTATTTTTAAAATGTTTTCACTCATAGATTCACCCAACTTTTACCCACAATTTACACATTCAATGCAGATCATGATTGTCACATTTTCTGAATAAATCTGATTTGAAAAGGTGTATAACTTTGAGGCTTGCATGAAAATATTTATGAATACATCCTTATGTTCATTAGAAAATGGCATCTGGATTTGTAGAATGATGAAAACATGAACGCATACGGTAATATTTACCAGTTCTTAGTAATGAGATACACCATCAGTGTACATTATACATTGCTGTTAGTATAAGGCAAAGAGCGCTGTACAAAGTACAGTACCCTTGGCATCCAATCAGAATTATTTTACGTTAATGCACGCTCCTATTGCGCCTCATCTGTTATTGAAATACGCACTTAATTCATTTCTACACTAATCAATAAAAGAAAAAAGGCTTTAGGAATACCAAAGTAGATACACAGAAATATATATATATATATATAGAAACATTAGGACTGAATGGCACAGGTTTAGCCCAAAGTATAGAGACCCATACCAGATGTCCCTAGGAAGGTTATCCCAGGATTTCCAGATTAGATGTATACCATCACATACCTTGGTGGGAGTGTTATGGAGAATCTTGAGGTAGGTCTTTAGTCAATGTTCCTGTGTATGTATTTAATGGAGCTCAGCACTGTCAGTGGGCAGCACATCTGTGGTCAGCAATCACCTCTAGTTAATCATCATCCCAGACAAATATTGACAGGGGGCAGAAATCAAACATGGGGCATGGTATCTGGAGCATGTTGTCAGTGAGTGGGAGTAATTTTTGAATCAGTAAAGTAATACTAGAAAATATTGATGATTGCGAAAAACTGGGAGAAAAATGCGATTTCAGTATAAACACATTAGGGGAACAATACAGATGCAATTAATGTTTGATATAGACAAGAGAACAAATATTGGAAATTGAGTTCTTTTCAATATTCCTCTATATAGAGAATGCAGTCTGTAATATACTGTATATTAAAACTGAACACCAGGTATATAGAAAGGACAAAAATAATACTTTATATTTTTAAATATTAATAAACTCAATGCAAGCAGTGTAAGTACTTGAATTTGACTGGGTAACAGCCTATTGTACTACATGTACACTTAGGTTGCATACACACATGCAATATTTGTCGTTGGAAAGGATCTTTCTTTATCACCTACCAGCAAAGGAAAAGTAGGTTTCCTACCCTGCCCGATACGAATGTGTGGCAGAGCTGTGTACACCCCTGAACTGCATAGATAAATGACATTCTTTAATAGGTAAAATATCTCCCATATACACTATGCATTTATATTTGTGTTCAGCTATTTGCTGAAGTTTACTTTTAAAGTGAACCTTGTCCTGTCTACATTCAACTTTCACTAAATGTGTGCAGTAGTTTCCTAGTCTGAAACAAATATGCTCATGATGAGCCTAGAATTCCACATTCCCCCAATGCCCATTTTAAATTCAGCAGTAATATCCTATGCAGCTATATCTGTCCTTAGTAGTATCACAGAGGTCACTAGATCTCCCTATTCTGGTGAAACTTGGTAAAAAATAGATACCTCCAGACCAAGTTAACTGAAGAGGAACAAAAGTCCCACTTTGAAAAATACAGGATTAGGTAGGTAGTTATTGCAGAAAGGGACAAGCCATGTAATTTCTGCAATAATCTGTTTTACCTGCTTGAAAATGCCAGGAAACTGTCAAAAAACAGAGCTGCACATGTGTGGTGGTTGCCAGAAAAATCCTGGCTTTCCAGGAATTAATGAGTTTACGTCATCCCGACGGCCAATCAAGGTGCAGAAGATCCTGAAAAAAGATTGCGATGTAACAGAGATAGGTGAGTAGCGCGGGTTTATTTCCACATTAGGTGGTGTGGTATAGCTTATTACACCAAAACCTGGCAGCGTGGTGCTGTGATAACATACAGACCTAACCGGGTGAATTCCCCTTTCATTTTTTATAAATAATCATACAGAAATAAAATCAAACAAAAACATATATTATTCTAGTTTTCAAGAATAGTATAATCTGTACAACTGGTACCTTTCAATTTTATTACTAATAATAATATTATTATTATTTCAATAAGTAACATGAACATGATATAAAATTATTATATACAGTATATATATATATATATATATATATATACACACACTTTTTTTTTTTTATCCAGTCAGATATCTTTATAATAAACTGTTGTTGGTATATAGAAAATATATGGTGCAATCATACTGTAAAATAAATGCTCAGCTTTAGATTTACCAAAGATATTACACATATACAGTTTAAAGCTGAATTGTAGCCAATTACACTGTTGCATTGTAGTAATGTTTGTGTTACTACAGTACACATTAGTGCACTGGAAGTTTTTATGTATTCTTTATGGTACTCCAATGCATCTGCTTTGCAGCACACTGCAATGCACAGTAAAGCACCGTGGTGTGTGCATTGCATATCCACAGCACACAGTATCTTAGAGTGATAGTCAATTGGAAGAATGTCTCTTTCAGATTCATGTCAAGCCATTGAAAAGGCTACTGTCTTTACGAAAATATCATTGTTATTACTCACACTGACCTGAGAGCCACAAACTGCTCATCATCAAAGAACCCCAAGCAAACTTCCCAAGGAACCATGGTGGAGAAACACTGATTAAGTAATGATAGTTATCAAGAAATAAACAGGACATAGTGGTCATAGAAAAATTGCTTTACAAGTATTAGAGGTGAGGTGGTGAAGCATTTTAGCAGGTATACGTATTCTCCGCTTCCTGTTGTGCTTTATATTCATTAAGTTTCATTATATTCGTTAGGTTTCGTACAGACCAGACACCTCCAGGAGTGTTGGGTCCTTGTCCGTTCCAGACCCAGTTGCTACTTCAATCATTTCTTTGCTGGTTGTTACATTACTAGTTTATTGTGTGCTGCTTCCTGAACTTCTTTATGATGACATATAAGACACTACCCAAGCTGTAAAAAGAAGCATGCACACAGGAAAGTAAGAATCAGAGGCATAAATATCTGGATTTTGTTATTCGGAGTCACTGTTGTCACAGTCAAGACAGTGGCTCTCCATAAGCTGTCCTAGATTTGCTCAATCCAGTGTACAAAGGAGACATTTTTTTAAGTATAGTGGACTCAGGACCTCATCTTTGTCTTCATTAGGGAGGAAAAAGGATAAGTAAAGGATCATGAAGAGAAGACAATATCTAAGTTTTTTTTTGACCTTTAGTCAAGAAGAAAACTTCTCTGGTCGGAACTATTCTATGGAAATTCATCTAGAACCTGATAAACTAAAGCTTTGATCATCCTGCTTTCTCGCCAATTTAAAAGTTTCCTGTCTTCCAGACATCTATATCTAGAACTCACGTCTGGACCAACTACTGCCTAGGTCTATAACCCATAGGAGGAAAGTACCTCTCACTAATTTTCTTCCTCTCTATCTGGACCATTAGAAAATTGGGCAATTATACTCCATCCTATTCTCTACCACCACAATACAGGGAACTTTAAAAACTCCTATTGTCCTTTAACAGCCATTGCACCCATCCCTTTCGCCATTCATGAGAATGCCAACCATCAATGTAAGTCTCCAATTATCCCCTGACGAAGCCAGTTGGCGAAATGCGTCAGGAAATCAAGACAAAGTATATAAGACTCAATGTATTATTGTGCATTGGTTTTATAAGATATATGTATCAAATGGATTGTGCTATACATAATCCATCTATTCTAAACACAGATGAATTATGTATAGCACAGGACACTAACAAAGTCTACCATTCAGTAAAATATATTTTGAGTGTTGCCACAAAAAAAGCCTTCTATTCTTTTCTCCTTTTTTTATTTTATTCTACCAATAAAACCCTGAGCTTTGCAACCCCACAAATACCCATTATTTTTCTCCTAAGAAGAAAACCAACCAAACGCATATTGGTAAAAACCATACTGTAGATTTAAAAGCAGATTACATGTCCAGTTTTCTTGTAGATAGATTCTGTTGTGGCCCTTATTACACCCCTGAAACCCCTGGCTATACATGAGATTTGGGGCAGTGTGTGGAAGTAACAGTATTTTCATGATGGTGATTATTGGAATTTTGGAGGAATGAACTTGTGCACGTCATAGTCAGAGACAGGGCAAGGTCCCTTGGTACCAAAGATTAAGATGCCAAAGTAATCTCCATTACCCTAGCTGAGATGGATAGATATTACTGTAACCAGGATTTTGTAGGATGCAGAAATGGCAGTCATAAAAAACTAAACATGACTGGGTGACTCACCTATTCTGAGAATAAAGAAGCAGAACAAGGTTTTAGTAAACAGTAAAGTAAACAAAACTGTTCTTCCAACCGGGAAGTAAAGTAGAGTATAAACTATCCAGAAGGGCAAATTTTATTCTACAATTTTTTTCCCTTAGATAAGCATATATACAACTCAAAAAATCAGCAAAAAACATTGTTTTGGGAAGAAGGGTAGCTCAGAACACCGACTCAAAGGTTAGCACTCTTGCCTTTGCAGCACTAGGTCCCAGGTTTAAATCTCGGCCAGGACACTATCTGCATGGAGTTTGCAGGTTCTCCCCTTGTTTGTGTGGGTTTCTTATGGGTACTCTGGTTTCCTCCCACATTCCACATAACATGTAGTTAGGTTAATTGGCTTCTCCCCATATTGACCTTAGACTGTATTAAAGACATATGACTATAGTAGGGACATTAGATTATGAGCTCCTTTGAAGGACAGCTGGTGACATGACCAGGAACTTGGTAAAGCGCTGTGCAATATGTCAGTGCTATAGAAATACTGGATAATAATAAAAAGCATAATTGAATTAATAAAAACATTTACAGTAATTAAGGACTAATGCAGGGTTCAACAAGCATGATGACATAATACTAATTTGTGCCTCCACATCATAGCACCCTACCCTGGTTTATATTTATTAATGGTGGGCACCCAAATCTCAATTTACAACTTTAATAAAAAGTACAACACTCATTATGTTATATTACATTATCTTTATTACATGCTGGTGAATAGTTAAAACTATATTATATGGAAATTATCACACAGATGGGTTGCAGTAGTTGTGTCTTGATAAACCATAAAATATCATTTTTTTTGTGACTCCTTTGCATTTTGCTTGATTTTCTTCAACTGTGTTTCATAGTTTGCCATTGCCCGACCGATCCAGTCAAGGTAATGATGAACTTTGGTGTAGACTCCAAAATTATCCAGCTGTCCACAACCCTCTCCCCAACTCACCAGCCCGATAAGAAACCAGGTATTGCCAAACCTAGTCACCATGGGCCCCCCACTGTCCCCAGAGCATGCATCCTGATTGTCCCCCAGCCTTCCTGCACATAGCATGTTATCTGTGACTCGATTACGCATGACTTCAGAACAGTTGTTCTGAGAGACTATGGGGATCTGTATGTAGCTAAGGACCATTGTGCGGTTGCGTAAAGTTTGATCCTGGTTCCCCCAGCCAGTTACAATTGTTTCTGTGCCCACTACTGTCAGGTTTGTTTCAGCAAGTCCATAGTTTGGTAGACAAATGGGCAGCACATATTTGTCATACACAGCTGGCTGGTTGAGACGTATAAGAGCAATGTCATTATCTACTGTTCCCTGGTCAAATTTGGGATGAATAATGAGCTTGGTAACTGCAATTTGCTGCTCTGTGTCTTCCAGAGTCCGGCGGTCATATTCACCTGTGATAAATCATTGGATTAAAAGTAAGAGAAAGTAGGTATCAGAAATTACATTTAAAGCATAGTATTTAGTAATATAGTAATAAGGACTACAATTCCACATTTCTTTTTAAGTATTCATCATGATCATCAAGTATTCATTCATGATCTAAAGGCTTTCAAGAATTATAATATTTTGGGTACAAGCTGTGGGATACAAATTAGTGATATGCTTAAATATAGATTACATTACTAAATAGCAAGGATAAAACTGAAATTTCATTACGGCATTTAAATGTATAATACCAATAGCAATCAGTACTAATACCAACACTGCAATTAGTATTTGGTTAGGAAACAGTTAGGGGATGAGGGCCTAGAGCAGGCAACAAAAAATTCTATTGAGTAATGTTATAGTGTAATGTTTTACTGTAGTTCAGACATTATCATGTATCTTAGTAAATCCAATAAAGGATCTGATGGGGGTAAAGAAGGATCCATTCTTCCATCAATCTTAGAATGGCAAAGAATAGCATGTGTCACATGAGCTGGTTTGTTTGTCTGAACAAATTTAAAAGCATTCGGGTATTTGAATTTAAGTCACAACAGCTTCACCTCAATTTATGATAGGAATTTTACTCAGCTTAGCGATTAGGCTATGCTGACTTCAATCATTGAAATGTACAAGCAACAATTTAGCGTTTTCAAAATTATTATTCTCTACTTAAGTTCAAGTCTGTGTTATGATGACCCCATTAACAGGGTGTCATCAGATCGCAGTGACAGGTGACATTTAAGTATAAAGCAGAACACAATTAGGTAGGATAAACAGGTACATACCAAGCCGTACATAGTATTTTGCATTCTTCGGAGCTCCTCTGAAGCAGTGTGCTGCAGTGAGGACCCAGGATGGGTGAATCAGAGCCCCACCACAAAAAAACTTTTTAGAATGAATGAGTAAAGCCTAAAATCACAAGAAAGCAGAAATAGTGCTGGTCAGCTGCAGAGTCATTGGAAATTAATGCACAACATCCCATTAAAGAAAGTAAAAAGCATTGCCATCTCTGGATTAAAACATACTGTACATCTTACGTTTCTGAGATGAGAAAGAACACTGGTTAGCACAAAGTATGTAAGCAAATTGCAAACCTTGCTTCCAATTACTTAAAAAACAAAAGAAAACAATGAGTTAAATCAGCAAGTCATACTTTTTTTTGCCTTTTAAAAACAACAAATGCAAACATTTAGAGTCTGGATGAAAGGGTAAGTAAAATGACACAGGGTGGTTACAAAGAACATTTCTTATAATTGTATATGCATCAAAAAAGAGGGACAGCTGAGGAGAAGGGTCAGATGGCAGTAGGTGTAAGAGGAGCCAATTGATAGTTATTTTAATAAAACAGTGGGTATGTCATTAATGTACTAGTGATAGAATGGACTACAGTGCGGCCACGCTTATCTATTAGGTCTGTATTTCTGGAACAGACACATCATCCACTGTTTCTATTCAGTTATATTACTAAAGATCAGGTAACAAAAAATAAAAGTCTCCCACCATGCTTTTAAGTCCTTACCAATAAAAAGAAAGCTTTTAATAACCCTGGGCAAATACGAAGTGGGATTTACAACTGGACAGCTTCCTGCACACCTGGCATTTGTGAATCAGAGCCTTGGTGAAAGTGAGGGCTCTGGGCTATTGCCTAGAATGCCCTAAAACTGGTCTTGCTTCAGACTCACTGCAAGAACATGCACCTTACTCCAGACAGACAAAGAACCATTGGGGCATTCTTGTATTTGCATAATTCCTCATAAAAGTCAGCAGCAACCTGTATCAGGGATGAGGGTTCTTGATGAGTTCCTAATACTACTGAGGAAGGGCTCTGGGATATTTTTTAAAGAGCTGCACACAGCTATATACATGGGTGGGGGGAGGAAGGGATCAGGAAAAGCAAAATCAGAATAACTTTAGAGGGCAGTGCATCATTCAATAATGTGATATGGTAAGATAAATGTAAAGTTATGCACTTGGGAGCTAACAACATGCATGCTTCATCCTGTCTAGGGGGAATACATTTGGGGGAGTCAAAAACGGAAACAAATCTGGGGGTTCTGGTAGATCATAGACCTAACAGCATGCAATGCCAATCTGCAATATCTAAATCTAGTAAAGTACTTTTTTGTATTAAAAGAGGAATAGACTGCAGAGATGGAGACATAATCCTGCCCCTGTACCAAGCATTGGTCAGACCACATCTGGAATTTGCAGTCCAGTTTTGGGCACCAGTTCACAAAAAGGACATTGTTGAATTAGAAAGAGTGCAGAGAAGGGCAACTAAACTAATAAGAGGAATGGAGGAGCTCAGCTATAAGGAGAGATTAGCTGAACTGAATCTATACTCTCTTGAGAAGAGACGTTTAAGGGGGGGATATGATCACCCTGTATAAATATATAAACGGTCCATATAGAAAACTCTCTTCCCCATTATTCACTTTTAGATCATTACAAAGAACAAGAGGGCACTCTTTGTGTCTGGAGGAAAAGAAGTTAAAGCTCCGGATAAGGAAGGGATTCTTCACTGTAAGCTGAGAAAATGTGGAATCGTCTCCCTCAGGAAGTAGTTTCAACAACTACTATAGATTGCTTTAGGAAAAAGCTGGATGTTTTTCTAGAAGCACAGAATATAACTGGGTATTAAGGATTTAAAGTAAAAATAACAGTGACTGTTGATCCAGGGAACATCCAATTGCCTCATGGAATCAGGAAGGAATTTTTTTCTCTGTTGAAGCAAATTGTACCAGGGTTTTTTTGCCTTCCTCTGGACCAACTATGTCCTATAGGGTTTTATATCTGGGATATGTTTATTTCCACAGTGGTTGAACTTGATGGACGTATGTCTTTTTTCAACCTAACCTACTATGTAACTATGTAAGTGCATAGTAGGTCAATACAACATGGAAAACTATTGAATTTAAATTAAACAAATTTGCCTGATCTTTACCTTGTGACATAATCATAGGGCCTAGGATCAACTTTTTGTGTAAGCAATGCCAATTTTTCTGCACAATAGTAGGCTTACCTTATGCAGTTTTTTTGTTTTTCCATAGTGTTATTCCATTATTATTATTATTATTATTATTATTAATAATAATAATAATAATAACAAACAAGATTTATATGGGGCCAACATATTACACAGCACTGTACATTAAATAGGAATTGCAAATGAAAGATACAGACAGAAACACAGGAGGGGGAGAGGACCCTGCTCGAAGGAGCTTTCAATCCAAGTAAATATTAAAATGTCTACAGTGAAAGCTGATAAAGTCTGTGAATGGCATTAGATAGATAGATAGATAGATAGATAGATAGATAGATAGATAGATAGAAAAATATAAAATATTACTAACCTGCCACGGACTGTCTCCTTTTCGCCCCTTCTTTGCCCCCGTGAGACGAGCTGAATAGTCAAAGTCAATAATCTTATGTTTGCCACAAGGAAAATTTCCTGTAAGATATAAATATTCTGTTCAGCACAACAAACCTAGTTGTTCTATAGTCCCATTGTTCCATAGTATGTCATTCTGCAGAGTTTAGCCTTCAGACACAAAAGGGCCTAGGCACCGGAAATGCACTGCTAATATTTTACATTTCCAGAGTTCAGGTCCCCTTAAATGTTAAAAGCTCACTTACATAGGTAAAGTGCATGTGCATGTTTAGCCAAAATGTGCACTTTTAATTTTAGATTGAGTGTGGAAAAAATAAACCACTGTTGGATTTTTCTGCTATCCAGGTGACCCTTTAGAGACATTTCTTCTTACTTAATGTATCTCCATAGCACTGCTGTATAAACAGACATAGCAATGTCCCTAACAAATGTAAAAAGGAGCAAAAACTAAGTCTGAAACTTAGCCTGGTCAACTGACTTGTCAATATCAACGTGATAAAAGAAATCAAAGGGGCAGGGAAGAAACAAATGGGGAAAACTCCCTATACCGCTTGTGGTCCGTCAGATTACCAGATACTATGAAGATACTAAAAAAAAAATATCCAGGGCCGATTAAGAGCTTATATTGGCAGGGTATGGCTGTCAAACTGGTGTTCGGTAGCCCAAGTGTGAGATTTCCAGAGGAAGCAGTGGGAGCTGAGATGGAACACATGCTCACACTACCATAGTTCATTATTAAAGACTTTTCCTAATATACCGTCTGGTGAAAGCATTATAACAGTTATAGTAAGGGAGTGTAAATCTCTCCTTTAGAGCCATGGGCAGCAGTAAATAGTCAAGAGAGATTCCTATAAAAATCCCTACCCTACCCCAAAAAAAAAAAAAAACTTACACTTTAGGTGTTGAGGGTATGGTAAGTGTTAGGAGGTTGCTTTAGAGTTTCACAGGAATACATGATTCAAGAGCCTACATATTTAGGCATTTTTTTGCATTTTGACAATTTGCATTTTTGAAGGCAGTCATTCACTTATACATGACCCTTTTAACTAAAGTGAAAACTTAACGTATGCTGAAGAGTTGGCATGGACTACCTGGAAAGAGGGCCTCCCAAAAGACCACAGTCAAATTTGGTTGCACTTACATATATAGCACAGGTACATCATCTCTATCCTGAAAAAAAACCTGTGCACAAAAAATTTAAATTTATGGAGCCTGAACCTCCATAGTTTATCACAGAGTACCATATCCAATGGTCACTTTTCAAAAGCAAAAGCCTACATACTGCCACCACCTTCTGCTTCCACATTTCATTTCATATATTGATTACTCTAAGACCTGTTAGATTACAATTGAGGCACATACAGTAACATTATCTCAACTTATCTAAGATATAATAAAAAAAATGTATTACAAAGCTGTCCCAATCATTAAAATATTAGTGTAACTTGAGAATGTGAATGTAGCATATCAATATGTCTTTGGTGAGAAGATAACTTACCAAATGGCTTACAGTCACGGCTGTCATCCTGCAGCTGGTAACCCATGGCACAGCTACATGTCCGTGATGTGCTGTTATCATTCTCCGTACAGAAGTGTGTACAGCCTCCATTATTTACTGAACAGTTGGGATATTTCACTTCTAGTATTGGAAAAAATAGATTGTGCTGTTAGTGCATACTGTAAATTAGTTTAGTTCCTCTTGGTGCTGTTTACATCTTGTTAGGTCTGAGCCATTAAACATACTTGGTCTCTCTTTTACAAATCATAAGTAGAGGGTTGTTATAACTTAAATAGAAAGACTTTAAATAAACCCAATTAAAGATTAATATACATAAGACAACAGCACTCTTTAGAAAAACCGTTAGAGATCACTATCTATACCATTGAAAACTATTTTTGCGCCATATATTCTCATATATATATAGGTATAGGAAAATTTTTAAAAAATTAGAGAAACAGATACTTTTGCCTTTGTTTCTGTGGGAGGTGGGCTTTCAATTACCCTGACATAGTAAATGAGTGGACCTGGACACCTAGAAGTTGAGTGTTGTCTACTAGAGACCTGGTAATGTGCAAACCACCTGTTTCAAAATTTAAATTGGATAAAATAATAAATCTTGTATTTAGTGAAATTTTTTGTTTGTGCTGTTGATTCTTTCACATTTATACTACCATTAATTGATGACATTTATAAAGTACATTCCAAGATAATCATACTTTATATACATTTATGCATGCTATAAATAGAGGTCTATCAATGTGAACATATAGAATAATCTGAATAATCAGGAAAAGTCCATAACTGCAATAAAGTAAATTAAGCTTTGCGTTATGGCTATGGGCTTCATTTACAAAAACTTTACACAAAGAAGGCTTTGTAATTTAGCCTTGTGATTGTAATTTAAAAAAAGTTGACCTAGCTGAAAATAACTTCTTATCCTTTTTTAAAATACCCATCCTGGTGTGTTAACTTTGTGAATTAAGTTTTTTGTGTTAACTTCCACTTGGCTACAAATATTTTTCAATTGTCTTGCTTCAATACAATTGTGTAAATGTTTTAATAAAGGTTTTTTTTAATGTCAGTTGCAGTATTATATGTTCCACTAGAAGAAGAAACTTTGTGCTTCCTATTTAAGATGCAACATATTACAAACAAAGAAGATGTAGATTGTGTCCTCTTAGTTTTGATACTTCAGCATTGTGTTCTGGCATGTTAAACCACATACTGAATTTTAAAAACCACCCCTTTTGTAATTGCTGCATCAAAAAAAAGAATTATCTAAATGGCCCATATACTCACCTAAATTCATAGCTACATGAATGACACGTCACGTCATGTTGACACTTTGTGCCACTGGGGTAATCCAGAGAACCTGGAATGGATGTGGTCCAGAATTGAACACATTTGCTAAATAATGGCAAAAGGTTTTTGGGAAATCCATTCAAATTCCTGTATCACCCTCCCAGATTCTCCCATAATAGTCTATCTTCTCCAGTCTTAGACAGCTTTAGTAAATCAGGCCCTTTATGTTAGCGGGGTCCTTACAGTTCCAAGAGATTGGCAGAAATGGAAGAAAAACTTTTATTTTTTGTTTTAATCTATATCAACCAATATTAAATAAGCTCAGACTTCTTTCTTATGAATGTAAGCTCAAAATGTAAGATCTTCTACTCAGGAGCCAATAGAACAATCAGTCAGTTGCTCCAAGTACTCACCATGATCACAGAATTTCCCTTCAAAGCCCTCATTGCAGGTACAGTCAAATGTCCCTATACCATCCTTACAGACGGCATTTTTACATGGATTGGAGAGACATTGATCCCCATCTGTAACAACAAGATGTTTAAATCTTTAATTCCTTATTTATTTCTACACACACTTTATTTTAGCTGCATTACTGTAACTTACCAAAATACTTTGTCCAAAAGTTAAGCTAAAGATAAAAAAGAATATTTAAAATAAATGTAAGCAATAATTATTATAAATTAGCAATAAGTATTATGATAAAAACCAATCAGATCATTCCTTACTGTTTCTTCACGGGTCTCAAATATTTCATTTGCTTCCTCCAAGTCACATTTCTCCTCATAGCATTCCCTCTCCAATGATCCAGGTTTCATCTCCTCCAGGAAACTATTTGCCCTTTTCCGAATTTTAAGCACACGGTTTGCATCCTGACTATTGAAAAAGACTAGAAATCAAAAAAAGTTAAAAAAAAAGTGAGTTTTCTTATTTCTATGTCTTTATATCTACATACTGTACCTGCAATTACAGATTTTTAAACTTTTTTACCCCGTCAGCCATATATCCCCCTTAGTCCCCTTTGATTGTGCTTGTTACAGTCTTTTAAATGTGTTTTGTTCATTTGGGTTTGGAAATTTTGGTTATAGCAACACTTATACCAATACTATATTCTTCCAGAGATAACTGAACAATGGTGTAGTTTTTATATTTTTATTTTATTTTATTTTTTTTTTATATTTTTTTCCTGGTGTTCATGTTTAATCCCAAGTGGAAAAATTAATCTGTAAAGCCTAATATATTTTATCACCTAAACCCATAGTTAACCCTTAAGGGTAACATGTAGCATGCACATTTTTGTATTTACATATCCTTTACAAGCAGTAACTATGCTTTAAAACGAGCCCTCACTGATCTCTGTAGCTAACATAGTAATTTTTTTCAAATATTACATAAGAAAAGCTAAAAAAAAAACTTTAATAAACAAAGTGTGTACAGGTAGTCCCCGGGTTACATACAAGATAGGGACTGTAGGTTTGTTCTTAAGTTGAATTTGAATGTAGGTCAGAACAGGTACATTAATTTAATAAATGCAATTAGGACAGATGTTTGTCTCAACATATTATTAGGCAGCGTAGTGTCAGTTACTGTATACAATCCTCACTGTGAGTTAATCACAAACAAAGCAAAAAAAACTTTATGGACCCTTGACATTTATTAACTTCTGAAGCAAGCTGTGCTTTGATATGCAAAAAAAAAACAACTGCAAAGTTTGTCTTAGTCTTTAAAGAGTTTACAAGATGTTGCCCAGCTGTGTTTTAGCAAAAGATTTCTTCTGCATGCCTTGCGAACCGCCCCCTCCCCCCATCAAGCCTCTGTCCTGCACACGAGTGAGCAGGGAAGCCCTGTTCGTATCAAGGAATCTTCCCTATGTCGGATGCCTATAACTCTGGGACTACCTGTATAGAGTCATCACAAGTTGACTTTAAACTTAAAGCGAAGCGTTCATTAAATTGGAAGGTCTGCTTACACTCTTTGGGCACCCCTCTCCAAATCGCCTCCAGGTAAGGAGGAGCACATGATGCTCTCCTTCCTCTTATAATAATTGGTCCCTCTGGCGTCGATCACTGTCACATTACAGCAGGGGAAAATTTATAGAACGCTGGTGTGAGCAAAGTGCAATTGTATTTTAAGGAAGTGTTGATAAAGAAGAGTTTCTTATTACTAAATACTAAATTCAGTTTAGATTTAACAAAGGCAAGATGATTTCAGGTGATAATTCACGAATTGATGATTGCATGTTTAAAGCAAACCTGTGATTTGTCTATTCAGGCAAATCCTCAAATGCCAACTAGTACAACACACTTACTTGAGCTGCTATGAGCAGGCAGAATGGTAAAGCTGGAGACACCAAGGAGTAGAATCCACCACATTGAACACAGGAATTGATATCTCATATCTATTATAAATATATAAATAATAATAAGTACATGATAATAGATGGAAAGACGGCAGTTACACAAATCCTGTTCTAGGACAGATCACTTCTTTGAGTTGACTTTATCGGCCGATGCATATTATTATTATTATTATTATTATTATTAATAAACAGGATTTATATAGCACCAAAATATTACACAGCGCTGTACATTAAATGCATATAGCATTTTGTTAGTCATCCTGCCATTTTCTGCTTGGGCTGTGGGGTCATTAAGCTTTTATAGCAGAGTATTTCTTCTGATCATAACTAATACTATTTTAGGCAAGCTTTTTCTGTATTCCTCCAACATACCAACAGTATTTGTATAATCAATTGGCAAACAATAATTGGCAACATTATTTACTAATTAAAAAGCCCAATGGTTTAGCATCACTTTGGTATAAAACTGTTCACACAATCATAATTTTTATTCAGCAAAAGTTTACAATAACCTCCCATCAGTTTGAGTTCCTGTAATTATGATACCGAAGCAAATTGTAGTTTCACAATATAGAAAGTATGGAATTTCAATCCTTAAACATGATCACTAAACTAGGCAGAAACAGAATTTCTCTATATTGTAACACCAATCAAGTAAAGTGGTTTCATGCTTATTTATCAAAATCAGATAATTTTTGGTTTACCCTTATTGATGCTAACTAACCTCATACCCCAAGTTCTTCTATATTGGGCCTACACCTTAACAATTATATTGTATACATTTAGTTTCAGTTTATAACCCATTACTTTGTATTATAAATCAAACCTTTGTCTGCCAAATGTATTTGCAAGTAAGAATTTGTTTCCCCACCCGGAGTAGGAAAAGGAAATGTAACAAACAGCAGCCCTTCCTAATAATATGTTACCCATGCACCAAAACTACCACCCTTACAATATTATAGCGACACATGTATACCAATATTTTGCAGATTTCCCTCAGATATTGCCATCATATGGACTTCATATTGTATTTCTTAGCTATGTTACTGATTAAATAAAAAGTTGGGACAAATTGCAAAAGTTTTCAGAATAGAACAATTTATTTGGAATACGCATAAGACCATTTTTTAAGTTTTCTAAATGACAACTTAATCTCCTTTTACATATATTTACTGCAGATTAATGGACAATAATATTTTCTTGAACAATTTGCAGCCTTCTCTTTAGGAAAACTGTTAGCAATGGTAGAAGTTATAAAAACTAGCAAACACCTTTTTCATATTTTGGAAGGTATCTTAGATAAATCCAAAATAGTTTGTATTTGTTATACATCCTGACAATATTTATTGTCCTTCACTGACCTAAAATTCCTTCTACTTTGTTTTTTTTTTTACTCCCTCCTATTCCATCTAATCATTTATTATCATTCACCTTTTCCATGGCAATTTTTGTTATCTTTAAGTGCATAAAAGCACAAAATCTAACACTATGCTTTGAATAATGCATCATTAAGTGGAAAATATGAGAGAAATAAATAAGGAGCTTGTTGGGGGCAGTAAAAGAATATTTTGTTTACACAGATCATATGTAAATATAAAATCAGGGACCACAGGGATCACTTTTTTAGATTGCCATAAAAAAGCCTTAGAAGTACTTTAAACACAATGCCTTTGTTACTCTATTGCAAAATTTCTTACCTGGAATTCCTATCAGCAAATTCCTGAGCAGGCTGACATCGCTAGATCACTGCTTTACAAGTAGCAGCAGCGTTGTCAGCCTTGTGAATTTCTTCAGTTGGCATTTGGGTTGTCTATTAGCTCTTTGTTTGCAAGCAGCCACCTTAATTAGCAGACATGACAGGCTGACGATACTGACACTATTTTCAAGGCAGTTGTATTGCGGTCAGCCTAACCTCTGTGATTAAAACACCCTCTGGCCACTGCTATATTGCCTGTAGCATCCTTATTCTTGTAACAGAATACTTGCCTGTGCCTTGTGTCTGTAGTACAATTTTGCCTAGTCTTGCTGAATAAAACTGTCCTGTCGCTGGCCAATTTTACACTGCTGTATCATCTGTGATCTTTTAAATATTTACAAACATTCAATAGAATTAGGCCAGTAACAAGGCTGTTTTGCAGTTAAAGCAGGCCTGCTACCACTAAAAGAAAAGGCCCCAAGCCTGTAATTTAAAACATTTTTATTATCTCTATAGAGTCCTTAAAGCTGCATTAAAGAACCCTCTCCCCACTGTACAGTATTATCAGCACATTTTGTACACACAGACCAGCTTCCAAGGCCTTTTCTGGCAATAGCTTTCTTGCTAGAATTTACTAACAAGATCCACCCAATCATAGATTTCTACAGGATTTACAGCTAAAATCAGGTTCCCCATATTTCAAGCAGGATTTGCTGACCCATCTTCTAATCAAACCAGGTGAGATCAATTACAGTTAACATGCAGATATAGTGAAAATAAATGAGTATTGATATGTGTAGATCTGGAAAATCCTAGTGAGCGACAGTCTAAAGTTCATGACAGTGTGTTTACAGGTTTTGTAATTTGCTGCGATTCTTCTGTAACTATTAAAAAATGTTTTAGTTTTCAATGGAAAGAAAAAACAATCCCTTTCCTGTGCAAGCACAGCAGTCAAATGTTATTGTAATCGGTGTAAAAAGTTGCTCCTGGTGATGTTGAATAGCTATCTTTGCTTAGAGGTCTTTCATATAATATTCATTATTTTCTATTAATTGCAAACAGAGAATTGCTGCCACCGCTAGAGAGAAAAATGTTTTACCAGTTTCTATTAAAATTTAGTACAAAAACAGACAAAGATCTCTCAGTGCAGCCAGTGCAGTTGTCCAATTTTATGATTTGATATATTATTATGCTAATGCTATCTACTTATGTGTATCAACAAATCCCATTATAAAATATAAAACGGTAACGCTAATTACACATAACACAAAATGTAACTTACACATGCCTGCTGAATGGATCCCTTGGATCCGTCTTGTGTTGTCGGTTGATACTGGACTCCTTGTATCTTTTACACACTTTGCTTGTGGACTTCAATTTCAGCCATAAGTGGTGGATCACATTCTGGTTAATCCATAACCTCAAATATTGATTCTGTGTCCTGTCCTTCTCTGTGCAAACAAAAGAGACTCTCCAAAATACTGCAACCCTGTGTGGGATGGGACGAGGACAACTGTGTACACATCAGAAATCAAATCCCTGATCATCTGAACAATATATCACAACTAAATATCTTACACACTTTGGATTATTATTTAATTATTGGGACTGGTTAACAGATCACACAATATTACATTGTAGTGTACATTTATTAGTAGTGAATCTGACATTTACTGAAACATTCGCTGGTGGAGAATTATTACTTCCATTGCAGCACATGGATCTGTGTTTATATATATATATATATAATAGACCTCTGCGTGACCCTTTAAACATTTTAGATTTTTTTTGTTCTCTTTTGTATAGGTCTGATATATTACACTGCAGTATAAAGAGACCTTTACACTTAAATAAAGCAACCCACTGGTGATTCCTAGGATAGCAATGCTTGGATTATACACACTGGTGGTACTAGCACAATTTATATGTAAATTCTTTAGTTTGGATACAGAGCCAAATTGAAATGGATCATCAGAAGGTGGCTATTGTACACTACATATGACACAATGCTATTGCTAACTATCTACGTTAGTACTGATTTTATGGATAATAATGTGATCAATGCATAGCAATTACGGTAATTCGGAAGTGATGTATCTACTTGTATGTGAAATGGTCATATACTGTTTTTCTAGATACAGACTAGCTTTTTTTTTTTTTTTTTTAAATAAATAAAACAAATATTTATTTACTGATTTATACCCCTGGAAACCTACCATGCCATCTTCTTAGAGTCTTCAAGTATATCTCCCTTCCTAAGCACCACAGGTAAAATAAATGCACTTTTTTAAATGTAATCAGCTTGACGTTTTATGATGGAAGTATGAAGGATAGCAGCTATACAGAGAGAGCGCAGTAAGTGACAGAACTATAAGTGAATACACCAGGGGGGGATTCAGACTTGGATTTCTCAGTTGTTAGCATGTCCTGCATGGGTAAAGTAATATAACCTGATAGACTAACACACATTTACTTTCACCATGCTGCTTCATTCCCTCATATGTGACTGTAGACCAGCGGTCGCCAATCTTTTGGACCTCACAGACCCACTAAATTATTCATTTTAAATCCTACGGACCATATATATGAATTTTTTAAAAAAGATAAATGCATTTGTAAAATAATGATTTTCCTAATGGTGCCTGATGAGGACTGTGGAGGCTCCGATTCATTGATCAGCTCATGGTTTAGTGAAGTATTGCATTATCTTTGGTATTACTAAGAAATGCAAAATATTTGTTTTTTTTTCACTCATTATGGGTTTATTTTATTCCAATCTAA